>NC_068957.1:10640616-10949674 GCF_026419915.1 Harpia harpyja
AGACTCTGCAGTTGTATTGACAGCAATCAATACCTTTGTGCTAGATCTAATATGAGCTTTTAACAGGTTTTATTGTTGTTAGAAATAGTGTTCACATTGAGTATCTGAAAGTATTCTCATTGTTTTCATGCTCCAGTACATGGTTGTTGATGATCTCTTACATTAGAAAGATCAGTTAAGGTGCGTGCATTTTATTTTCTATTTGAGAGAGGCTGAGAAAGATGATGTGATTAGGTGTAGGGCTTTTTAAGCAATGGTGTTAGATCTGGAATATACAACTTCCCTAATTTTTGCCTGACTCTTGATTCACAGTGAGTGGGACTGGATGGCAGAAAGTTTGTACATCATCATCAAGTTCTTGACATATCATCTAAAATATGCTATCTTTAGAATCAGTTTGCTGCATAGCTATCAAATTTGTTTTTTTCCTGCGACATGGGGATTAGCATTAGGTTATGGTACTCGAGGGCATATGTGTGCTGAGTTGCTCAGCAGTCCTGCCGTGCCAGAAGCAGAACCTGCAGACTGTTTGGGGACTTTGATTTCCAAATTATGATTATGAAGTATCTGAGTAAAGATAATAAGAATTGTAATTCAGGACAAGAGGAGTCACATCTGCATTAACAGCGGATCTACATTATTGCATCTAAACTTGAAAAGTAGACTGTGAATGTTTAACCTGAGGAAAATTAGCATAATTATGTTTAGGTGTCAAACGGACAATCCATTCGTTATATCCAGTTATTATATACTTTCCATCCAATATTTTCCTCAAGGAATACAGCTATGAAATCACACATAGAATAAACTGTATGTAGGGGATTTGCAAAAGAAATCCTTAATTACACTTACACCTCAGAGTAGCTGAAGTTTTTCTAGAGAAGAGAAAAAGCTATGTCACTTCTGAGATATGTGCTGCATAAATAAGTAACTGGCATTTCATTTACTGTCATTCCAGCACCTTGAAAACATTGAGGAAGAATTTATATCCAAATGAAGCTTCACTGATTTTGTGCCTTGGTATTCCATTTATGTTGTTTGTGGGACATACTCTACTTCAGAATAATTTTCAATAATGATTTTTTTCCACTGAGTTAGTTTCTAATATTATAAAATGAAACAAATGTTCCTGACATGTTATTATACACTAGACTTTATTTGATCAAGTGTTTTATAAAAAAAGAGAGCTGTCATTTTTGCATTTGTCATATTAATGGATTCATTTTAGTCTTAAATGTTGTGTTTAATCATGCCATAGGAAAAAACAGGCTTATATTACAGTGACTGCAAGCAGTATGATAGCAAAGGTAATGAAGCATTGCCTTCTGACACTATGAAGTAAGTAAACTTAAGTCAATAGAATGATCTTCTTAACTGATCAAATTGTCCTGGAGTGTGTTTGTCACTTAATGATACTGAAAGTGATAGAAGTAATGATTTTCAAACATGGAAGAATTTTCAACTCTTTCCCAAACCAGTGTGATTTGATTTTAAGCATCTCCTTGCTTCTAAAATGAGTGCTTACCTGTGGACATCTGGGTTCCTTAGTTCTGTCCTCAAATGACAGACTGATGAGAGCTTACCAGCAATGTGATGATCCTAGTTTAGGAATAAATAAAAGGAATTTATTTAGGAGTACATAAATCAACATGTCATCATCTCTTTGTCCTAAAACTGTTCTTCAGTAAGGCCCTGTATTACTTCTGTGGGGATATGTGTAAGGTCTGTGGGATCCCATCATAAATACTGTACATAACTGTGCTGTTGACTCTTGTGCCTTTAAGAAACAGTTTGTTAAGTTTGAGTATGCACCTATGCTTCCAGTTATAACCACACAAGGTGTCACTCCTGTTAGCAGCATCACTGTATATTTACTCTGGAGTTCTCATTAAAATACACTAAGTGGATCCAAGTCTGTCTTGATTTATGTTCAGCAATTTCCTTGGAGCTTAACTGTAGATTTGTTTCAAAACAGAGTTTGAAACATTCATCTTTGCCAACATGACTGTTTTGAAGGAAAAGGCTACACTGCTTTAAAACATTTCATATCAAGGCCAAGAAACTTATTGAAGATCACGCGATCTTCTGTTATTAACCATTGATTTGGTCATTGAAATAAAGAAAAAAAAAAATCCTGTCATTTGCAAAAATGCAGAGTCTAAGCCCCACCACTTCCTTCAAATGATAGGTGTTGATTTTCTGCTGGCTTGCATAGACCAGATAGTAATCTTTAGAATAAAGGGAAGATCTTACTTGCTTTTGAAAGTTACTTGCTCCATTTACTGAGAAATTAGTGGCGTGTCGAGGATTTATGAGAACAGGATAGAAAATAGGAGTGTTTGTGTTTGGTGCAACTTGCAGTTAGAGCCAGTGTTTCCTGCATCTTCTGTCTTTCTGTGGGGTTCAGCTTGTCATCTCTTTCACCGCAAACTGTTCTGAGCAGGACTGATTCTGGGGCTGTTGTATGAGGCAAGATGGCAGTCATCACAAGTAGGGGAAAAATCAGAAAAATCATATGCTAGGCTAGGAAACCCAAAAGTGACAAAACGTCACATTCTACTGATAGAACGTCAGATACAGCATCAACATTAATCCCATGTAATCCTACCTTTACGAATCTTTTTTATCTAACCAGATGGATTAGTTGGGGAAAACCTGAACAGAGATGCATATTTAAAAAAAATACATATTTGGAAATCAGCTTTTGGCTGCTTCAATTCCTGTTGAATTTTGTCAGTTTGTTCCACAAAGACTGATCCCAGATTCTGTAAAAAACAATTAGGATGTTCACAAACAGGCTGTATGTAAAGGGCTTTTTAAAATTTCATTTTAATATAGAAGATATGTTGAATGACCTTTTTAATCTGTCTTTTCCATTTCCTAGATTTAAATGTGAATGATACGATCAACTGATCCTCAAAACAGTTTTTTTCCCCCAAAACCACATAGAAGCATGCATTGCTTAGTCAGGCACCTACCTATCTCCAGATGATAGGTAGTCTGTTGCTTACTTTAATGCAACACATTGTGCATCTTAATAATTGTGTCTATCTGTCACAAACTTAGGCCAGTACAGACACTATAATCTAGTTTATTAAATAAGCTGATTAGTGTTTTTTTAATTGGATAACTACGGTAATAGCACAGAAAGCTGAAGAGTCTTAGTAGTGGAGTGTGACAGGAACAACAGATAAGAAAATCACTAGTATGGGGAATTGGGTCTCATTTAAAAATGAAATTACACAAATCTATTCAATTACCTTGAATTAATTCCTAAGTGTGCACACGCAAATTTGTGAAGTATCATCAATATCCATCACTGTCATATTGACTTGAACTAATTCTCTGCAACAGTAGAGATCCATACACTATTTTGTAAACTAAATAAGATTTTCAAGAGCTCTGTTCTCAAGTAATTCAACACAGAAAAACAGGGAAAGACCAAGAAACAGCACCCAAAGTCAAGCCATTGACTATGGTGTGATACACCAAGCTCAGGCATTCTCAGTCTCACTGCAGCAGCACTGAGTTCACCAGAGACTGCAAAAACCTGGCCAAAAGCAGGTTAAATTAGACCTTTTTTCCTTTTTTTTTTTCTGCAGGACTGAGAGCTCTCAGTATCTAAACTGATTAGTTTAAAAGAACCCTGAATTTCTGTACAAAGCCCTCTGTGTTTTGACTGCACAGTAGATACTCTCAGAATGACTTCACACATCTCTCTTATCAAATCATCTTATGCTTGAGGAATACAATGTGCTTTGTGACTTGAAAAGAGTATTGTGTGTTAAAAGGCAATTTTTCCTTTTGAAAAATGCTACCACAAAGCACCACTTCCAATCTTATTCTTAGAGTGACCTGATGTTACTTGTTGTCAAATTCTGATGCCTTAGAGGTACATGGCATAATCATTTTTCCTCGAAAGGGCAGAAGACTCATAGAATTTTTGGTTGCTTCTGTTCAAGGCCGTTATTCTTTTTGTTCAGATTAGCACTTTATCACTGCAGGCTCTGGTTGGCAAACTCATAAGCCACTTTGCTGTAATTGGGAAAGTCTATATAACATAATTTTCATGAAAAATTACAAAAGGACCTTTCAAATAAATTTGAATATTGGTAGTATTAGTGAAACAAAATTTTACATGCTCACAGTATAGTGGCTCTATGTGACTAAATATTTATTACAAAACACAAGCTGCAGTTTTGAGAAAAAAATCATGGGTAGAAAAAAAATCACAAACTTCACAAAAAAATTCACAAGAAGATGTCACAAATTGTTTTAGACTTGGAATGACAAGCTGGTTTGAGACCATGCTGTTTGCTGCTTTCCTTATTGTTACAAAATCCCATGTATGCTGCATACCAAATGTGGAAGTTGCTTTTTTGTAGGACAAATTTAACCAAAGCTTTTAAGATCTTTTTGATTTTTTAGTAGTTTTTAAGCCCTAAACTGTAGTCCCTTCTATAACTATATATATACACACACGCACGCACACACACGCCCACTTTACATGTAGCCATTCAGGAAAAGCTAGAGGGTAAATAATACATTAATTTGATTGAGTTACCAACCAGTTTTGTTTAAAGAGGAAACAAAATATTAAGGTTTATAGTATGCAGAAATGAACACACTATCTACTCGGTGCCTATAGGAACTACTTTTTGTTAGAGTAATTTCTACAATGAACTGGAGCATTACTGCTTAGTACTGATAAAGGACTTAAAGGTTGCTTTTTATAGTCAGTAGGTCATTGACAAAACAGACCTTACCTGCTCCTCTTGTAAAGCCACCTTCAGGAGAATTATCCTATGGTCATAGTACTCACAGAAACTTAAGAGGAATGATGTAGTCAAGTACTATTTCTGTTAAGAGAACATCTATTTTCTACACAAGGTAATTAGTGAGATGTAAGAGTCAAGTAAGGACAAAACAGGGTCTTGTTTTCATGTATGTGAGGTCAATGCAAAGAGTTTGTGGGAGCTTAGGTTTTATATTTATTTGTAATGCATGGGAAGACTGTAAGTTGCCTTTGGTACCCTGGGATGCTCTCTCATTAGGTACAATGAGCTAGGCAATGTTCTATTTGGCGTCAAAAGCTGGCTCCCAGCCTTTGTTTCCTAGATTTTTGAATGAGCACAAGACAGGAGGATCTCATTGTAGACATCTGTCCAAACACTTCACTAGCTCCTTAAAATCTCCTTTGTCTCTTGACAAATTAGGCTGCTGCTGAGTTGTGTTGTGCTGTGTGGTCCTGGCTGATAATGTATGTCTCTTTCTCCTTGTGCTTTACCATCTCTTCCCCAGCCTTGCCTTTGCTTACGTGTTAGGGTCTTGGAGAAGAACCTGAGTGTTTTGTTCCCTGTCTGCACCATGCCTGTTACTGTAGCAGCCTAGCTCATGACCATGCTTGCTAGGTGCCATTATGGTAAAACAATGCTTAATGCAAAAAACTTGATTTCTTCATCTATGATACTGTTAAAGGGCTTCAAAACGATGGTTAAGGATTACTGACAGCTGAATACCAAATATCAGTATCATGACTTAAGTTAATGTTAGAGATGTAATTAAATCCATAGAACTGAAAATGTGGAGATGATTTTTTTCTCTTTGTCTCCTTTATCTCTGGCTACCTCCTCTTTTCTGATACCAGCTACACCAAGGGACAGAACATAGAATACGTATGTTATTTAAGTACGCATAAATTAAATTAAATGCAAAATAAAAATAGTCCACATAGTAAACAGACATTAACCTGATGAATTGGGTGAATTTATGAGAACAGTTATTTCAGTTTTCCAGATAGATTGTGACTGAAAGTCCCTCTTAAAATTCTTAATTCATCTACAATCCAGCTCTGTGAGGGACTCCCCATCATTGGGAGTTACTGCAGTACTTGTGATGATAGGTGCATTCCAGCTCTCAGTCTCCTGGGCTGTATATGTAGTGGTACAAAAGAGTGCTTTTCCAGGAAAGTCTACCTGGCATGTACCCGACAACAGTCTCTTCCTTTGACAGCACTGAAATGTTTGTCTGAACTGTTACACTGCATGTTCACTGCAGTATTGTGAAGTGATCTGATCTGCAGCTGATGTAACCCAACTTATCATCACTGCCACCAGCCTGCTGCACACTGTGTGAAAACCTGGTCTATTACTTTTCACCTAACTTTTAAATTATTTTCTTTCAAGTTATTTCTTAGAGTTGCCTGACACCTTATTTATTTTTTGCAGTTGAGATGGCTAACTTCCAAGTTTACAGGCTAGGATTTTCAGATTGAGATCAGAAAGAATAACATTGTTCCCTGTGACACCAGTGATGCATCCAAGTTAAAATAGTAAATTTATTCAACAAGTACTTCTTTTAGAGGGAAAGAATTCAGCATACTTTATTCTGGTTTTCACTATGGAAAAATTGTTTCTGTAAATGTTATAAGAATGTAAAATAAGGGGTCTTGTAATGAATGTTGCTTTCTAATCTTGTGTTGTTATGAAGAATGCTATGATAGTGGCATTGAATGATCCATCTGTATCAATTATGGTAGTGCTGTACCTCAGTGTTGTGGCTATCTTTGAGAATGCTGTGGAGCTGTTACCACCTAGTGCCGGAAACTTTTTAAGAGAGATGTTTTAGTTCAGAGTATATTGGCATAATAGAGTGGGCTGGCCAGCTTGAAACTGCTCTGTTCTTTTCAAGGGAATGCACTGCACTAAGTTGTTTTGTTTTGAGGTGAATATGTTCGTACTTAGAATATATTCACTGCTTAGAAGTTGAATCTATAAAGTCAGTGGGAAATCGGGTAGATTGAATGGCTTTTCTTCCTTAAAAAACCCCAAAGGCATATGTCCTTACTGTATAGTATTGGAAATCCAGCCCTGTCACTGTGAAACACAGAATAGCTCTAAATGTTTCCAGCCTGAAAAATCTTTTAAAATGTCAATAAATGATCTAAATTTACAAGGGTGAATATTTATCTGAAATTGAAGGGGAGAAAAGCACCTAACATATATTTAAGCAAAGAAAAACCACTACTCTAGTCTATAGGAAAATAATTTATTGAAATCTTTCAGAATGTACCGGAAAGGATAATGTCATATTATTAGGAAAACTTGCAATTAGGATTCAGGTAGGCTGTTAAATTGGCTTATTAAATTCAATCTGCAGTCTGAATGACACTGAAGGTTTGGAGGAAAAAATTGTGTCAACTAGTTATGTCCACTGTTGCTGTGACAACAGGATTGGAGAATAGTCTGATTAAAACAAAACAACCTCTCCCAAAATAACCAACAAAACCAACAAAAGAACATTCTGCTGGTCCTACTAAACCCAAATAACCAGGCAATAAAAATATGATGGCATTTCAACTTAATGAAAATAAACCAGGTAAGTATTGGTATTGTGCCTGCTGCTGTTGTCTAGAAAAGTATTAAAACCAGAACTGAATAACTAAAATTAAAGGCAGTGTTGGTGAGGATTTGCTGATTTCGATAAACTGTTAATTGTAATACTCAGTGTGTGTTTTATTAAATTTTATTGAGGAATGTGTTTGACCTACTGTTCCATGACGCATGGCTGTCTTGCAAAGCAAACATCAGATGCCCACAGACAAGCCCTGTGCTTCTTAACCATGGCTTGTGCAGAGCTCTGTTATAGGATGAGCACTTCTGAAAAATCTGTTGGCTATTTGGGTGTCTAAATGGAAATGCACCTCTGTGTCTCACCCATAGCAGCTACATGAATTATTATTACCTGTGTTTTTCATATAAGATTTTATCTCAGACTTGTAGATCAAACTTGCTAATCTACATGTTGTTTTGGTGCAGTCACCTCCCTATTTTTAGCTTTGTACATGTAGCTGGATATTCCCAGTACGTAGTAACTGTTACATCCAACAGCAGGATCACAAGCTACAGCGTGGTAACAATGGCTGGCAAGGGTCTCCTTAAGCCAAATTACAGCAGGAATCTACAAGTTGTGAGGCTGAAGGGCAAAGATGGACAATTATTCTAATTTGAATTGAATGAATTTGCTGATTGGGGAAGTTCTGGTTGTTGGAAGCAGAGACAAAAGGGAGAGATAGAAAAGGCTAAATTTTATACCTGCCACTTAAAATACGTCTACTGAGCTGTAATTCAACTAAGCAGCAGCAAGTAACTTTAATTAATCTCTAATCAGGCCCATGAGTTTTAGCTGAGAGAGGGTTTGGTTTCTTAAAAATAATTAAAAAAAATCCCTCCACCACCAAAACCTGTTTTCCCAGACTCTCCTAGCCTTAATTGCAGTCCCAAACACCTCAAGCAATTTTCTGGGCCAATTAAATGAGGGAAGTGGCTAGATTAACACATTGTAGTGCCTTACATTTAGTGTGCTTGCTTGCTATATTTAAATCGTTTGAGAAGGGAGGAACAGCCTGGCATCCAGACCTAGATCTTGCAGCTGGCATTGCTGTGCAATTGCTGTGGCCACTTCAGAGCTTTATGGGTAATATTTTTTCTACCAATGCCTAAGGAGACTTAAAAAGTAAGAGGAACAGCAAGAGCAAATAAAGAGAACAAAAGGTGAGGGAAAAAAATTGAGCCCTTCTTATTAATAGGGTGTTTACGTGCTGAGAACACATTCCACTGAAGAAGAAAGAGTTCTTCCTTCTGTGCTCTGTTACACTGCAGTATATTCAGCATTGTTTATGTTGCATATGTAAAGGAATGAAGTTTTGCAATGACAGTTTTTAATATACATCTACCCTAATGCTACTTTGGATGACAATTCACTGTATAGGAGCAAATATCAATATTTAACACAAGGCAATATTTTCCCTGTGTTTTTGGAAGTATTTATACAGCCAAAAAGATGGAAAAATTTGGCAATACTTTTCCCAGTGCATCTGCAAACATTGAGGGTCTCTAGATAGTTCTGTTTCTGAGACCTACATCTGCCAAATATGTGATTTATGTAATGCATTTGTCTATTTTCTAAAGGGTTAATTAAGAAAGGCCACTGAAATAAGCTAAACATGCTGTTTATGTGAGCTGCTCCATTTAATTTGTTTCATACAGTCTTAGAAAATATTGTTACACTGCCTGCTTCTCTGTTGACCCTAGATTACTTCTTATTTGCTGCTGCATTTATATTTCATGCAACAGAAATTGAACCAAAGAAGTTTCATGCTGTAAATATAAAGGAAGAGGACACAGTAACCTCAAACACTGATGACAGCTGAGAAACCAATGTCAGAAAATTTGGATGGAAATTATCTTTGAAATTGGGGAGTATATTCTACAGCAGTAGAGTGAAATGGAGGAAAATACAAGGTGTATTTTAACTTCATGTCGGGGAGGGAACTTGCCAACTCTAAAGCACATTCAGGTCTCTTAAGTACCATGATGGGCACGTGCCCCTTTCTTTCCATCTAAGTGGTATACATATAGGGTCTAAGTGCCTGTACAACCTTCTAGGCACCTACATTTCTGCTACAGTGTAATTGTAGGAATCTTAGACTTTGACAGCTTAGCATCTACCTTATACACATGTCCTGGTGAGGATTCACAGACTGGGTGTTTCCCTGCATACTATTTCACTTAGCAAATATGACCCAGTATGTGTGTTTAGAAATAACCCCAACAACCATCTAGGAGTACTCAATATTTTAAATCCTTTCATCTTCCTGACTTAGAAGAAAGACTTCCTCATCATCTGCCCTGTTAATAGAGTACTCTAACACTGGGTAAGGAGATATTTAGAACTAGTGTTCTCTAAAATCACCCTGAGTTTCTGTACTTAATTTCAAGTATCTTAAAATTATTTAGGAAATAGGTAGCTAAACACACTTCATGGTCTGGGACTTAGTCTTTGATGGCTTCAGCATTGTAAAGTCAGCATCTCACAAACATCATCAGATAAAACTTCCAAAGTATGAGTAAGTCAGACCCATTCTAAAATAAAAAGAGAGGACAAGTACATGATTAAATCACTGTTTTAAGTATTGCCCAGAAATTAGTTTATTCTCACCGTGTCACTACAAGGTTAGGAAGTGTTAGATAAGATTATTCTTATTTATAAGGCTGGAATAGAGGCACTGATGCATTAAGTGGTTTGTCCTCAGTCTTACTCATTTGCACAAGGAATTGCACTCCTGGTACCCCATTGCTAAAAACTATGTGGCCTGTCTGTGGGTAAGATGAACACTGTATTTGTACAAGCAAATACTTTACACAATGGGAGCCATCTACACCACTGGCCGACACAAGCTAGGATATTAGATGCCATCTGCAAAAAGGACAGGGTCATTCACAATTTATCACAGAACAAGTCTTGAGAAGAAGAACTGTGAATATTTAAGAAAGAACAGGTTTTCTGTTCTCCTTGTTGTCCAGGGCAGCAGCATGCTAACCTTTTCTTAGGGTGAGCAGTAAATTTAGACTCTCCCTCCAGCAGATGTGTCTCAGGTTGCGCAGCAGTCTTGTGACTTGGATTGTGTGTTTGATGCACTGGGGCTCCAACTGTGGAATGTTTTTTTCCACTTCACAAAGTCAGTCTTTGATGAGGATGCTGAAGACCAAAGTGATGAAGCTTAAAAGCACTATGGGTAAAAGTGTTCAGCATTTCAGAAGACACTGAAAGAGAAGGGAGTATGCTGAAGGAGGTCAGGAACAAGATGGCTAACCCTCTGGAGATAGCTATGATTTCCAGGCATAATGAGTTGTCTTAAAGACAATGAGTCAAGCCCCTAAATATCCCAGACTTCAGCCTGTGTTTAGTAATTCCTGCCTTTCTGAATTCTTACTGTTGTAGTGTTTTGCTGTCTGTGTCTACATGGAGTCTCTGAGGATTTTGTCTCTTTGTTTTTCCTCTAAATTATTGACTGTTCTAAAGCTCTGAACTTTTCTTAAAAAAAAAAAATCCACAAAAAACCCAACTAACAAAACCCCCACTTTTCTTTGTCTTTAATTTGCATTCTCTACCGTGAATGATCAGCCAGAAGTACTAAGGCAGTCATGCTAATCTGCCAATTATCAGTAAAATGGCCACATTCAGAGAGGCTGCATACTAAAGCATTCAAGGAGGCTCTGGGCTGCGATGAGGCTGTCCCTGGAGCTCACAGCACATCATATTGGGTCCAGGGAATCTGCTCTGGTACCACCTCCTGTATAGATAAAATACACAATCTAATGGGGGAAAGCATAAAAAAAAAATGACAAGGCCCTTTTTTTGGAAGAGGAACTCTGTCTTTGCTGCTGTGTCCTGTCCACCAATTGCTAGTTACAATGTCAAGGGTATAGAAGGTGCTGCTGCCCTAGGGCTGCCCAGCTGCAGGGATCAATTTTTTTTTTTTTTCCATCTGCTGCTGTATCTATGCTATACCACAGTACTTTTATCCCACTTTTCATTTCTTCTCATGATGATGTCTCATTTTTTCTTGCAAACTTCGCTGCTTTTTGGAGACAGTTTCAAGATTTTTGAATGCAAGCTTGATAACATTTAAAGTAATTTTTAAGACAGAACACTTTGTGATAATACAAATGGTTCTTTATAATTTTAAAATAATATGGTTTGGTTTCCTTGTCTTAAAGCAACGGTACTACTAAAAGAAACTGAGGTAATTTAAAAGTAGAAAGAACATGACTGGTGACATTTGCAAAGATTTGAAACTGGCACTCCAATGTCAGAATATTTTAAAAAATGCATGTCTGTTGAAGCATTAACTAGCAGAGGTGTATCTGTCTTTGTAGTATTATTAATGCAAATTCCTTTTGAACTGCAAGATTTATAAAGTTTGTGTCACTAAATCAAACAATAACACACGAGAGATGTGAAACATGGACCAAGTCAGAGTAGTGTGACCCTTTTGGATAGCCTCAGATTTTATATGCTTGATTTCTTACCTTCATTCTCATAAAGAGATCTGGATTTCCTTGTCTGTTAATAAGCATTTAAGTAAATTGCATGTTCTTATCTAAGTTCGTGGAAGTGAACTGTAGCAACATTAAAATGGTATTTAGAGAGAGAGAAGAGCAGCCTTTCCTGGCTGCCCAGATGAAAAGGAGTGTCAAATGCATCTGGTATTATCTCCCTTTATTTTGGTCCAATTCTTATTTTCACCAATATTGAAAAGCACATATTGGCTGTAACATGGTCTGCAATGGCTCTTGATGTGACTTCTGCAGGCTACTTTATTTCTTTGACCAGGAGAGCCACTGAGTTCCTTAAACAGGAGATGCTTTGGAATGATTAATCTGTGACTTCTGCCACAGGGCAAACAATATTGCTGAACACCTATGGGTGGCTTTATAATGTTGCCTTACAGAAAGCGAGACAACATATCATAGTCCATTTGAGGGCTGTGGAAAGCTGACTGTAGTTCTAGTTGCATGTGAGCACAGTTTTTTACAGCTTGAATTCATGTAATTCATTTAACAATTCATGTTTGTTTGAAATTTTCTTACTTAGAATGTGGGTCTTAGCCTTTTTTACATGAACTGATAATAACACTGGTGTAGTACGTGAGCTGTTCAGGTATTGGGCTGTGTTAGAATTGCACAATCAATAGATTTGATTGTGTTAAGCAATGTTTCAATCAGATTCCATCTCAGTAAAAACTGTACTGATCTCATAATTGTTTAGCAGAACAGAACAAATCTTTTCCATTCTGGGACACCAATGACAATGTATGTTCCAACTTCTTAACCTGAGAGGATGCAGTAAATCAAGGGAGTGCTACTAAGAGAACTCCCATGATGAAATTTGTTAATATCCAGCAAATAAATATTCTCAATATAAGGAAGAAATGAAGAAAAATCCTGACCTTACTGTGTTAGAGCCTGTATGCAATGCATTTGCATTTTGCAGTAATTCTCTCTTTCCAACCCTTTTTTTTCCTCCACATTTCTTGCTGTCATAATACAGCCATCAAATAGTAAATAGATATGTAACTGGGCAATCTGCTGAGCAGAAAAGGAAAGTATCTCCTGGGACAGAGAAGCAGTAAAAAAAATTGGAATTTGCCACTCCCTTGGCATTTCTCTATCAATGAAATTTGAACATTAAAGCTTAATTAACTGGAGTAATTGTCATAAATTCCATATAGTAAGTGCTTCTTAGCCAGGTTTGAGTTTTGTGTGAGTTCCTGTGTAAGATGTGGATCTCTGGAGAAGAACCATTAATATTTTAACTGTGTTAGGAGGTGGCAATTTCCATTTTCCTAATGTAAAGTTATTTTTATTTGTTATTTTATTGCTTGAGGATTTGCTACCCCTGACTTTTGAATTTTAGGTAAACGTAAAGCTTAAGATGAACTGAAACCAAGCTTTACTTGATTAAAGGGGGTCAAAAAAAATCAGATGTCTTGTACTGGAAGTAGCCATTTCTAATTTTTTCTGATTTGATATAAATATCAAATAGTGGCATAAATATTCCTGGCACCAGACTGACTATTGTGTGTGGAATGAAGTCTGGAGCTGGTAGAAATTTCTATGAGCTTGTATTGGAAGAATTTCCAATCCAGAAATGGCTTACTGTAGCAAATCTAGATTTAGACAGTAGTTCACAGCTGCATACCAGATGATATATGTAGACAATGGAAATTATTTATTCTAAATGGACTTGAAGAAACAGAATCTGGAAAGAAAAAAAAGTTTTTGCTCAAACTTTTGGTAACGTCCACACAAACCAAATTAGATTCATGTTCATGCTCTGTTCTGGCCTTGCAAAATCCTTAGCAAATTCCTCAAAATATCCATCTGTGTGAAAGGCAAACTGCAGCAATGGAAAATTGAGCGTGATGGTAAAGTGCATAGAAGAACTGTGCTCACGAAATACTTGCTCAGAATCTGCTCTGCTCCATGACGCTGCCTCTGCAAAAGCAGTTTGCCCTTTGTATGCTTTGTCATCCTTTGCTGAATGTTAGGTGTTTGAACAATGCATCAGTGTGTGAGTCAATGCAATCAGTCTACTGAAATATGTAGCCATAACCCATCAGTTCAGCAGAGCCTTGTTTTATTCCCAATTAATAGGATACCTTACATTTCCAGTAGAATTCGACAATCACTTGGAAAGCTGATAAGAGCAGAAAAAATAGGGCTGTTTCATATGCCATTTTATTAAAGTCTTAAGCTTTAAATTAGATAATTTAATTTGGGGTGCTACTCTGAACAATTAGGATGTTTTTAGAAAAGTTGTAACTGTTCACTGATGATTAAGTGTTTAGAACTTGAATTTTGAGAAAAATCTCATTGGCTATGTGTATGTGAAGAACTTAACAGCTCTAAAACTCTAAAAAATGCCTTAATGTACCTGACATTTACACAGAAATGTCTCTCATTCACTTAGAGCTTGAGTTTTTTCAGTTCTGACCTCCTGGGGATATCAGGTCATGGCTCAAAACTTGGCTGCTGGCATTTCACATCCAGGCGTCTGGTTATTGGCCATTGTGATGCCTTTTGCCATGTTTCCTTGATCTGCTTGCCATCCAGCTCTATCATAAATAATTAGCTCAGCATTTTTAAGTAGCACTTGTGAGAGATGGTTTAGTTCTCTTTCAATAGTCCTAATCCAACTAATTTTCACATGTGTTTAATATACTTTTCACTGAAGTACTTATGTTATACTCTCTCCTTCTTAATGCTGTCTTCTCATCCAGAACAACCCACAAAACACCTTGAGATTTGGTGAGGTGAATGATTCTAATCTCTGGTAACAATATGAAGAGTTCCTGGTACTAAAAAATGAGTATTAGGATCTGAAAACTCTATACAGAGGTACATAAGATGTTACCATGTCCATTTAAATCTAAAACCCCCAAAAGCTGAAGAAGCTTGTATAGTAAGAGCCTGAGTAAGAGCCTCAGGGCCATTTAGCAGGCCAGATTTTAGAACTTGGCTTCTACATGGCTTCTGATCTATCCACTAACCTGTGCTTCCTCCCTAAAGTTCATTGCAGAACTGATTCCAATGAGTAGTTTGTCAAAATCTGTTCTTCGGCTACTTATTCCATCTTCATATGAGAAAAACTTAAAATATTAAGCAGCTACCCTTGAAAACTAAACTGTGACATTAGAATGGTAAGAATATGATGGTCCCCAGGAAAGGCTGTAGAAAATAAGCAGTAAATGTGTTATGACAAGTGAAAAGTCGCATAAATGTTATAATCTTCACTGACAAAAACGTATCTTGGTTTAGGCAAGATTAAACTTCAAAGCCTGGTTGTTCTGTATTGCTCTAAATTCTGCAACTTTGCTTCTGAGGTGAATTTAATTATGGAACAGAAATTAATGGAACATCAACATCATGTAGGTCAGCTAGATAGCTTAGATCATGTGGAAGTTCATGATTTGAGGTGTAACCTCAAAATCAGTAAGTCACCTCGGGGAATAAGATAGTGACTTAGCATAGCGCACATGCTGTGCTTTTAGCACCTGGTTTAGAGAGTAGAAAAGTTCCAAACACATTGCTGTTTGTGTCCCCAGCTGTGAGTAATGCACATTTTGGGAAGAGAGTTCTACTTTAGAGATTTCTTTTAAATAACAGTGCCCTGCAGTTTTACACCAGCTAAAGCTTTGGCCCAAACTGTTTGATCTGTCTTTCATGACGTGAGCGCAGGATTTCTGTGCCCGAGCAACTGCAGGAATGCTATGTAGGTTAGAACCCTTGGGCAGAGCTGCACTGGAAAGATTCTAATGAGTGACAAGGTAAGCCCTTTAAAAATGCAATGACAAAAAAACCCCAGCAGATCATTTGAATAGAGCTTACAAGAGGAAAAGGTAGATACAGAATATGAAAAACTGTACAATAAGTAGTTCCATCCAAGTGGATGTCTATTGTTCTCAGCTGGGTTACCAGGCATATCTGGGGAGGAGTGTTTCAAAAAAGAAGCATGATATATTTGGTAAATATGAAATAATTTGTAGGATGAGTTTCCTAAGTGTTAACAAGCTGAGTTCTTTTGTTTTAAAAGAAAAATTTCCCCCAAATCCCAGAAGATATTTACAGCAAGAGTTTCAAAAATCTCAGCCTAAAAACTAACCTAAAAATTTATCAGTGCTAAATCCTCAGTATCTCCTGTTATGGGCAGTTTGAAATGCCTGGTCTCTTCAAATGCTGGAATCATATAATTTAACATCAGGCTTCCTCTCTGTGAAAGCTCATAGCCTCTTTGCTTAACATCCACATTAATTTTATTAAACTCAAAAAACCTGAGAAATTGTAATTAACAATAAACTAGCTCCCTCACATAGATTCAGTGTTATGAGCAGAACTTGCTCAGTTTGAAAGGGATATGAAGACTATTACTCTGTTGGCTTACAGAGACTGAGAGCACTGTAGAGATGACACATTTGATTTCTGTAGGGAAGGGCAAATCTGACTGCTCTAACTAATGACATTCCCTGTTGGCCAGAGGTAGTGTAGAGAAAATGGCAAGTCTGGTACTGCAGTAGAAAATGTTTAGGCAATGAAGTTGAGCTAAAGAAAAAAGTGTCATGAAAAGCACCCTACTCATGTAGGTTTTAACTTGTTAGACTTTGAGATGTTCCAAACAAGTAAGAAAGCTCATCTGACTGGTTGATGGTGCAAGAAGAAAGTTAAACAAATAAATTTATGGAGAGAAGTTCCTTATATAAGTTCCTTATAATATGTTATTTCACTTTCAGCTGAAACAGGTCTGAGCTATATTGACATAGTTAAGTCAAAAGGGCCTGTTGTGCTCAGCACTTCTACAAATTGCGTGGCTCAGTGATATGGCTGAGTATGAACTAATTTGTTCCTGGAGCACCTGTTTTTTTTAGGGTTCTTATCCTGATTTGAACAGATTTTTTGTGTGTGTGTTAATCAAGCCGTAAGAATCAGGGCTTTTATTTTTAGTGCTATGTTAGCACTTGGTCAAGCCTTAAAGCTGTGTTGCTTTTGACACGGTGGTGAGAGAGATGTGTCGATTCTTACAGTTGTTGTCTGCCTGGAGTTCAGGTGTTATGATCCGTCCAATTATTTGAATTCAACAGGTTTGGAAGTGAAAGGGTGCTCATTTTTCAGACTGATTCAAATAAAGGACTGTGAAATTTCACTGCTTGCAACACAGAAGTTATGTCATAAGAAAACAACTGAAATTGGTGTTTGGAATAATTATTCTATTATTCTGGTGCATGAGTACTGGTGTGGTCACATAGAACTTGCCCTCCGCACTGTGATACAAATCAGCGGAGAGACTGAGCATGGCTGAAAGTCACAGAAGAAAATACAAAATATACTCAACCCCCGCCCAGGAAAATTGGAACTACTTTGAAATAAACT
This sequence comes from Harpia harpyja, assembly GCF_026419915.1. NCBI lineage: Eukaryota > Metazoa > Chordata > Aves > Accipitriformes > Accipitridae > Harpia > Harpia harpyja. The sequence goes on from NC_068957.1 coordinate 10,657,887, forward strand.
TTATGACTGCTAGGTGTTGCTCACACATACCCCGCAGAAGGAGAGGCAAAGGTAAAGTTGACAGGTTGATCCCTGAGGCAGCATCTGCTTCTGCCTCTGCTATTACTGCTGAGCAAAAAGCTGGTTCTCTTTGCATCCTTCCCTTCCATTTTCCTTACTTTCTTTTCAATCGTCAGGGAAGGTATCAGTGGACAGTAAGTGAAGAAGCAGATGAGGAAATCTTTTGTTGTTGCTGCACAACCTGTTGCTGGGTTTGGGACTGAGGGATGGAATAATTCACTTTATGCAGTTGACTCCACAGACTGGCTCATTGAAAAGGTTTGTTTTTTATAAGTCCTTGAGGATTTTTCTGCCTGATCTGAGATTGTCTCCTCAGTTGTTCACATTCCTTGAGTTTTCCTCTCATTTCTCTATTTTTATTTGCACTGCTGTATATATTAAAAGACAAAGAGATTTGATTTTACTAATCTCCTCGTGCCTATGCGTGTAGTGTACCCAACATGGAATAAAGAGTGATTAAAGTCTCTTTTTAGAGGATAACAGAGTGAAGGACGTACAGCTTGACTTTGCTGTTAAACCTACACAAGTAGATGAGGAAAGAGCTGATTATTAGGATGTCAAGTAACTGAATTGTTATTCCTTGGAAAGCACCTGAAGTATTTTTAGTTTATATTTTCTTCTGTCAGAGCTGGAACGTTATTATTTTGTTTCCTATTTTTTTATGTTGCTGGTGTATTTGCTTTCTGTTTAGTGGCTCACTGAGGAATGTCCAAGGTCTCTCCAAGTTGCTATTGACAGAAGATGAACATGAAAATGCATTTAAACTCAGCAGTATCTCCTAGTTTGTCAGGAACCCTAGTTTTTATTTTTATTTTTTACTGGTGGGAGGAAGAGGGCCATACTCCATTTTTACCATTTTCCCGGTTAATTTTGAGCAGAGCTTAATTGGTATTACTGGTTCGCTGTGACTGAGCAGCCTGTGTATTGCTCATTCTTCTTTCCTTAGATCACATGCAGGACTTTAGAGAGGCATTGCACAGCTGCTCTCTATCAGGAATTATGAGAGCTATTCATCCTACAAACACCAAGAGCATTCAGAAGGTATTTAGGAGATGTTGCTCCTGTTCCTGACTCTGTGATGTGTTGGGTGAGCTGAGGAAAGTCACTGCCCTTGTCTTTTCTTTTTTGTCTGACTTACTTAGATTACCAAATGGCACATGTTTTGTTGCTTTTTTGGGCCAAGTGGCACCTTTACAGCAAGTATTATACTAAACTGAAATAGACAATACATGTCACCAAAAGCAGCTGATGCCAGGGCACTTGTCCTTCAGCAGTAGAGATGCTGTTCCTATGGACCCGGAACTACCCTGGAGGTGTTAGAACTGGATAGATGCAGTGCTCATAAATTATTGCATTACAGGCACACAACCAGATCTGTAAAAAGGAATGTTTCTTCTTATATATTGGCCTCATACCAAATGAAAACCCTGCTCTGACTTGCAAACCTTAGGAAATGCTTCAGTCCTGAGAAGGAGCTCAAAACAATACAGTGAATGTCAAAGTAACTAGAATCCAGCAGAAGAGATTTAAAATAGATTTAACTGTCCCATTTTGGATAAATTGGCGATAAGAAAGAGAAAACTTAGGAGAAAATAGTAACAACGTGCTCTGGGAGGCAAAGTTTTAAGAGGCTGCTGATCATGGCTAGTGATGCAGATAGCAGTATTGTCCCCTTCTTCTGGGTATCATCATGGTACCTCTGGGGAATATGGGACTGAGGATCAGGGAAAAAAATGTGCTATCCACATATATATGTATTTTAATGCATTCTTCCTATGCATCTAGAGTCATTCTAGCTCCTTTTTTTCTCTTTAGAGGTCACTACATAGGCACTATACTAAAAGCTGTGGGGATTTTTTTCTCTACAGATATGAAATGAATTCTGGTAACATAATTTTTTGCACCATTAAAACTAATAGCTTTTCATTAGCATTTCCACTGATGTCAGCATTTTAGTGTCATATAATTTTATTTACTTTTTGACCACACAAATACACCCTGCGTTTCTATGTACCATCTGCTGCAGTAGTGTGAGCTGGAGGATTGATGGTGCGATAACACACTCAGAATTGGCTGTTGTTAGAGAAGGAATGTCAAGCTCTCAGCCATAGGCTCCCAGTGTAACACAAATACCGGGAATGGCAAAGGCGGCAAATCACAGAGTCCTCACAGCATATCCCATGTGGTTTTTTAGAGACAAAAGAACAGTCTGAATTTCCCAATTAGGCTGTCACATGTGCTTTGTGCTACATAACTCTTCCTGTTGACTGAATGCACAGGTTTGTGTGCCCTGACAAGCCCTGTGCAACCTGACATTCAGAAGTTGGGGTGGAATCAAACAAGCAATTTCCAGTTTCCATGCTGGGTGGGTGGATATAAATAGAAAGAAAATGCAGTTAGGAAAGTATTCTTTATAAGTGGTTCCAATGACTGTTATACAAAGGTCAACTCCGTAAAATCTGGTTAAATCTGTAATAGTAACTGTAGAAATCTAAGTAGATATTTCAAACTGTTGTGGTTTAACCCCAGCTGGTAGCTAAGCACCACGCAGCTGCTCACTCACTTCACCCCCACCCAGTGGGATGGGGGAGAGAATTGGAAGGAAAAAGTAAAACTCATGGGTTGAGATAAAGACAGTTTAATAGAACAGAAAGGAAGAAACTAATAATGACAATAATAACAATAATAAAGTGACAATAATAATAATAAAAGAATTGGAATATATAAAACAAGTGATGCACAATGCAGTTGCTCACCACTCGCTGACCAATGCCCAGTTAGTTCCTGAGCAGTGATCCCTCCCAGGCCAACTCCCCCCAGTTTATATACTAGGCATGACGTCACATGGTATGGAATACACCATTGGCCACTTTGGGTCAGCTGCCCTGGCTGTGTCCCCTCCTAAATTCTTGTGCCCCTCCAGCCTTCTTGCTGGCTGGGCATGAGAAGCTGAAAGTCCCTGACTTAGTCTAAACACTACTCAGCAACAACTGAAAACATCAGTGTGTTATCAACATTCTTCTCGTACTGAATCCGAAACACAACACTATACCAGCTGCTAGAAAGAAAATTAACTCCGTCTCCGCTGAAACCAGGACACAAACACTGACCACTTTCTTCTGTCTGTCTATGGCTGCAAAGTCTCTGCCTAATCGAGGGATCTTATGCACTGTAAAAAGGAGGTAGTTCTTTTTACCTTGGTGTCTAATGTACCTCATGAGGAAAAAACAGGGCATCTTTTTTTTCTGTCTTTATATTTAAAGATAGCAAAGGATGCAAAATTTAATTAGGAGCAATTGTCTTATGTGCTTGAAAAGCATTAATTCCTTTCTATAGTTAGATCATTAAAAATCTAGTGAATATTGTAGAATATATCACTGGTGAAAAGAATCTGAGCTTCATATTGCTGTAAGAATTTTTCGGTTTCAACAAACCATTTAAAGAAGACTTTTCCCTCAAGGCCTGTTAATCACTGAAATTGCTCTAAGCCCAATTTTAATGAATCAAGGACATCTTTAATAGCTTTATTTTATTTTTTTTAAAATATTCATTGTGTACAAGAGGTTGAAAAAGCAGTTACAAAGTCTAAATTGTAACTCTTCAGAAAACAAAGCCAGACAACCAGATATACATTTGCAATTTAAAATCAGGACATTTTTGGGGTAGATCAAGCTTGTTTTCTGCTTTTGAAGGAAGATAGTGAGAACAGCATTCTTCTGTTTACATAGCTCTAATTGCAGACAGTGATATGCTAACAATGATTGCTGGAATATTCAGAAAACTGCATAGTGAGAACCCATTTACACTTGGACATTTAACTGCGTATCCAACATCCTTTTAACAATGCCTTTTCTGTGGGTACAAATTCTTAACTTTGGTGTCTTCAATAAGAAAAACTGAGATGACCTCTTAGAAAATCACTGCCCAAAGCCCCATGTCACAGATAACAGAATTAATTTAAAAACTTGAGTTTAATGCCATCCCTCTATCATCCGACATCAGTTAAGCTGTTGATGTGATGACACCACTTTCTTCCATTCTGACCAATACAGTCACACCATTTCCTTCAAATACAGTTTCTTTATAGCTGTCCGTTTTCTTTTATTTCTTCAGTACAATTTGTTGAAACCAGAGACTTGGTCATCTGCACTGCACTTATCACAATAAGGTCCTGGTCTATGGTTAGTACTTCCAGGCTACATAATAAGCAAATGAAGCAAATTTCTGAAACAATATAAAGGCATTAAAGGAAGTCTTGGCTTCTCCTGAATGGAATGCTGTGTTAGGAGTCTAACAGGAGGTTGTATGCATTCCTTCTCTGCAGTTCTTTTTTTAGAGGTAAAACACTGTGGGGTTTTTTGTGGTTTGGTGGGGTTTTTTTGTTTTTTGTTGGGTTTTTTTTTTATTGGCAGTTTAGGTAAGAGGCATGAGGCTGTAAGTAGTTTGGGGCCAAAACTTCCCTGTCTTATGTAACTGAAGAGCATTCGGTACCCACTGCTTTGAATAATACTGCAATAAATGTGATGTACAAATGCAGTAGCAGTGAAGAACCAGCTGAGACCAGGAGTATTAGGCACAGATATTTTTGCAGTGTTCCTTCTCCTTATTCACATGACAGAAGCTAGTTTTAAAGAAAAAAAGTTACCAAATTCCAAGAGAATAAATAAAGTGAAAAATGTTGGTACTATTTTATGGTAGTACTAAGCAGTATTAAACGGTAAGTCTCAGCTGGAATGAATCTCAGTAAAAGTTGTTTTTAAAAGTGCAATAAAATTCTAATATGCTCTGAAAGGTTATTAGCCAAGTAAAGAAGGCATTTATGTATAAAGCTATGCCAATTTCTCTCATCAAGATGGGGCTTTTCATGACACCAAACGTGAACTAATTCTCTTTTCACTTACCTTGTAAGTAGCTTTATTCCAATACCACTGAAGTCAATGACAGAGCTGCCATTAAATTCTTCTCAAATAATAGCATGGAACTAATAGTAAAATGGCCATGAGATGGCAATTCCAGTTGTCAGCATTTACAAAGGAGACTTTATGAGGAAGTTGGATAAATTCAAAGCTGAAGTGCAGTAGTAGGCAGCAATCTGATTCTCAATCATTAGACCGGATTTGCAGAAACAGAAAAATTTACTGTAACTAATGAAAAAACTGACATAAGTTTGTATTAGTGCCATTACATTTAATTGGTGGAATGTAGCAGAACTATGGAGTTATGAGCTGGTAGAGAGGTTTATGGAAACCAATTAACGTATAAACATTAAGAATGGCTGTACTGAGTGGCTGAGAACAATTGCTAGGCATTTCCTGAGGTTGTGTTCTTTCATAGAGATGTTTTAATTGCTAAGGGTAGTGCTCTGAAAAGCAAGTAGCTTGTTTTATTGCTTTCTGTTATTTCTGTAGCTACCCACTTACCACTCTAGATTGTAAATAGTTTATTTCTGCTGATTTGCTTGTTTGTGTTTCTTTAATTTGAAGTTATTTGGGGTTATTTTATTTCTCTCTGCATATTTCTTCCATAGGGAAGATGGACATTTACCAGTCACAAGAAATCCACCTGTCTTACTGTGGCAAGCTCTTAAAGAAGTATTATCATCCACAGAAGATGCCTGTATAGTAGTTCTGGACCAATCTGCTCCTAGCTGCTAGTAATAAGCAGCTGAAGAGAAAGCAAAGCTAGTGATTGGATTAGTATCCAGTAACAAGCATTTCTGCAGAGTGAAGGGTCATATCAAATGAGTGTCTCCTGTGGGATTTAAATATTTTCGTATCTGGACATTTGCCTATCCTCATACTTCAGCTCCCTACTTGTAAATTGGGAATAATAGGAATGTTCCTTTTCACAGGCATGTAACAATCTCAGAAGCATATAAGGAGGACAAATATTTCAAAGACTAAGAGACTCATTTATATGACCCTCCTTATCATAATATTTAGCTAGAGTGTGTAAATATTGTCAAAATTTCTTTTCAGGCATGAAGATCCCAAAGAAGCAGCTCCCATACAGTACGTAGAAGAAGAATGCTGATTTCCTACACTGGAAAATAAGAAGGTGGGGGGAGGTACACAACAAATATATTTGACTGATATAATTCTAGGGTTCAGGGAAAGGTGCAAAATTGAAGAAAAAAACCTATACACATCCTCTTCAAATTAAAAACTTATTTTTTACTCCTTAAAAAAATGATACTGAACAAAGAAATAGGCAAATCTGGCAAAGCGGCTGTAGGACTATATGTATTTATTAGATCCTGTGTAGTTATATCTTCCTATGCTTTTGTTTTATATGTGCCACTTTTGAGTTCCACCCCATGATCCTCATGCTTCTGTGTGAGTGATGGAAAGAGTTCCTGATCCTGCTGCTCCAGATCTGTTGGCATTTTCATTCTTTATTCAAGTTTCTCCCTATTCAGGTTTGTCTTCAGGTAAAAAAGTCTGTTTTGCAGTCTCCCTATGCATGAGAATTTTCCCATGCCTGTATTCAGATTTAACTAAGTCCTTAATTGTCTCATTATATTTGGTCAGATTTTCTAATACGATCATTTGCATCACTTAGATGACATAGAGTGGTCATAATCTGGCTGCAAATTCCCTGTGGCGTAGAGAAACTGATGGCTCGACAGAATTTGACAGCTTTGAGTTTCCCCCTTCTCTCCAACATAGTTGATTTATTGGAGGGGAATGACAGAATCTGGGAGGGTGTGGATGAGATCAGCTGTGCTACATCAGTCCAAGGCTGGGAAAGAGTATGGCCCGGTCGGTTTCAGCCACCTGTAAGATGCAGTGGTTGTGTTTATTTATGTAATGTGAATGCAGTAAAATTTGACCACAGAAGTTTGGATAATAATTTATGTGTCTCAAATGGGTGAAATATTTAAGTGTCACACTCTGCAAATCCCGATGGCTGTGCTATTTAAAGCAAGTTCTGTTTTTATCAATAGATCATTTGTGACATATGACAAAAAAGAAAGAGAGCCTGCGGTGAAATAGATTTTAGCTATGTCTGAATTAGATTTTATAGGTCAGCTATTCTCAGTTAATTCAATACCATCTGATTGCTAAAAAGGTACTTAATGAGGCTTAATTAGAAGGGATGTCTTTTATCGTCATTTAATGCAGTTGCATTTATATGAGCTCAAGGATTGGCAGTAGGTTTTTCTCTTTGTGATTCTTGGGTCTCAATCTAACAAAGGCCAATAAATGATCCCGTCTGCTCCCAGGTTTCCTCTCTGATGCTTGTAGTGTAGTCTGCATAAAGACAAGCTTTAGAGAACACATGACCACTGCACAGAAAGAGTCTCAACCTTAAATCGCTTGGTAGTTTGATAAACAGAGAAATCAATAAAGTAGTAAATGCCATAGTAAGTTGAAACTTGAATTTTGCATTTCAAGGGAGTAGGAATTTTATGGGAAATTCTACTATTTGAAAATTCTTCCGTGTTTTCTATCTCATTCTATTCTCAATTTTTAATTTCCCTTAAAATATGTTCCATTAGTGTTATAATGTGGCATAACAGCACACACAAAAAAAGCTGTTATCTTTCTAAAGAAGATTTAAAAGTAGTTGCTTCTTGGTATTGAGTCTGTTAGCAACCTTTTTGTAAGGATGTTTCCTGTTTGTCATAAAAAGTTTGCCTCTTATGTATATTGTGCAGTAGTTCCAAAATATGTTGTGAATATAAAAGAAGACAGGTATTAAAAAAAATAGGTAAATCAGCAAAATCACAGCATTTTAAATTAAATTTCAAGTATTTAAGAGAGAAATTAATCCTTAAGTATTTGGGAAATAGTTTTTTAGAACAAAGGCAATACCATCAAATGCAAAACCTTTCAAAAATATCTTGGTCTTGAAAGAACTCCATCATTTTTGATGTTTTTTTAAAAGAAAAAGTGTTTGAAATTTGCAAAATGTTTTCTACTGACCAGCCAGATGGAACAAGTTTTGTGATCAGCCTCCTAAGAGACTGCCACATTATTTTCTCTGAGATACGCCCGGTTCTGAACACCAACACTCCGTGGTCTCTTAAGTGAAGTGTAAGTGGTATATACATACCACTTACATAGCCACTGTGCAAGCCTCAAATTACCCAATGCACAAATGTGTTTTTACTGAAATGATACTGGAAATACTAAGGGCAGCCAGACTTGACTGTCAAAAAAAAGTAAAGGATGTTGACATGACAATAAATGAACTGGGTTTGAATTACAGTAAATGTATCTTCATCAAGCTCCCAGATGTGCTTCTCTCACAGTTGAATGCTATCAAATTCTATACAATAACAGCCTTGTTAAATTAAAATTAAATGGTAATTTAACACATCTAAAGGCATTATCACATTTTGTGCTGAATTGTGTTTTTTAATGACCTCAAATCATGTGTGATGTATTTATTGCAAATTTCTGCTGCGGTTGTTCTGGAGAATTTGTTATTTTTATTTATAAAATTACATCCTGTTCCCTGTCAACATTTTACAACAAGAAAAGAAGTCACAAGAGTCAGTGAAGCACAAACTGAAGGCATAAACAAGGAAGTGGTTCACACAAAATACACAGAAATCTAATGACAAAATGAGGGAGAAATAAGATTATAATGAAGATGCAATTAAGATTTACAGGAGGAATTTCAAGTTACACTTTCAGCCATAAAAATCCTGCCAATTGAAATGCTATGTGACTCCTGGTCTACTCATACATTGTTTAGAAGAAAAGGTGTCTTTCTTCTTTAATGAAATTAAGATATACTTCTGTGCTGGTTTTGGCTAGGATAGAGTTAATTTTCTTCACAGCAGCTACTATGGGGCTATGGTTTGGATTTGTGCTGAGAACAGTGCTGATAATACAGGGATGTTTTAGTTACTGCTGAGCAGTGCTTACACAGCATCAAAGTCTTTTCTTCTTCTCACGCTGCCAGCGAGGAGGCTGGGGGGGCACAAGAAGTTGGGAGGGGACACAGCCGGGACAGCTGACCCCGACTGGCCAGAGGGATATTCCAGACCATATGACATCATGCTCAGCATAGAAAGCTGGGGGAAGAAGGAAAGGGGGGAGATGTTCGGAGTGATGGCGTTTGTCTTCCCAAGTAACTGTTAACATGTGATGGAGCCCTGCTTTCCTGGAGATGGCTGAACACCTGCCTGCCCATGGGAAGTGGGGAATGAATTCCTTGTTTTGCTTTGCTTGCGTGCATGTCTTTTGCTTTACCTATCAAACTGTCTTTATCTCAACCCACGAGTTTTACTTTTTTTTCCGATTCTCTCCCCCATCCCACCGTGAGGGGAGTGAGCGAGTGGCTGTGTGGGGCTTAGTTGCTGGCTGGGGTTAAACCGCAACAACTTCTTTTCCATACACCATGCTGCTTGAACAACTAACCTTTAACTAATGTGCTAATGCCACTTCCAATTGATCTACCTATTTAAAATGAACAATGCTAGTGACAGAATACTGAAAACAATTAAGCTGAACTTGTCAAAATTAATAGAAGAGATGGCATCTTCATCTTAGCCAGCAAAGGCTATTAGAATCAAATGTTCTTCCTAAGTAGACTTTGTACTGTTTGTGTGTGGTTTAGAAAAGATGCTCACTTCACATTCTTGTCTTACAAAAGCTGTAGTGAGCTAAGTGATCTGAGTAGATCCCAGCTGGACTGAGGTAGGAGTTTCCTTCAGGAAACTCATATTCTTTAATTCTTTCCTTTCTCTGATATTGCTAGTAAGAGGTACCCCCAGGTAGCCCTCAGGAAGTTAATAGGCCTCCTTCAGGTGCTAGCCAGTAGGGTACATGCATATAGCTAAGCAGGTCTGACCTTGCAAGTGCTGATGGACTTTGTAGGTATACCCTCAGATTTGTTTATGTGAAATACCTGTTCACGAGGACAATGAAAGAACGTAATGTAATATGTAACAGACTGTTCCACAAGCAACAGAGCTAAGTAAATTTATTTTCCTGTAGATTTTTCTCTCATGTTCTTACATTCAGCTTCACACTAAGTTCCCTCTGGGATCTAATTCATTACCACAGTACCATTCCTGTCCCTTATATCCCTCCATACTTGAAGTCTTCCGCCTCACACTTGCTCTGGATCTCTCTTATGGACATTCTTACGTTCTTCTATATAATATGATGACCTGTGCAACTTGGTAAATAAACCAGACTTCCTGGACAGTGCCTCCTAGCAGCATCTTCTCTCCGGTGTTTGTATCATTATTTTATTGGAGGACATAAACTGCCATTGTAATTATGGTCTTTTTTAAAATAAAAAGCTGAAGTCATTATGCTAATATACACTAGCCAAACAAAGGTTACAGTATATAGTTTAAGGATAAGCTGACATGCTGTGTTTTGATGAGTGCTTGCATAACGTTTCTGGACTTAGTCAACAACTTACCTGTACTTTGGTAAAACAACTTAGATTTGCTATGTCTCTCCCATACACTGAATTAAAGACAAGATGCTAATCTTAGTAATGTATATTGATATCTTCCTATCTTCCATGTGTTCTGACTAAGTCTTTGTAGTATTAAAAGTAAATCTTGGGTGTGTATTTCCACAGAGTGATAGTCCGTCGCTATTATTTTTGGAACTATATTTGATGCTGTATAATTACTACTGTAGGCTCTGTGCTACCAGAAGTCTTCATTAATCACAAATATTTTGCTCTTCTAGTTATGACTCTTCCTCCCCTTGTTCCACTGACTTCCGCTTTCTTTCTTATTTTGTTTGAATCACTGGCCCAGAGCAGCTATAAAGCGTAGACATTTATGGCAAAAACAAAGAACAGCAAATTCCGTGCTGGGCAATGTAGGCAGTCATTTGTTTGTTTGCATGCTGAGAAACCTGCCAAAGTACCAGAACTTCTCTCTGGTGAATAATGTAATAAATTAGATTTCATCACCATGTAATCACAGATCCATGAGAACTGGATATAAAAATCTTTCTTCAAATATTTCTCAATGGAGCCCATCGTGCTATACACACCGACTCTGTTTGAAAATGTACTTGCTTATTAGGTGGCTGTGTTTGCTTTTCAAAAAAACCCAGTCTTTTTTACCTCAGAAGCTGCATAGAAGATCTGCTTGTTACTAGCTAATAAAAATGCATGAAGAGATGACTGTAAAAGTAGGGCATATTTGTAAGCATCTGCTACATTTATATTTTCTAAATGTGTCCATTTGAGTAGGCAGATCCACAATTCAGCTTAACTAAAACAAGACCAAAAAAGACTTTACAAATATTCTGATTTTCTTTTGAAAATTTCACATTTTTAATACACCAAAATGTAAATAAATAAATAAATAAATGAGGAGGGCTGGAAATTTTCAAGAAGAGGCAATGCAGCTGATACGGTCTAGGAACCTGAAAACTACTTCTACCATGTTTATTGACATGTTTTCATCTTTAAGTACACAAGCCAGCTGATGGAGGGCCAGATGCGCTGGGATGCATCAGTTGGTTAAAGTATGTCAGTCCAACATCGCTGAAGAGCATGCTAAAGCCACAACAAATGGAGAATGTGGACTCTAGCTTATGAGCTGATTTTCTGAAGTATTAGTTCCTCAAGAGCTATGTCGAAACTGTTAGTAGGGTTTGAAAATGCTCAACGAAGGAAGGTGTCTGGTGGATCCACTGCTGTCCTACCCTTCTGCATGGAAGATTGAAGGCATCTTAGAGATAATAAGGTGACAGTCTTTAAATGTTTTTTAATATTATAGTGCTAGGTACATACTGCATTTTGGTGATAACAGTGAGCTGGCATGGAAATGGGTAGAATCAAGGGAAGGTGCCTTGACAGTAGACACCCTGTCCAAGAAAATGTTCTGCTTGACAGAAGGCTCCCATATTGTACTATTTGATTTTGTGGCATCAGCACCCTGTTTACAGCTCAGGGACCTATGGACCCTAATGTTTCTTTGGTGGGTTCCTTTTAATATGTTTCAGAAAGTGGTTTTTTGGGGGGGTGTATGTGTTAATTTTTGTATGTAGACAGCACACTAAGTCTCAGAATACTGTTTTATTGTTTTAAATATAGCTTGTTAGCATTATTTCCCCTCTTTTTTTTTAATTAAGCGATAACTGCAGCTTTGTGCAAGAGGCTTTTTACTTCTAATAGTCTCTTTTATTATTTACCCTTCCTTTAATATAGTCTTGAAAATTTTTATACACTTAACTGTGAGCTTCAAATAATGGTGTCTTTTAATAGTCTTCCTATCAATCATGTACAAGCATTTTTACCCTTTAGGCTGCTCCTTTTTGTTTGCTTTCAGAAAGCTGCATCTTTTTCATGTAATCCTCTCCTTGGAATTGAGAGTTACTGCGGTTAATTTGTGTGTGTGTGGCTTCTTCACACCTCCAAAGACACTGAAATCAGTTTTGAATTGAAGAGTTGTTCTTATTTAGAAAGTGGGTCTTCAGTAATTGCAGCTTGTGCTGGGTCCAACATGCTACTAAGGGAGTAATGAAGAAATCCTTTTGCATTTCTGGATTCTCCTTTTTATCAACTAATAAATTAAGGCATTTTGCTTTTCTGTCTCTTTGTCTTTCATCTTATCACAGGTGTAAGAAAGACAATGTGGAAAGTATTGTGTAGGGATGTTGCAATTCTTTGGACAGATTTACTTTTACAAATTATTATTATTACCTTATCTGAACTCTGCATTCAAAGGATGAAGAGGGAGGAAAATAATTCTGCCTGAACCTCCATCCATTTACCTATTATTGTTTCCCTAAACTGTAATTATACAAGGTGTTATAAGGTGGTATATGTCTATTAATCATCTCTCAAAGGGGAAAAAAAGATTATTAGCATTTAAAATTAATAATTTGATTGAGTCTTTGTTTACTGAAAATTTTGCCTCGAGTCTTTCATTTACAGTACAGTAAAGAATATGCAGAAAGAATCTTACTTTCATGCAAGATGTACAAATCACTAATAACGTTGAAAATATTTGTTTTCCTCAAAAAATAATCCAGGAAATTCCTTTTAAATTAAAGAGTTAATATTTTATGTGATTAGAAATAGCTTTGGGAACATTTATCTCATCATATTTGAATATTCAAGTCTATGATGTACTTTGAGCAAGTTTTGGGGAGATTCCTTAGGGAAAAAATGTGTTGTTATTAACAGTAATTTGCAGGAACTTTTGTTGAAGATTAAGTTCATGTTAGACTAGATATCTTACAAGTAAGTGATAAATATAGTAACAGCCTTACATTGAAAAGGTGTAAAATCTGAGACTTGAGTTGTTAGTAAGAAGTTGCATTGTTGTTAGCTTCTCATCTTCCAATATTTACTAAGGTTGTTATCCTGATACAATCAACTCTGATGACACTATTTTCCTTTTTAGTACATTTTCAGAACAGATCAGGGGAAAAAAAAAAAAAAAAAAGAAAAACCTCTTGCACTCTTCAAACTTTCTGTACTCTCTTTCCAAAGTCTCCTTGGTCTAATACTGAACATCCAGAAGAAAGCTGAATCTGTTTTTCAGAAACGGGCATGTGGATTTGATATCAGTGCATAACACCTTTAGTTAGAAATAAGAGTTTTATTTTTGCAATTTTTTAAAGCATGTGGACTGTGCTGGACCAGAGTTTTCAGTGAGAGTAAGGGCTTGGCTTAACCTTGTGAGCAGCTGAGCCATGTTGTTTCACTGCAGTCATCTTTTTTACACTGTCTTGTGGAGAAATAAGAACTCAGCTTTGTATGTCCTTCTTCACCAAATCACACCAGACCGCTCTTACAGGAGCTTTGGCCAACACTTCATGCATATTTATGATGTAAATTATGAATTTTTAAGATCAGGTTGGGAATGCCGCTAAATAAAATACTATGATAATTTTTTTCTTTTAAAGCATGTGATGTTTTCAAAAGGAATTTGAACATGTTTTGCCTGTCATAAAATGTGATTATGTTTAGATTGCTCATTTTAGAAAATAGGACTTCCAGTTTAAAGTGATGGAGAATTGCCATATAATTTTTCTCTAACTACTTCTAATGACTAATGCAGTTAAAATTACCTAGTGTCCCATTTATTGTTTTCAGATGGATACTATTAACTGGAAAGGAAATATTTTGCACATAATACAATATAAAGAAGAAGTAATTTATATAGTAAATAGAAGAAAATAAGTGCATCCAAATTAATGAGACCTGTCAGTGTACACATACTAAAGGAAATTATACTAAAAAAAAAAAAAGATGGATATCATCCATTCTGCATGTATTACTCCTTGGAGTTAGGTCTGAGATAATTTCAAAGGCACTTCTCTTAAAATGGCATAGATAAAGCTGATGTGATTAGACAAATGATGGTCCAGTAAACAGAGTTCAAAGCCTATAAAAAAAGCATTTGTTCTGATAGCTGGTTAAGTGTGTTGTCTAATACGGGGCAGTAAAGAAAACAGTTAAAAGGAGGACAGTTAAAAAAAAAGCTCCATGCAGGTCATCATTTCAGCCATTCTTATTTTATGATTTTCATCATCAATTGCAAGATTTTTTTTTAACTGAGGCATTGCATTTAAGTATCATTTATTCTAATAGATAGCTAATTGGACTAATCAGCTACTGTAATTAGCTAGAGATCTAGTACATCTTTATTGTAAATGTTGAAGGCCTCATTAAAATTCCTCCTTGTGGAGAGGGGAAGAAGAAGGTACCATTAAATTAATTGTTTATGCAAAGTGAAAATGTTCTGCTCTTTTATGTGATATCAAAGATTTGAGCACTTAAGGATGCACCTTGGGAACCCTCATCCATCCAGAAGGACTTGCCTTGGGATGCGCTATGACTAGTGAGGATGTGGTAACCACATTCTAGCCACTTCTGAGCACCACAGCACCGTGCAGAAGCCAGAGTGGGGCAAGCGTTCAACTTGAAAATGTTAATGCCTTGTCAAGAAGTGTAAAAGAGAAGCATAACAGATGTGCAAGATTTCTGTCAAGAGAACCTTAGGTATAATATCTAAGATTTTGCTCAGCAGAAATTTGCATTAATATCTATGAGAAAACAGCCTAAAGTTAGAAATTAATGTACATACTGTAAAAATGCTGGGGTTTAGTTGTTAAGCTTATCTGCTAATTTCAATTAGAACTTGAATGTTCAGTAAGAATAATTTGTACCACATTTCAGTTTATTCACTTTTATAAGCTCTGAAGAAACTGTACTGGATTTGTAGTTTTCTGTTATACTGTGGGAGGTTGGTGTTTGTTCTCATAGCTCACAACTAAGAAATCAGCTCCTCATTTTTCAAAACAACCATGAAGTCAAACTTCTGAAACTGGCAGTGTAGGTCAGAACAATTACCTGAATCTTTTTATGATAGAGAATTAGTTTTTTCTACTTAGTAGCAAATGTTTTCTGAATTGCTTGAAACATCTATTTGTGTTTAGTGAAATTTCTTGGGATTGATATCTTACACCTTCTTTTCCTTAGAGGATAGAAAATTGAGCTAACAGCCTGATAACAGTCTTATGTATTTCTCTAGTCCTTTTCAAAGGTAGATACAGCTAGAATTACGTCAGAGTATCTGCATTGTATCTTTACTGAAGAGACTATCTATTGCCAGGCTTGATGGGGCAGATTAGAGACAACAGCTCTGAAACATATCATGCATATACCTAAGAGACTATGAATGATGAATATCCTGCATTACACACACAGCAGGGCGTCATTGCAGGACAAAGTGTTGCAAAGTAGGCATTATCTTAAAAGGGAGGGTTTGGTCATTTCTTTTTCAGCATCTAGGACATTTTTGACGTGTGAACCAGCAGTGTGGCTGCTGGGACATCTTGGGAATGTTCCTGCACAGCTGGCACCTGTCATGCAGTGTTTATCAGGAAGAAGTAGGGTCTTCATTTCCATCAGCTTTTGGCAGTACAGGTTACAACTATCTTTTTCTTTAGGGGCCATTATCATTTTTATCATTAGAGGAAATAATTCCTATACTGTAACAGTGGAAAGCCAATGGCTGCAGGAGTTTCATTGTGAATACTAATCTTCTCCTGAGACTAGCTCCCACACAGCAACAAAGACGAACAAGTACATACTGAAGTGCTTGTAATTCAGCTGGGTTCTGTGCAAACCCTCAATTTATTTCTATTTTCTAAGGTTTATATTTCTAAATGTTCAGGAAGCAACAATCAGGGAAAGAAAAGACTATTTAACTGTGGTCCTCTTGTCTCAAGATATCCTCATCCCACCACAGACCATGGGAAAGCTGGTATCTTTCTCTTGAGAACTGGGTAGTGTTTTTGTTTCCTGCAACAGCTCTGCCTTTAGTCCCTTCTGAGCAAACCACATGTAACACTGAAATCTGGATTCAAACAATCCACTAATCCACCAAGATTCTGCACTGAATTTTATTGAAGTAATTATTTGCTAAAGAAAAGGAGTAATTCAGTTATTTAAAGATTGCTGTTGGGCAATGGAAAATGCATGTTCTTTCCCAGTTTCTTTTATGCCTCCATGTAGACTGATTTTTAAAAATCCTAAAAATACAGAATGAGAAATTACAATAAGTTAAGAATGTTCTGTCAATTATTTGTTAGACACACAGCTGGCTGGTGTGTTGACTTATGATCTTGTACACTCTGAGTTTGCAAATTCTTTTTTTGTAACCAGAAGCTTTTAGGAAAGTGATTCAGACTTGATGAGCTAATTAGTTTGATCTAAAATGACTTACTCCTATGTGATACCCTTGAAACTTTATATGCTTTATATATGTGTTTAAATGGACAGTACTTATATGGGGTTTCTTATAACTAAAGGATGGCTGGCTTATTCCTGGAAGCTTGGAAATTCTCTCAGATGGCAATTTAAATATGGGTTAAAAAATCATAAGGCAAAAATGAAATTATAAATGTTCATCTGAGACAATATTAGATTTTATGCAGGAAAACTTTGTCCTGCAGCCATTTTTTGATTCCTTCTCTTGTCACAGGTATCATAAATAAATCAACTCTGTTTGGAACAGTTTTAATTTGGGAGTTTTCACATTCTGCTTCACTATCTTGAAACTGTAGTATAAATGTACACTAATCCATTCATTCTTCCTCTCATATGCTGTCTGACCTCACATAAACTGGGGTAGACAAAGAAATTACTTGTGCCAGCAAACATACTGTAATTCGAAGCTGTTAAAGTAGAGGTTAGAATCTGGCCATGAGTAAAAATAGAATGTAATCTATTTCCCTGAGGTCTGCAGATTCAGTAACTTTTGATATTTATGAATTCAAACCCTAGCAATGGTTTATGCTGACACGCAGCTCCTTGATGCAGCTGAAAATTGGGTGAAGGAAAATTCAGAGAGGAATGTATGTCCAACTTAAGACTGATTCTGGTGGTAGGGCTGTGAAAGTGAATCCTTCATTCCTAATATGCTCCATCCCATCCCTTGCATACACACCTCTGCTCGTATTTTGTGTGCATATAGTCTAGATAATTTTCTGCGTATCTTGGCAAGAAACTGTGAAACTGAAGTTGTTAAAGAACATTTTTGCCTTTTGAAAAAAAACATCAAAACCACAATATCCACCAAAATCCTCCTCATTGTAGATTTCTACTGGGCTCTTTTGCAGGAATGACTTCTAGGTTCATTGTAGAATTGCATTTTATGAGATGTACATTTTTGCTTTCCTCAAATTCCTCACCGCTGCAGTGATCACAAGGACATTTATGTTGGGGAAAGCAGCACTGGTCAGGTAGAACAGGTGACAGTAATTTTCATGTCTTTGTCCTCAGATATGATGATATGGCCCTATAAGCAGCAAAAGTCCCAGGGGACTGTCAGGGCTAGCCTTCTCGTCACAACAGACATCACCAGAGCTGAACTAATGCACATGTAATGGTGAGAGAGTGGAAGAAAATTAAGGGAGCCTGTGGTTTGGACTTCAGGCTGTGAAATAGAGACTATCTCATCTCCCAGTCACAGCAGTCCTTCCATCAGTTCATTGACAGCCTGCAATATCTTTAACTGGCCAAATACCTTGCAGCTATTTCCATTTGTTGAATCAGCCATGCAGAATACAAAAAATTCATCTCCTATGGAAACTAAATTATAGGCAACTCTCAAGTGTCTGTGCTGGCAGTTAATGATAGTAGTGTTAAAAAAGATAACCATTTTCATTATATTCATGATTGCATTTTATGCCTTAACCTCATTTTCAAAGGGAAATACTCCTATAAGTTTTTTGCCTATTTTATATATGTATGGTTCTGTAAATTTTCTGCTTTAGTTGTTTGCATACAATCATCAAGTTTGCTATTGTAGAGCTATATTATTGTAGTTCTCATTCAAAATGAAGGGAGCATAAATTGCTGACTTGAGCAATGTAGTGTTTTTGAAGTCTGAAGTAAATCCTACTTGTATAATTATCCTACTGTAGTAGGACCGACTAAATCATGACTGTCATACTAGGCATGATGTGTGAGATAGCTTTCATTTTGCCTGATGCCGTGGAAAGACTAGAAGTTTCTATGGCTTATATAGTGGAGCTAGGCTCTCTGTATAGGTGCTATAACTCACACCCTTGACGGTCAGAGACGCTGCGGAGAAGATGCATGTATACACCGCTGTCCAGAAATTTGGGGAATGCCTCTTTACATATGACCTAAACTTTCTCAGCCCATAGTGGCTGAAACAACAAATTAATCCCTGCTGGTGACAGAAGCCAGGCTGGATGAAATAGCAAGCATGGAACCAAGGACATTGGAGCTAACCTCAGTGATTTCCAAAGAGTTAACTAAAATACAGTAAAAGAGACAGTCATTGTCTTTAGATTAAGGCTAGATAGCATATGTGGGCGGGTTAAATATGTGCATATTAGGAGACTGTATGTAAAAAATAACTGGCGTTTCTAGGAGACAAGGTAGACATACAAATTATGAGAAATGAAGAAATTACCATTTGCAGATGTGAACTGAGTTACAGGAAAATACCTTGCATGCAAAAATAACATCATCCTAAATTTGCAGACAACCAGTAACAGTAGTTCTGAGAGTTGTGACTTGCCATACTTCCGGCAATGAGTCCACATCTAGTTTTATCCAAACATCACTGTTCATTAAAGTATTTAAGTGAATAGAAGAATTAGTCTGCTTTGAAAACCTCTAGACTATGCTTTCCAAATTTCATTGAGATTAATTTTTAAGTAAATTGAGTAACTGTAATCTCCTAGGCTTTACATGAAAGTGAAATGATCAAGAGAGGTCTTGATTGAGTACAGAAATATTTTGTAAAACTCTATTACTATGTAGGACAAACTGTGTATTCAGAAATACTTCTACCCCAAATTATAAGCGTTCCAGCAGTCAAATATACCTCAGTTTGGAGTGAGGGACCCCAAGCAGTGGGACAGTGAGTTCACTTTAATAAGGAGGTAATGGTGAACTAATTTGGTGTTTTCTTTATTGACTTCATTGGTAGCACTAAGCATTACTATTTAAGTTTGCCAAAAGCATAGGGAAAAAATGCTACTGTGCCTATTACTATATAGCTTTGGCATGTGATACAGCTTATTGGAACAACCTACATTTCTGTTTGAGTATCTGGAGTATGAAGAGCTCCTGTGAATGGCATAGGGTGATCTGAGCAACTGCTGCTCTATCTGAAATTGTGTTTCAGTTTTCATTTAAAGATATGCATTGGACAGTGGAAGTTACTAACAGTGTTGAGATGTCCTGCACTGAGTGCCTCCTGTTTCCATAAACATTAGAAGTGTCAGATGACAAACGTGACTATCTTCAGAGCAAAGAGGTAAGGGCACAGATTAGGGTGCTCAGTCATTTTGTATGTCTTCAGCTGAGCTAGACTTGCTGTAAGACATCTTTGTGTTCCTTGGATAACTGTCTGAAGCAATTGCAGATACTTTGTAATGGAAAAGCCAGTTGAAGTTACAATACCTAAAAAAGACTAAACACAGGGCCTTTTTTTTTTTTTAAGAGTAATAGATCTGGGAAATTTTGCATCAGTCAGCTTAACTTCAGTTCCCAGAAAACCCCAGGAATACAGAAAGGTAGCTGTATGTCTTACTTCGCTTACCTAATTCTGTATAGTCAACAGAGAAGGGTTTCACCAAAGAGTCATTCAGAGCAGAGAAGCTAGGGCTTCTTTGAATCACTCTCTGAAAAAGGCTTTCTTTCCTTTGACACGCAGAGTCTAAAGTGACTGGCCTTTTAAATGGGCTACCTGAATTTGTGCATGACAGATACTATCTGCTTATATATCCACAAAGTATTGTAAGCATTGTCAACTGGATTAATCATTCCTGATTTTAGGTAGTTGAATAAGGAACACAACTATGGTCCTACTTATCTTTTTAGCCTTCTTTATTAGTGATGAAAAGTAAGTATTGGTAGGGACAATGTTAGACCATAAATGGGCCATGGGAATCAACTGTAAAAGGAAAATTTCAGATTATGTACCTAGAATTTTCTAATTGTAGGAATAGTTAAGTATTGGAATAAATGGACTGTGGAATGAATAGTTCTAAAGAATATATTAATTAAATAGTTGCTAGGAATGGTTTAGGAGAAGATGATCACTTTGGATTAAGGCAGGAATACAGCAACTTCTCACAGTACTGGCCCACTCAGTTTCTCTGGTTGTTGTTTGCTGATAGTACCTTCTGTTAGGCTGTGGACGGGCAAGTTGTGACTAAGCCTGAATGTTTTGCACAGCAGAACCAAGTACCTCATTAATGGGCTCCAAGGTTGCCTGACGAGTTCATTTTTCCTTTCACTTTTGTTTAACTCTGTTAACTTCAGTGGTTTCCTGTGGGATATAAATAATAATAGAGGTAATCCTGTAATAAACATGGCAGAACCATATAACAGTTAAAGTTGTGGTCCTTTAATATCTTTTGGAAGATTTACCTACTCTACAGTGGTTTACTAAAAGGCAGAATTGATCGTATGAGTGACACAATTGCTGTTAATGTAGCTATAAAAAGTCAAGTTATATGTGGGTTTCATACACATATTTCCCATATTTAAGATACCTATTTACTTTCTGCTGAAGAACTAATGATAGTTGAAGAAAAAGATGCTATTCTTTCTTCCTGGTCTCATAATCAAAGCTGGACTTTTGGATACAGGACAAATCACGCTAAGTGTCAGGCACTTGGGGTTCAAAGATAGCAATGTCTCTATGAGTGGTCACCGTGGGGAAAATAGTAGTTAATAATATGAAATGAGATGAAATATAGGACTGAAAACAGTCACTTCTCTAAATTTCTTTCATTTTCTAGCCCTATGAGATAGACAGACAGTTAGATGGATAGTATTTTATTTCATTCCTTTAAGTGCAGAAGAGTTATAATTTTAATTGTAAGAGAGTAGTGCTGCTCCTCTCAGTCAAGTTTGTGAATATCTGAGTCATGTTCTGCGTGACTAGGGGACAAAATCTGAAGTACCTAATATCTGAAAATAGCAGCCATGCCTTAAATTAGGGTGAAAGACTGGGATTGGGGTGCTTTTCTGGAAGCATGTTTTAATAGATAAAGCTGAGTATTAGATCTATGACTATCACTAACATAGAGATAAAACTACAGTTTGTGTCTCTGTAGGAGTTAATGTGGCATTTATGCACGAATGAATCAGAAGTCAGATCTGAATGTGCCAAACTTCTATCAACTATCATTAGGCTTTTACAACTTCATTTTTTGTTTTGTTTTGGTTTTTTTTTTTTCCAAAAGTTTTGCAGCTTTTGTTCATGTTTGTTCAGCATAAGAACAATGGGCCCTTAACAGCATGTGTTTGACTTGTTTCTGCTCAGTTATCAGCTTCCTGAGCAGAGAGCCTTTTATAGGCTGTGACACAATTGTTAATTATGAGTATTGCTCTGTTCATGCTTTGGAATACTAGTGGCAGATTAAGTGATTCAGAGAGACATAAAATTGGCCCACCTTGTGTCGATGTGGCATCAAAAAGGTCTGATTTTGGAAGTCAATCTCTTGAATTCAGAGATACTTGGAGGAGTTCAAGCTTGTATTTCTGGCTCATGTATAATGGAGTAGCAAAGCCAGGCTTGATTTTGCAAGGTGCTCTCCAATATCCTGAACTTTTTTACAAGTGGAATTTTGTTTCCACAAATTTTACTTCCATACCTCTCTCTCATCAAGGGAACTCTACAGATTCTGCTCCATTTAATGAGTCTGTTCCCAAAGTCCTCCCTAGAGATGGGTTGTAATGAAATAACAAAGACACACAGTGGTTGGAAATAAGAAGGGCTCAGATGATACTACCAGCTGGCGAGATGCAGGGAGAAGTGACTAAGAGCAGGAGGAGGAGCAGCACAGTCAGTGCAGCTCTGTATATGGAGGTAACCCTGGTGCTAAGAGCAGTCCACTCTTGTTGCCAAAAAAAAAAAAAAAGGTATCCTGGGGAGGAGCTGCATTATTTAGTTCTTCCTGACCAAGCTACCACAGCCTATGGGTGACCGATGCCTCTCAAGCAAAATCAGGTGCTCTGCCATTTTTCTATGCAATACCTACTAATAAGTGCAAAATAAACATAAGCAAATAAGTAGACATTGTTGTATGCAGCGTAAGGAAAACCATCAGCACATTATTTTAGTCCCTTTCTGTCTTGGATTTCAGCTCGCAAAAACTCACAGCTTTCTATTCAGAGACTGTATTTAGCATAGCTCGAAAAGTGGGCTTGTTTATTTTTAGTGCTGTTTTGGGTTTGTGTGGTGGGGTTTGGTAGCGGGGGAGGGGCTGCAGGGGTGGCTTCTCAGAGAAGCTGCTAGAAGCTTCCCCGG
This sequence comes from Harpia harpyja, assembly GCF_026419915.1. Taxonomy (NCBI): domain Eukaryota; kingdom Metazoa; phylum Chordata; class Aves; order Accipitriformes; family Accipitridae; genus Harpia; species Harpia harpyja. The sequence goes on from NC_068957.1 coordinate 10,680,703, forward strand.
CTCCAAGTTGGACCCGCCTCTGACCAAGGCTGAGCCCATCAGTGACGGTGGTAGCACCTCTGGGAGAACAGATTTAAGAAGGGGAACCTGCAGCGGGGGAGAAGATGGGAATGTGAGAGGAACCCCTCTGCAGATACCAAGTCAGTGAGGAAGGAGGGGAGGAGGAGCGGGGGAGGAGGGGATGCCCCTGCAGCCCGTGGGGAGACGGCAGGCTGTCCCCCCCAGCTCATGGAGGGGAGCGGGGGAGCAGATGCCCACCTGCAGCCCGGGGAGAGAGGAGCCCACGCCGGAGCAGGGGGATGCCCCCCAAGATGGCCAGGAATCCATGGGAAAGCCCATGCTGGAGCAGTCTGTGCCTGAAGGACTGCAGCCCATGGAAAGGACCCACACCAGGGAATTTTGTGAGGAACTGCAGTCCATGGAAAGGACTCAGGTTGGAGAAGTTCATGAAGGACTGTCTCTGGTGGGAGGGACTCCACGGTGGAGCAGGGGAAGAGTGAGGAGTCCTGCCCCTGAGGAGGAAGGAGCGGCAGAGACAACGTGTGATGAACTGACCCCAACCCCCATTCCCCATCCCCCTGAGTCGCTGGAGGGGAGGAGGTAGAGAAAATTGGGAGTGCAGTTGAGCTGGGAAGGAGGGAGGGGTGGGGGGAAGGTGTTCTAAGGTTTGGTTTTACTTCTCAGTATCTTCGTTTTGATTTGATCCGTAGTAAACTGATTTTGTTTCTTCCCCAAGTTGAGCCTGTCTTTTGCCCGTGACCGTAAGTGGTGAGTTATCCCACCTGTCCTTGTCTCAACCCATGAGCGTTTCTGTATATTTTCTCCCCATCCCACTGGGGCCAGGGGGGAGGAGTGAGCGAGCGGCTTCATGGTGCTTTGTTACAGGCTGGGCTTAAACCACGACAAGTGCTTAGAAGGATCAGCTCCCAGACAATTCATTTTTCATGCTAAACCAACTCAGAAATTACTAGGATGCTATCTCAGTCACATCCCAAATATGCCAAATAAGTGAAGGTCAGATAATGTAAATTGAAGCTGTCCAAGTTAATCTACTGTTTTTTGTGTTTGTGTGCAATGGAAGGGAAAGATCCATATTTTTTTTTTTTCTCTTGAGCTGCTTTTCCACTCCATCTGCAACCCCTAAGCCACTGTGGGAATAGTTTCCTTAGTGAATAACTGTTGTTGGTGAGTAATCCCAGTTCAGTCTGAACTGGGCAGGGGAGTCAGACTAGGCCAGTTCTTTCTAAGCAATAACTTTGTAAGAAATGCAATTCGCATGGGTTGTCATCATCAAAAAAACTTGGCTTTCAGTTGTTTTATTTATGTTGGGAAATTTAAGGAAAAAAACCACCCAACAAACAAAAACCCTCAGCTGTTGAAAATCCACAGTAGTTTTGGAAAAATGACAATGTACATTTCCTTTTTCTGCCAACAATGAGTCTATGTCATTGCCAAACACAAACTCAGCTACTAATGACAGTCTTGGGTAGTCTATTCAAATTCCTAACCTTCTAAGTGATAAGAATGTCTTGTACTGTCTGCTTAAATCATGCAGCACCTCTTAAAACAGATTAAATAATCAATTACATCAGAAATTTCTTGCAATTAATTGACATACAACTAATAGCTTACAAATTACAAGCTTTCTAAAATGCACACTTACTAAGCAGTTAAACTTTAGACAGAATTCAAGTTTGAAATTTTAAAAGACCTCTCTTTGATGAGTACCGGAGTACTGTGTACAGTTGCAGGCTCTCCACTGCAAGAGAGATAGGGAGCTACTGGAGAGAGACTGCTGAGGGGCTGCCAAGATGATGAAGAGATTGGATGGAGCATCTCTCCTATGAGAAAAGGCTGAGATGGGACTGTTTAGCCTAGAGAAGAGAAGGTTCAGATGGGGAACTCCTGAATGTGGACAAATATTTGAAGCGAGGGTGTAAAGAAGACAGAGCCAGGCTCTTTTCAGTGGTATGCAGTGAGAAGACAAGAGGCAGTGGGCACAAACTGAAACAGAGGAGGTTCCCTCTGAACATAAGGAAACACTTTTTACTGTGAGGGTGACCGAGCACTGGCACAGGTTGTCCAGAGAGACTGGGGAGTCTCCATCCTTGGAGATATGCAAAAGCCATTTGGACATAATCCTGGGCAACCTGCTCCAGGTGACCCTGCATGAGCAGGGGGGTTGGCCAAAGTGACCTCTGAGAGAAACTACAAGAGGGAATGCAAGCAAGACTAAATTATTTATTCAAAGACCTTATTTACTCTACAATGAAACGGAGTGTTGAGGAACTGATTTTCTAAATAGGGACTGTAGAGTTGTACAGCCAAGGGCAGCAGTTAGTCACTGTTACAAGATGTCATACCTCCTAATCTCCTCAATGCAAGAGAGAGAGAAACAATTTTCCTTAAACCTCTTTAACAGATGCTGCATCCAGGGCTTAGGGAGGAAGAACTACTATCTCCTCACTCAAGTCAGCTCTTCCCCTAATGGAATGTTTTGGCAGCAAATTTTGTTGTGTACAAGGTCTGAAATATTGGCTAGCCCTTATGCGGACTGTCAAAAGTAGGCAACAGAAATGAGGGCTGTAGTCAGGTTACTATTTTATGTCTACCTTCATTTCACCCACAGTCTAATATTAAACAAATTCTTTCCTGTTTTTACAGGCCTTCATTTTGGTATGTGGGATTTTTTTTATTATTATCTGAGCTATATATGTGGACACATGCAGGATAGTTAAATAACAACTTTTTCCACCTTTACTTATATTTAACATATTACTTCTATTGTTTTGTTCCATATATAGCCATAAATTATTACTTCTCAGTAGGTTTTATAGTATCAAGAAATTCCACTTTCTAGTTATGCCCTATGGACACTCATGTCTGAAAAATGCAACAATGAAAGATTGGTTGTGGAAAATGGTCAGCCAAGTTGTAGTGTTCACAGAGCTAGAGCTTGATCAAGACTTTACAACTTTGGAAGTAATGGATTATTTCAAACAACAGTATTTCTTTTGTAGTTGTTTAAAGGATTTCTCAGTCTCTAAAATGACACTTTGATTTATACCCCTACATTCTGGTGGCTTACTGCAAAATATTTATCTAATCAGTTGTGAGACTGTCACAGAAGAAAAGTCAAGTGCTTATTTAGAATGCAAATTGCTGTATACTAAAAGCTGTAGTGTTTGTGTGTCTGCTACAGCATTCTGTCCCCTTTTGTGTTAATAACATCCAATGCTGCTGAATATTTAATTACATACTGAGCTCAGTGACTGAGGCCTTATTATATTGCACATTAATAATATGGGGCAAAATTCTAATGTTCAGCCCCAGGTGCACACAGGACTCGGTGATGTGAAGTTTAATCTAAAACTGATTGTTATACAATTGCAAGTGTGAAATTCTTTTAACTCTCCAAAGTATTTTGGGGCAAATTTAAAGTGTAAGATCCTATATTTGTGTTTGGCAGTTCCAAGAATGACTTTCCAATGCTTAGGCTCTTACAAGTAGAGAAAATTGTGATTTCTCTTCTGATTACTTTAGTGTAGTAGTCTTTCTCTCTTTGTGATTGCTAGCTGTCCTGATTTTCTGTTAACCACAGCTATAAGTGAATAGAATAGATCGCTTAAAATGTCTGCCTGAGAAAGCAAGTCTTCCTCTGCACCAGCCATTCTCTTCCAGTTCACAAAACTTTCAAACATGAAAGGCATGAGGCAACATTAGTCCTTTTCCGAATCCCCAGGTCTGAGGACAACTGAAAGAATTCAAATATATTTTTTCATCCTTGATAAGACTAAACTGTACTTTAATGTAGCTCAGACAGTGAAGCCATATAATACAGGAAAATATTTGGAGTCATTTTAAAACTGTTGTTTATACTTCTTTCTCTGTAATATTGCACAAACTGTTTTTGTCAGGCATTGGGGGGGGGGAAAAATCTGCCTTTTGCTATGGCAACACAGAGGACTTAGAAAATGATCTCTCAGCATGCAAGAATGATGACTCCTAAAAATAGTGGAGAAGCACTGAAAAAGAGTGAGATTCTCTCTTGTGCCAAGGTCTTTTCAGCTCAGGAATGGGGGTTCTCCCAAAGAATTGGCTGTCATTCTCTCATCATTAAACTTCTTTAAACGTACAGTAATTTAGAGCAACCTATACACTGGTCTAATTTATGACCGTCTGACTGTTGTTTGCAAGGACCCATGTATATATTGTGAGCTGTCAGAGTGCGACAACACTTTGCCCAACTTTAATGTATCCCCAGTCTTGAAGTGAGGGGGAGGGATGAATAGCAGAGGTTGAGGATCCTTTAGTTTTATACTACTGGTTGGCTCCAAATAGCTGAGAGAAGTCTTAAGCTTATTAATGTTTTTAGCCAGGTTTAGGTCCTTTGTACTGTTCAAAGAACTTTCTATGCAGGTAGAAAATTGATCACAAACTGCTTTAGGAACTGGCTGTTTTGCTTCATAAATCCAAGCAGCCAATAATTTATGAACAAAACAATGTCACAAATCTGTAAGGTGATGTTTAGTAAAACAGCATTTTGGTTGCCACCTTTGAATAAATCTAGAGGAAAGAAGAGCTGGGTGTAAAGTTCTGCAAAGTTCAAGCTAATTACTTCAATGATTTTAGAAGTGATTCTGAAGTAACTCTCAGTGATATTTCCAGTTAATGAGAATGAATAAAAGTAACCCATATGCCAGATTTTTTTTATTGCTGACATGTGCATTCTTTCAGCAAAAATTAAAATAAAAATAAATAAAAGCCCCAAACAGTATCTTTTTATGCAAAATAGAAGTACCAAGGAGCTTTTTGTAAGGATTAGTATCCTCTGCCACCTTCTGTGAGGATCATATAGGATTTTCACCATTTGGAACCAAAATCTTGCAAAATCCATTTGCAGGATTTCTTCATCATCCAGTCCAGTCCCTAACCTAGTTGTTCCCTTCATTCTTCTGTACAGTACATCTTACACAACAAAATAGTCACATAGGCACATGGAGGACAGGGAGGTGATTGGAGACAGCCAGCATGGCTTCATGGCTTCAGTCCTGCCTGACCAACCTAGTGGCCTCCTATGATGGAGTGACTACATCGGTGGACAAGGGAAGAGCTACAGATGTCATCTATCTGGACTTCTGTAAGGCCTTTGACATGGTTCCCCAAAACATCCTTCTCTCTAAATTGGACAGATATGGGTGGACTGTTTGGTGGGTAAGGAACTGGTTAGATTGTTGCATCCAGAGGGTAGTGGTCAACAGCTCAATGTCCAGATGGAGATCAGTGATGAGTGGTATCCCTCATGGGTCCATATTGGGACCACTACTGTTTAATATCTTCATCAATGACATAGTGGGATTGAATGCACCCTCAGCAAGTTTGCAGACAACACCAAGCGGACTGGTGCGGTTGACATGCCTGAGGGACAGGATGTCATCCAGATAGACCTGGACAAGCTCGAGAAGTGGGCCCATGTGAACCTCCTGAGGTTCAACCAGCCCAAGTGCAAGGTTCTGCATCTGGGTCGGGGCAACCCCCAGTATCAATACAGGCTGGGGGATGAAGGGATTGAGAGCAGCCCAGCAGAGAAGGACTTGGGGGTACTGGTGGATGGAAAGCCTCATGTGAGATGGCAATGTGTGCTCGCAGCCAAGAAAGCCAACTGTATCCTGGGCTCCATCAAAAGAAGCGTGGCCAGCAGGTTGAGGGAGGTGATTTTCCCCCTCTACTCTGCTCTGGTGAGACCCTACCTGCAGTACTGCGTTCAGCTCTGGAGTACTCAGCACAGGAAGGACATGGACCTGTTGGAGTGGGTCCAGAGGAGGGCCACAAAAATGATCAGAGGGATGAAACACCTCTCCTATGAAGAAAGGCTGAGAGGGTTGGAGTTGTTCAGCCTGGAGAAGGGAAGGCTCTGGGTAGACCTTATTGTAGCCTTCCAGTACTTAAAGAAGGCTTATAAGAAAGATGGGGACAAACTTTTTAGTAGGGCCTGTTGTGATAGGACAAGGGGCAATGGTTTTAAAGTAAAAGTGGGCAGATTTAGACTAGATATAAGGAAGAAATTTTTTACAATGAGGGTGGTGAAACACTGGAACAGGTTGCCCAGAGAGGTGGTAGAAGCCCCATCCCTGGAAATATTCTAGGTCAGGTTGGATGGGACTCTGAGCAACCTGATCTAGTTGAAGATGTCCCTGCTTATTGCAGGGAGGGTTGGACTAGATGACCTTTAAAGGTCCCTTCCAATCCAAATTATTCTATGATTCTATGATTCTATATGAGAGATAATAAAAGATAATATACTGAGACAATAAGATCTATTTCATATGCCCCTTGAGTTCACTGGTTCTAATCTTCCCCTTTTGTAATTGCATGTTGTACAATATTATCTCACAGCTTTCTCAACTGTGATAGTTTATAGTCTACTAGCCAACTGCAGAGTGTTCTTCAGCTAAATTCACGTCTCTGGCTAATATGTGTTTAATGGGACGTAGTTTCTGCTGCCATTCATGACACTTCTGTTTCTTGCCCAACATGCCTAGGTGAAGAATGGTGTCTCATAGCCGTATTCAAACTAGGAGTACTGTGAGCATTCCTTATTTGGAGTATTTCATGTTATTTATTTCTGAGGTCAAAGAGATGTCAACTGTCTCCCTAGAACCCTATAGACTGCAGGAAGTGAAGACCATTTGTGTGTCTTGTTTCTCAAAAGCTGCTTTTCAGCCTCATGGGCAAATGTAAGCATTTAAAGGAGTCCACTGACCCATGCATATGTATGATACACTGAGCTTTTTCTGTTCACAGTGATGTTACTCTAAAATACATGGGTAAACATCCTTTGCCTACAAGAAAGGTTACTCAAAAGGTTTTTGGAACTGCTAGATTTTGCTCTGCCTTTGCTCTGTGCCTGTGCCCATATTATCCGAAGTTATTCAGACTTACACTTACTGTTCATATAATTCACCTGGCAGTTGACATAATCCACAGGATGGTTATTACCTAGACGCAGGGATTCAATCAATGGCCTTTCAGTCTGCATCCTTAAATGAATGAATCCTTCATTCTGTGGCAACAGTCTCCCTCTGAACAAATCTCTCTGAACACACATATCCCATGTGGAGTTTGCAAATCCTTCTGTTCTTGCACAACTCAGCTATATGAGCTTTCTGTGTTATAAGCTTTCTGTGTTCTGCAAACAATTATATTTAGTGTGCTTCAGAGGCTTAGGACTGGTCTACCAGTTTTGTTCTTTGATGAGAGTTGAGACTTGTTTTCTTCTTTACTGCTGTAGTTGTGTTAGTACTGTCCCTTGAGTGGTTGCAGTTATTTTGCCATCAAGGTGCCAGGGTATTTTATTCACCTTTTAGTAAAGGTATAATCTACACATGTATAAACTCCTTTATGCTATTATCACTAAAATGCTGACACTAGGGGGAGTTATATTGTTCTAACTATCGCATTGCAGTTAAAAAGACAATTTTTATGTGTAGGCAAGATTGTGGGTATCAGTAAAAGTCAGCATTATTAAAAACTGTGTGCTAGAAATGGTTTACCATTAGGGAGGTGTGTGTGTGTGTTGTGTGTTTTTTTCTCTGTCTGCAACTGAGCTATCTATTTGTATTTTATAGCATGTGAGTGTGAAATGCCTCCATTGCTATCAAGTTCTGCTGCCATCACAGGACCAGTTCTCCCTCTGCAGTCTCTCCCAAACCAGAATCTATTAATCCACTTATCCTTTGTCTTTGGTGTGGTTCTCACGCTATCAGCTCCAGCTGAACCATCAGTCTACCAGAGGTTTCTCTTAATATATATATTTTTTATCTTTTCCTTTCTGAACTGAAGGGGCTCATTCTCTTCCACATTCTTTTACATGTAAATGGGACACTTATGTTCTCATACCCTTTGGAACTGGGATTAAATCTGCTTTGTTTTATGATGCCAAAGCTGCCTTTCCCTATTGCTTATCATCACCCACACTGTATTCTTGCGCTGACATTGCTTATCCATGGGGAGGTAATTTCTGGCATGCAAAGTGCCTTGCAGTGCTAACTTTTACTGGTGGCAGCTGTAGTTAACTCAGAGCACATTAAAAAGAGCTGCCTTCACATGTAAAAGGCTGAGTTTGTAGTCATGAGAAAATTTGCGCCCTTGACACTCCAAGATGGAAGCCCGTATCTAGATGCCTCACATGCTGCAATCCAGAATGTATGAGATTTTGAACAAGAAATACAACCCCAATCTTGTAACTAATTCGGTAAACTGAATGAAAGAAAAGTCATCCATGAAACTGACTGCAAAACATCTTTGGTAATACAAAGAGATGCCTATGCAGTCTAGAGAGATTACTGAGCATGCTCCATAGGACTGGAGTGCAATGATTCTGTTATATCAGGAGTTAATGGAAAACATTATTTTACAAATATAAGTATCACAAAGAGCAAGTGTTTGAGCATTTAGACTGTGAAAGGTCCTTGTGTAGGTGGTCCTGGGAGAAAACCCTTTCCTGTTATGTGAAAACATGGACTATGGGGGAAAGGGAGAAGAATATCTCAACATCTTGTAATGTAAATGCATTATTTTAATCTCCAAGGGATGGCTCTTAATACGGTTCCTTGCAGCCTTCCCACACCCTTCCTGCCTGCATCTGGGGCTGCAATGCCTTCCTCCTAGCGCTAGATCCAAGAGCATTTCCATTCCTTAGTGTTGAAGAAGCAAGGTTGTAATTTGCCACACCTCTTATGCTGATGGAGTCTCCTGAGAAGCTTGAATTTTCTCCCAGTTGCTGTCTTCATTAGGAATAAATTCCTTTATAAACAAAGGGCACCTGAACCATGCCTGTGTAGAGTTTTGCTGGGACTCTGTTGCCATAGAGCAGAGGTAGTGAGACTACAAGGGGGAGCACTCCTAGAGCTTTGTTGTGTGCTTAGATCCTGCCTTTCCTCCGTCTAGTGGGTCTCTCAGTGTAATAGGACATGGTCATCTCTGGTTTGAGTGTCAGGCTAGCTTAGGACACTGCTGTGAATTTTGACTTCTAATATTAACTGACTACAGCGCTCTCTGCATTGTATGTTTATTAGAGATCTTTTTCTACATGTAAAATGTGTAGCTGCTTTGAAGGAGAACTCCCCACTCACACACTCAGCTTTGGGCATTTTATGTAGGAACTTTCTTTGATATACTGTTTAGCTCTGCTTGCTAACATGAGGCAGTCTCAGCCTGTTATGGAAGCAGAATCAGCTTAGACTTCCACAGAGTAGAAGCTGAGTGAAGCTGCAGAAAAATGAAGTGGGCTCTTTGCAGCTTTGAATCAACCCTAAAACCAGAGAATTAAGGCTAATAAGATCTGGAGACACTCAAATGTACCTCTGGACTGCACTATTAGGAATACCTACAATTAGGGAAAGCAATTATGTACATGGTATAGAAATAGAATATCTGTTTGTGCTCAAAGAAATTTCTATATGTGCAATTATGAATTAGGAATATGAACATTAGGAATATGTTTTCTGTACAAGCAAGAAGCTCTGTCAGAAGTCAGAGACTTGGACTTAAAATGAGTACTAAATGACTGTGTGACCACCATATGTGTTGACTACTTGCATTTTTATTCTCAGAGATACAATAAATTTCTTTCAGTTATAAAAAAATTAAGGAATACATAAAGTAGATATGCACATGACATCCACAAAGTGTTGTCTGCACCTGTAAGATTTCTAGGATCATATATCAAATGTTTTTGTAATTAGAAGACCATTGAAGCTTTCTCTAAGCATAAGTAGTGCCTATAATGTAATATTATTTGTGAAGAAATAGTCTAAATGTAGTTTTCTAGATGTTCAGACAGCTATTTGAGTTATTCTTCATGTTGCTGCTAAGCTGGCAATCTATTAAGGCTGATCTATAAAACACTGTACTTGAAAATACAACAGAATCTGAGGTTTCTTACAAGGAATGGTGTTTCTCCTTGGGTCAGAAGAAAATTAAAGTTCAGATTTTTATGTTGCTACAAGTCTTTTGTTTCTCTCCAGAAATGGAAATCAATCCATCAAAACAAACAGGAAATGTGGGAAGCACTCACTGTTGTTTATTTTTGAATTTGGTGTTGTTAAGCCATTACCTAGCTGGTGAGCTCCTCCCTTCCGGTTAATGGTGGTCACTGACCATCGGCTTTACATGATGTCTCTTCTTCATAATTACCGTACTATTATTGAAAAAGCTGTAATATAACAATGGGGGTAGAGGACATGTTTGTTTTGTCATATGCCCATTAAGGAAGATAGTATCTGAGAAGAGGATCAGTAATTGACATTGCTCCTTGCAACTACTATGAAGGATTGTGTACACTTCTGGTTGCACATAGAACTGGTGAAACTGCAGATTACTGCCAAACAGTTATTTGCCCTTGTTATCTGGCTGCCAATCTGTATTTGAATATGTCCAAACTTTGTGGCCTGATGGAGGAAGAAGAAAGGCAAACTTGCTGGAAATAACTAAATGGCAGAGCTTTTGATTCCCCTGCACAGCCACTGGTCATTCAAATTTGAAGGAACTTAATACCTTTGAGACCTTTCCTCTTTCTGCCAATTTTCTTGAAATTAGCCACATTGTTGGAAGTTACTGCTGACAGAAGGACAGACACAGAATAATACAATTGCATAAACCTAATATTGTTAGAAAATCAGCCTCATGATCTGAGTTTTTAGAAGGGACTAGTGCTTGATTCTTTTTAAAAACCCCTTTCCTTTCATAGATTTTTTGCCTTCTGAATAGAGAAAGCATATCAGAAAACTGCTGCTTATTTAAAAAAAAAACTATTCTGGAGTGTTGAGGGCTAACCATTCCTGGTGGCTGTGACCAGGTGTCATGGTTTAACCCCAGCTGGTAACCGAGCCCCACACAGCCGCTCACTCACTCCCCCCTGGTGGGATGGGGGAGAGAATCAGAAGGGTAGAAGTGAGAAAACTCATGGGTTGAGATAAAGACAGTTTAATAGGTAAAGCAAAAGACATGCACGCAAGCAAAGCAAAACAAGGAATTCATTCCCCACTTCCCATGGAGACGCAGGTGTTCAGCCATCTCCAGGAAAGCAGGGCTCCATCATGTGTTAACAGTTACTTGGGAAGACAAACGCCATCACTCCGAACATCTCCCCCCTTTCCTTCTTCCCCCAGCTTTCTATGCTGAGCATGATGTCCTATGGTGTGGAATATCCCTCTGGTCAGTCGGGATCAGCTGCCCCAGCTGTGTCCCCCCCCAACTCCTTGTGCCCCCCCAGCCTCCTCGCTGGTGGGGTGGGGTGAGGAGCAGAAAGGGCCTTGGCTCTTTGTAAGCACTGCTCAGCAATAGCTAAAACAACCCTGTGTTATCAGCACTGTTCTCAGCACAAATCCAAACCATAGCCCCATAGTACCTACTGTGAAGAAAATTAACTCTATCCCAGCCAAAACCAGCACACCAGGTTATATAATCCAGGATATGTTAAGAAATGTAGATTGCTGACACTAGCTCTGCTTTCCCACCCTTGGAGTTTTCATACAGTGTGTGGTTACTGTTTCCCAATTCTGTCAAATGTAGGCACTTGGAAACCCTGATTTTCTGTAGTGTTCTGTGCTGAAGCTCATTACTGGCACTGAGGTTAATGGAAATTTGATGATACAGGTTTCTAGTAGCTGTTGGACAGGCCTATGGCTGAGCCTTTAAAGATTAAGGTAGTGAACTGAAAACTATTACTGACTTTCTTGGGTCATGAAGAAGATATCTTTAGGTCCTCATCCCAGCTCTGATAAGGTTGTTTTATTCTTTTAACTATTGCACTGTACCTTTTGGTGTTGTGTTTTAGAAAACCATCTTTGGTATCTAAACTTATAAACACACTAATAATGAAATGCCTCAGTGAAGCAATCACAAAAACATTTAGAGTGAATTTGGTGGTACTTTGAGGAAGATTAGTTTCCTTGGTACATCCTCTGAATGTCAAATTCTCACTTCCAGGAAAAGTACTGACAGAGAAAGTGTAAAGACAATTTTTTTCAGTGATACATCAGCAACTCAGAAATGGAGAGGAGAAAATTCTAAGTTACAGTTATCTTACCTGACAAGCACTAGTTCTTTTTTTACTAGAAAAATATATAATGAAAGAATAGAAAATGAGCTATGGTTTGAAAAGTTCCATATGCTATTAAAAAGAAAGGACAATGGTATTTATATGATCTTTAAAAACTAAGCAATAATGACACATGAAAGGCTTGAATGAATGGAACAAGAGGTGATTTGCTGAAGTGTTTCATAGAAATCTCTTCCCCTAGAAGCATCACTAAATAGATTAACTTATTAGTAAAGCATGCATTTTCACTGAAGGAGAAGGCTTTTTATCTTTATTTCTGTCATCTCTGTGTTCTGGTTCTTTCAACATTTTTTAATCAAAAGAAATTGTTTAGTAGCTTGACTACATAGAGTAAACCATCTTGTTAAACTCCAGGTCAACTAACAAATACAAATTGTGCTGGCCATCTTTAATTAGAATGTATTTTTTTTTAATTTCTCCTGTCAAGCTCCAAGGAATTTGTCCTTATAATCAAAATGTTCTCAGGGGAAAAAAGAGAAACCTGAATGACTGAAATTCAAATAAAAATGCAAGAAGTGAAATGGAGTGAGCATTACCATTTGAGATAAAGTGCTAATAAAACACTCAGGTGTTAGCTTCTGAAGGAGATTTTTATTTTCCGACAGTTAGAAATCCCTTGCAGCACTGGAAAGACTGGTATAATATTGTAATTGGCATCCCTGACCTGTTTTATGTATACCGCAAGAAGTTTTTTTCCTACTCCTTTGGGAATGTAAATTTATAGCTTTTAGAATGCTGTCTCTTGCTTGCAAAGTTTGTGATAAAACAGAGCTCCCAGAATTCCCTGGTCTTTTGCTTTGAAGGTCTAAAGTTATTAAAATTACTTATTTAGCCTTTTTATTAAAGTATCTGTGGAGATACTGTGATGCTTACAGGGTCTTTTTTTGTTATAGAAGAGAAAAATGAATGGATTTACCTGTGATACGGAGCATAGTCATCAGGTGTTCTTCCCTGCACACTCTTAGATAATATTTTTTGTGATAGCTTTGAAGAGATTCCACTTAGCAGACTGTGAAAGCATGATTTTCAAAGTTATGATATGTTACAATCATGTGTACAGTGCCCAAACCCAAATCTAAAGTTCATGCATTGTGTGTTTGGGTGTCATTTTTCACAACAATTTTATTGCTCATCTAGGCCTGGAAACTGTGTTAAATCCAAATCAAGCATTCATTCCTGCAAAAGAGGCAAAAATACAGCCTTATTAGTTGTGACAAAATCAACATCAGCTCTGGCGTGAGGGGGACTGCCAAAGGCAAAACAAAGAAAAGAATTCAGGAGCTGCAATATTTGACTGAGATATTGAAGGTGCATTACAAGTATTAGCAATTTTTTGCAGGCAGGTATAATGCATCCTTCTCGCATATACTAGTGTAATTACAGTGATGAGGAAAAGATTTTCAGGTTAGGTCCTTCATTTAGATAATTCTCTCTTAATATTCAGTGGTAATAAACCAAAAGATTAACATTCTGAGTGCTGAAAGGATTTTTGTGTCTTGCAATGTTTCATTCTAGCCAGCTTTGTTGTGGATATGTTTAATACCTTTCTTGCTTTATAACATGGACTATGGTCTACAGAAATGGAATTAACATTTTGCTTATTTCATTCCTTCCTAACCATCACTCTCAAGGTGGCAGCCTTTGTCAGCTGCAAATCATTACTTCAGCACCCTGTAGGGGTGGGTGCTCACCAAAGGAGAGCAATAGTACAGGCACAGTGTTTCAGATATCCCCTTTCTCTGCTATGGAAGTCCTATGGAGCTGTGACTATGCACCCACCCATGTGCCACGCTTGTATCTGAAGCCACAGCGTTGACATTGCAAGTCTTTCCCATTGCCGCAGAAAATACAGGTACAAAAATGGTAACCATTGAGACCTTCCCAATCTTAAAACATACTTTCCTCTGTGTGAAATGACTGTTATTGAACAGTGAAAGAATAGGCTTTGCTTTGCTTCCATTCATCAAAATCTCTTCCCCTTTCCCAGAAATTTGTTCTGATGTGACAAAATATATGGTTTTCTGAGTAACAGCCTATATTAACAAACACAAAGGTTAATAGAATTTGAGCATCTTGAAAAGTGATTTAATTTGGAAGACTGTAGTGTGTGAATATTAACTACTAACAAATTAAATTATTCAATGACAAATCACATCAGTCACCTATGTAATATCAATAGGTATTGTCATTATAATAATTCTTCCCAACAGTAGGACACAGGCGAACTCTGCATTAGTATTTTGGCTCAAGGTGTTCATTTGCAAATGAACAATTCATCATGTGACAGTAAAGGGAAATAGCTCCACGTTTGTGTCAGATTGCCCTGGTGTTAACTGCTGCTCTTTGATGTGACATTGTCTAGACCTAATGCCAGTGGGAGTAATAGAGGTGGAGAGTGGCCATTCCATTATTTTGGATGAATTAAACTACTGGCTGCCACGACCCAAGTATAATGCTTCTAGCGATCCATAACTTGCATTAATGAAAAATCTGATATGCTAGGTGTTTGCTTCCAGACTTTAAAAATGTATCCTCTATATACATACACTGTTATAAAATATGTACCTAGGCAGTATCTTATAGTTATTTCTTTTTTTCTATTAAAAAAAAAAAAAATTAGAGCTGGTCTGATCCAGGGTCTGCTGAAATTAACAGGAGTCATTCTTTTGTTTTCTATTGACTTTATATTAGCTTTATAGGAGTGTATTACTGAACTGCCATCAGGGACATAATTTATTCTGGCAACTATAGAACAAAATTAACAATTGGAGGATTATTGCATAGTGCAGCATAAGGGAAAGAGGTGCACCCTTAGTCACATATAATAGTATACCTTTTGCCAAGACTTATGCAGACAGAATCTAGATAGTACCAAGGCACAAGTTCATGCCCCAGGTCACAAAAAATGAGGGGAACAGACTTTAGATTTACTAATTCTGTTGTAAAGAACTAGATTTTAGGATATGTGACTGTTTGCTTGAAATCTTTTGCAACTGACTATTCTGACTATTCAATAGAAGAAAACCTCTTATAAAATTTAGTTTCTGTGTATATGGTAAGAGACTAGACATAATAGGATTGTAAAGAACATTTTGTTTCTATCACAGAATGCACAGCATATGCAGAATATGATGGATTAACATCTAACAAAGTCAAAGATATATTTTGAATGTCTCTGAATTAAATCAATATTTTGATTTTTTTAAAAAGAATCCTGAGCATTTCTTAATATTATTAAATTCATGTCTATTGCAGGGCTAGATGCCAGGAATTAGATATAATTTGTTCATCTTATTTTTAAAATAATACTGTATACTTTCAAACAAGACACACAGCTTCTTTCTTTGACCTTTTTATGTTTTTAATAGGCATTCTCTTTCAATTCTCAGGCAGTCTCTTTTGAGATACTCTTTATCCTTTTTACAGATATCAACAGCCTCAGTATAAGAAAACTAAATCCAAGCAGAAACCTCTGCAAGGCCCTGAAGGTTTCTCTTCTCCATTGGGTTTCATAAATTTAGAAATAGTTTGTCTCAGCTGAAAATCAACAACATAATCTGCCCCAGTTACAAGGTGTCTTAGAGTAACATCTTCAATACTCTAACAAGATATTGATGTTACACAGAGAAGCATGCTAGGTTACCTTGACCTGCCAATATGGGATTACAGCTCTATTAGTATATTTGACTTCTTTGCCTACTCTGAAATGATCAAAGAGACTTTTGTTTCTTCTCCCAAGAGCCATCTGCACAGTACAATGGACTCAGGTTAGGCTTTCTTCCTCATTTATTGCCAAGTCTTTTGAGAATAGCAATTATTTGGTACCATCATGAAGAATTCTTCTCCCTCTTCAGCATTCATTGTCCTGTGATATGCCTCTCTTTTCTGCTTTGGATGGTTTAAACACATTTAGATGCTTTTCACGGTCTCCCCATTCTAACCAGAACAATGTGGAAAGTCAGAGCAAAATTCAGCCCCTGCTTTCTCAGCTTTGTCAGTCTTGCTGGTACTCGCTCTACAGCAAAGTCATGCCAATGAGAAGCACTTCACATCACAACAGTATGGCATAAACCTGGAGGTATTTCCTTTCTATTTCACATGATGAATTGCTCATTTGTAAATGAGCAACTAGAGCCAAAATATGAGTCCTGACTTTGACTACATCGTAGTGTTCAGAAAACTCTCGTAGATTCCAATTCACTGCAAACTTTAAAAATCATACAGTGTTTACTGACAGGTTAATAAAACCTTTCTACTCAGTAAGGACACAGTTTACAGAGTTGCACAGAATCACTGGAGAAATTGAAGCTTACCCTAATGTTGAGACAAAGGCAAATGAAACTCAAATAGTTCAACTACACTTTGTTTTAAGGTCTGAAATTTGATCTAGCACAAATATGAGGCCACCTAGATCAAAGCTTAACTTTTTTTTTAAGTAAAAAGGCCCATTTGCATGATTGCAGAATTAATCTTTTCCAGTACGTACACTAATTTTACTACCCTCTTTAAATTTATATGAAGGACTTGAGTGTCCAGAGCTGTATGTTGTATTGTAGTTACTGAATCCCTAGTGTTAAATACCACCTAACTACTTTGCTAATTACTTTGATTTTCTTTTAATTTTTAGGCCTCTGATTGGTGATATTACATAAAGCATCAAAGCACTGTAGAATATTTTAGTTAATATCAAGCAATCAGAAACAAGAAGATAAGTTGTTTTACCCTAAGCCCTGGAAGTTTAAGACTTTAGATATAGTAGAAGCAGATTTGCTGATAGAACAGTCATGTGTCAGTGTACTAATAATTGTTTCTCCTTGTTTTCATGAACAAGCAATATGTCTGTATGTATAAAAACCTCATTGCTTAGAATTTTGAGAGTAGGATTTGTATGCTTCTAAAGTTACAGCCATTTCAAGATGCTCAACTCAGCTCCCATGGGAAGCTAGCATTGCAAAAATGGTAACAAAATAAATTTACAAAGACACCTAGCTTCTTAAAGATTGAGAGAGTTCTGTAAATGCAACCCTAATTATCTATGTTAGCCAAACTGCCATTGTAAAAGTGATTAAATAACTAACATGCCTATGTTTAGCAATCCCACTAAGTATGTACTTCCAGATTTAGAACATAAACAGTTTTTTAGGTATCCTTTGTGCTACCATCCACGACCTCTCCATTAGGTTGGCTATGTAGTTAATTTTAGTACCCTCTATCCAATACCAGAATGGACAGCTGCTCCTGTAATTTTCCATCAAGTTTACTAAAATTCTGCACAACTAGGGTCAAGGATTTTAAAATATAAGAGAGTTTAAAATAACTGGCAGTGATGATTGTTTCTTTACAACCCTTTTCCATTTCTGTTTCAAGTCAAAATTCCTATCCTCACGAAGTTATTATGACAGAATCCCAAATTTGTCATGTTACGACTGCTTCCTGTACATATGACCATGCAAAATATCATCAAACACTGTGTGCCTATATGATTAAACTACAGTAGCAATACTCAAGCTAAGTAAGTAATTTAAGACCAACTTTCATTCCACTGAAAGCCTAAAAGACCTCAGCAGCCTATATTTTACCCAACCTCAAGCTTCTGCATTATCATTATTGATATGTTTCTGATATAAAACAGACCAACTCTACCACTAGGTAAGTAAGGGAAAAAAAGTTGGAACATACTCACATGGAGCGTAAGTTGTTCTCTCTTAATTAGTGTATTTTAGTAGTGTCCTTCTGAATCATACCATGGCTGTGATTGTAGGTCAAGATAACTCCCAGCACTCTAAGAGAAATTCATTTCCTCACTCTTCTGAGATTTATATGTCTCATTAATGAAATGTCAAAGTCATTTAGGAGCCATATAAGTCAATGAACTCCTTGTGCATATGAAAATTGAGACGATAGTACAAAAATCTGTTTAATTTTTTTATTTTTTATATTACAAGTTTTAGGGTTTTAGAAGAGAAATGGTGTAAATTATTTGGCTTTTCTGTCAAAGGAATTATGAAATATTTTGTGATGCTCTCAACTCTCTTATTTTTACTAAGAGCACAAGAAATATCTAGATTTTGTTATAATAAGGAAAAGGAACCCAAAGTAACCTGGCATGGTTCCCCCATGGAAAATCATTAGTTAAGCTGAAGAAGTTGCATGTCAATAAAAAATACCAAAATCCATCCCAAGGAATAAAGAAACATAAATGACTTATATGACACTATACTGTGTATAGCTCTGGTCATCTGACTTCAAGAAAGATGAACTCAGAACAGAACAGGTTCAGAGGATGATAACTAGGATGCTTAGAGGAACAAAGTACCTGTCTTAAGGGAAGACACTAGACAAGCCTGGCTTGTTGAGCCTTATAGAAAGAGGGCTGGGAGGAGAAGGGAGAAAAACTGCAACCTATGACTATCTACAAAGGTAAAGGGAGGAGGCATGAAGGGTGTTGTGAAACACCCTGGCAGAGAGATAGCCAACTAAATACACACTGTGTCAAGAAAAAGTGGATATAAACTAGCCATTAATAAATTAGAAGAAAGTTCTGAACTATAGGAGCAATCAGATTCTGGAATAACCTTTCCAGGAAAATGGTAGGGAAAAACACATAACCACATTCAAAACAGAGCTTGAGAAACTAATGAAAATGATATGAAAGAATGTTTGTGATAGCTGGGAATCTGAATCAATAATCGACATCCCTTTGTCTCCTGTCTCCCCTAATAATATTTTCTGACTTCACTGAAGAGTCAGGGAGATAAATTGAGGGGCAATCATGTCCCCATGCCCTTTGTGAAAAGAACAATTCTGCATTCAGGGCTTGTATTTGATGGCATATAGTAAATGAACTGAATCGGCTGCTTGCTGAATGATAGGGATATAATGTAATATTGACTAGTTACTTCATCTGGGGAGTGTGAGCCACCCCAAACCTGAACGAGGCTGGAGGCATTTGGAAAAAGTAGTACAGAGTACAAGAGGGCAGAAATACGGTTATGAGGGCAACCTGAATGCTGCTGTTTCATAACTTTCAAGTGCTTGATTTCACAATATTAATATGAGTCTTTTTTTAAAGATCTTTCAGAACTACAGTAGCTAATAGTTCGGTGGTCTATAGCTAATATCAGTCAGCAGTGGATATATAGAGATGAGAGTAACAGTGGACATATGCAGATTGCTGCTTTCCTTCTTCCAGCAGTCATAAATTTAGAGAGTTCAGGAGCAGAAGGAGGCAGACTAGATGATTACAAACCTCTGAGTTTAATTTGTTCTTCAGTACCGCTTAGAGACAGCTGTACTTGTGCCCTCCACAATACTGTGTGGCACTCTGAAATTTTAAATTTATTTTAAATCCGGTACCTGATTATTTATATGGGTAGGCACTACTTCTCGTATCATGCAAACTAGCAAATCCCTGTCTTTCAAGATTTTGTTGTGGCCTGTCATATATGATCTCTTTTCAAACCTGAAGTCATAGACTATTTATTCTCTCAAAGTGATGACTGTTCCATACTTCTGATCATCTTCTTAATTCTTTTTCTGTATGTTTTGTAGTTCTGATGTGTTCTGCTGTATTCCTCTCTAAGTTTGTGTTAACAGAATTTCATTCAACATTCAAAACAGAGGGAACACCATAGATGTAATGTTTTCTTATTTGTTCTCATTTTTTTTCTCTACTATTTAACATTACTTGCCTTTCTGGACCTATAACAGGTCTTTTCAGAGAACTATCTGAAATGACTCACATATTTTTTCTCCTGGTAAAAAAATTTGAATCCTATATCGTAAATGCTGGAGTTATTATTATTGATTGCAATAATCAACATTGCATTTCATCTGCTTTTTTATCCTGAATAATTTGTATCACCTGAAAATGTTTTATCTCACTGTTCTCTCACTGTTCACTCACTTTTCCAATTCATTCATAAATATGCTGAATAGCTTGTGTTTATAAAACAGACCCCACTGGACCTCTGTGGCAACCATCCTCCACTGTGAATACTGGCTATTTCTTTTTATCCTTGTTTCTTAGTTTTTAATGTGTTACTGATCTGCAAGAGAACTGTTCTCTTCTTTTATTCTGTGAAAGCTTTCCTTCTTGAAGAACTCTGTCAAAAGCTCTTTTAAAAATCCAAGGACAATGCATTGGCCACACTACACCTATCCACATGCTTGTTGACTCCTTGAAAGAACTGTAAGAAGCTTGAAGGACATACCTTCTGCCTACAGAAGCTGCATGACTTCTTCCCTTATGGTTATCTGAGTATCTGCCAGTTCTAGTTTTCATTCTGATTTTTAGCTATGTGTCTGAAAGTCATAATTACGTATCTATAGTTTCTTGTATACCAGGTGGAGTCCCTCTCAAAGTCTCGGGTAGCATTTGCTGCCTTCCATTCCTCAGGTGCTGATAAGGATTTAAGTAAGTGACAGACTCGAGTGCACAGGAGAGTACAAAACAGTTGTTTAAAAGCTGCATTTTGTTCACCTACTTCACTGAGATGAGAGAGAGACACTAATTTTTCATTATGGTGTAAATCAAAAATATTATTCAGCCAACGTGACCTTGCCGGCAGATTCTGAATATCTTCCAGTCCTTGAGTTTTTGTTTAGTACAGATGGATCATATTCAGTATTAGCTGGAAGAAGATCAAATGTAAATGCTGACTTACTGGTTATAAAAAAACATGAATGATTTATTAGGTATCAATAGGATATTCAGCATTATATTATTATTCAGCATATATTATCTGTGTTCACAACAGATAACTAAAAGCAAACAGTAATCAATACAAGGGGAAAGTCATACTTTATTCCTTATTTCCATCTGATGTAATCAAAAAAAGGATAAGAGGGCTTTATACTTTCATTAACATATTTTTTTCAGAGTAAGTAACTGTCCACAGGGGCCTTCACTTTTATTTTATAACACACATCTTGTCAGGAGAAGCAGGTGGCCTGAATTTTACTAGAAGCGCAATTCGCTTTATCAAAAATTTCTTCTTCATCTGGGAATAATTCTCAGTTCATTTTAGCCTGCTCTCACATGACCCATGTTGGCTCAGTGGTTTGAAACCCAGAGGGTTTTCAGCCCTTTTTGTTTATTTCTTCTAAGTCACAACTGCCTGCATTTTAATTTTTATACTCATTGGTGATTGTTTGCTGGTTTTATTTACGCTCATACTGTGCTGGCCAATCCACTACAAATCAACTGCAAGAGATTTGCAGAATTCTTTTTTCTTTTTTTTTTCTTTTTTTCCAGCCAGGCCAAGGTACTGTTGAAATGACTCAACCATTTTCCTGAAGAGAAATGTGGCTGTGCTAAGATAAGCTTGCTTGCTTTATTTAGAAAGAAAAATCAGGTATACAGAACACCAGTCTATTTTGTTTGCTATTTTTGTTTTCTCTTCCCAGTGGAGTGCCCCATGTAGCCAGAACCATAGCATGGGTGGTAGTAGAAAAACTCAGCCTGAGTTTTCCTGCCTCTGTAGCTGGAGACTGACACTTTTCAGCGAGAACAGTTCCCACCACCAGCTTTTTGACATCTTGCATTCTTTCTTTTACCAAGGGACTAGCTAAGTGCTGTATATTCATTTCCACCAAAGCTGAGCTAGTCAGGAAACCAACCAAGTCCTTTACTGGTGTGACTAAGATATGTCTCTTGCTGGAAAGAAAATGCTATTTAAATACTATTAAATCACACTTCATTTAAGAGAAATCACAATAACTTCCCTCTAAAACTGCCTGCTGCCAGGAAATATTTTTAATGTCAGTACTAAATATACAGAATAGACAATGTTTTTAGAAAGTGTCTACTGTATTGTTTAGGGTCACAGTGAAGTTGCCAAATCCAGAAAGCTACAAATTGTGCTAGATTATATTCTCAGCTTTTAGAAAATATCTCAGACTTTACAATCCACATATTTTCCTCCTTTAATATTCTAGAAATGGCTTTCAGTGCATTCCTGCAGTGCTAATATACCTTTTCTCCCAGTTACAGGACCCTTGGTCATCTACAGCTTCAAATTGCATCTGTCTACCCTTTGTCCTTGGAGTTAGCACCCCAATAACGCAAGAGGTTTTCTAGTGTGGCAGCAAAATCCATGAGATTCTGCAAGAAAAGCTTCTTTTTCTTCATTACCTGGAAGATCTGGCTGTGTATCTAATTTCTGCTCTTCTCAGCTGTTTCCTCATCTCTGCTTATGCTGAAGGGTCCTTGCTAGCTGGACCCAGTTTGCCCTTGTGAGCTTCTCTCCTTGAGCATGATCAGTTGCCCTCTGGAAAGGGACAATCTCTCTGATTCTTCATTTAGCCCACATGCCAGCTCCAGGTCTTTCAAGGTAGCACTTTAAGAGTGTATTATTTTAATAGAGTAATTAAAAAATTTCCAACTCTCCTCATCTCTGAATGGTAAGTGGGGTTAGAAGAAGAATGGAAAGGATCATCATGCTTTAAAAATTCAGATCAATCAAAAAGCAGCTGTTGTTAAAATGTCATGAAGTAAATGAACTTGCAAATGGATAATGTGTTTTATAGTGAGGGATTAAGAAACACTACATGTAAATGGAATGTCACCTGTGGAGTGTCTGGTAGCAAAACCCCTGTGTTCCCAGAACATCTCTGGTGTAAGCAGGAAGACCTGGATTTACACTCAGCTGCAAATAAATGCTCATAGGGAAATCTATTCTACATTCAGGAAAATCTAAGTGAAACCTTACCAGGTATGGTAGGGTGACTGTCTGCTGTCTGGGATAAATGTCTTCCTTAATGCCTTCTGGGAATGCTTACATGGGATCTCTGGTGTAATTAGGATTACCTGTTCCTCAAATCTATGCTTTCTCTTTATCTGTTGTTCTTCTTTATCTGACTGTAGTTTCCATCCTCTGCAGTGTATCCACAATCAGGTGAAATTTTTATTTTCTGGTAAGACTTCTGCTTTAAGCACTGGAAAAGTCTAACTAACTGAGCTGTTTAGTGAATAGCCAGCAGAAATCCATGGGGACTAAGGTATAGTGATCCTTTGGAGGACACCAGCAGAAGACTTTGAAGGAGAGATGTAATATGACGAAACATCTAAAGACCGTAACCAGAAACAATACAAAAAGAATCCAGGAGCTCCCCTTTGCCTCACAGTCTATCCCAATAGTGCATTTTGAGGTTCCTTTGCTGTTGCTTCCAGAGAAGTCAGTTGTTCTCTGTGGATTTGTATTAGATGTATTAAAAAAGCTGAGTGAAGACAAGAGCTTAAGAATTTATATTAAACATTTGACTTCTAGATTCCGTAAAAAGTCAGTGGGAAGAGTTAGGAGCTTCCAAATGTTGTTCTTATTCCTGAGTGCATAGACACCAGAATGATCCAAGAGGAAAAGCTCAATCTTTGCCTCATTTTGTAGTAAGCACAAATGTCCAGGCTGCAAAATCAAAATTTATCTTGAGTCTAGAGTACATACTCTTAGACTTCAGAGACTCTGTTGCAACAGGTTGGAAATGCCCTACACACATGTTGCTGTATCATACTATATTGGACACGGTACATCATATTTAAAACTCATCTAGCTAGAAACCTACCAAGAATTAACTTACATCTGCAACGTACCACTCATTCAGGGTCTAGAACAAAAGGCTGCATTTCCAAGAAAATTAAAAGAATGAAACAGAACAGGAAAACAGCTAAGCCATTACAAAAGCTAACACAGGGATTTTATTAAAGAAAGGGGGAAAAAATGTTCAGCACAAAAAGCATCAAAGAAAGATCTATTATGATGAAAATACTAAGCTTGAAAAGCAATCTAAGCCAAAAATAAAACGACCCATTCCTTTTGGTAAGAGCCTCATGGAAATGCTGTTCTGAAATTGTTTTTTCGAAGTATAGAACAAAGACTATGCTTTATTGTCAAGCTTTTGATGCTATATTAATAACCCATTTCCTTTCCATTCAAATTATATGTCCCGCTGTGGATGATACTTTCTATGTTAATAATATTAACATGAAAATAGCGCAAAGTGGTTATAACTCAGTTATGGCTCTTGCCCACTGTTGGAATCTTCACTTCTAACCATTCCCTATGCCCTGCCTATCAAATCTGTTCATAGCAGCAAACACACTTTGTACATTGCAGTGGAATTTCTTTTTTTCAAGCAACATGTTTTTTTTAGCAATTTGTAATGTTATAATGTTGATAATACATAGGCCTGCAGGAGCATGGAATAGAAAGGAACTTCTCCAAATAAGAAGCAATCGGATATACTTCATGCATAAACCAGGTGGCCCCACACAGACAACGAAAAGCAGGGAAGAGAGATCAGAGGAGCTGGGCATTATAGCTGGTTTCAGCACAGTAGCACCTGATAAGTTTCCTGTAGTGCTGGAAATGTTTGTACTTATATGTAAGCCAAAGTCCAAACCTGAGTAGAAAGAGTGAAGAGATTAGTTCTGGTCAATGGCATGGAGTAGGAGGTTCTTTGAATTTTTTTTCTTCTCCTTTTGGCTAAGTTACTTCTCTGTGTAAAATAAAAATCTGAAATGGGATTATATGCAAGTGACAACAATCTGAGTTGACAATCCAAATGCTCTGTAATATTTTTTTCAAATTTGGTTTGTAAGTAGAATCATACAAAGACTTGAATTCTCCACCTGATTAAATATTCTACAACAATGTAGAGAGGAAATTTAAACCTTTCACTTAGAAAGCAAATGTAAATAAAGCCATTCCCTGGAAAAGCACCCCTGTGTAAGCACAGGAAAGAAAAGCTGGTACGATTCACTGGTGCGAATGTTCAGACAGCACTGAGTCCAGCTGACAGCAATTCAGAGGAGCTGATCCTTGTTTCTGGAGACCATAATGAAAACAGAAATCATGTTCCTTATAGATAGTGTGAAGCTGGAAGCTCTGAAAACTGACATAGGGTCTTCGATGGATTCTTCTCTCTGACATTTTTGTTTGTTTCTCAGGGTCTAATTAATAAAGCAAAACTTAAGGTGTAAAAATGAAAAATTCAGCAATAAGGTCTTTTCCTAAAGACAAACACATCAATTCAGTGACAGAGCTGGGTGCATGACGATTGATAGGTCTTGTTCACATGAGCAAAGGTTAGAAAACTGATGGAAAATGCAGCACCTTTGGCCCTTTGCAGTGGTGTTTGAATACATGTTGGTTTACACACTTTGGACACTGTAATTATTAGATAAGGTGAGTAATTATTAATATTTCTTTAGTGTAAACATCATGGCTTTCTGCCCCATGTCAGTCCTCCCAACATATTCAGCTGCTGTTTCCAACCTGATTTACACCATTTTTGCAGCAATGACATTGACTTCTCTGTTGTGTTTAAATAACATTGCTTGTTAGTCTGTGGTTCCCTTTGCTTATCCCTGTTGACCTCAATGTTTCAGTTGACATTACTGCCTGTAGCATTCTGGCACAGCCTATTGGAGTCAGTGATGTTTGTTTCTATTTTCTACAGCCGACTCAGTAACATACTCCATTGCCATTACATTTACATTAATGACTCTCTGTTAAATTATGGGAGGTTTTGCCCTGCATTTCTCATCTGACCTAGTTCTGGAAGTCACCACCTTTCTGTATTTGTGACTTAGAAAAGCTCTGAGATGATACAAATTTTTGGAGGCTGAGAAAAAATTCTGAGAAAGTATCACAACACTGTTGAGTTGTTCATATAGTCTTTTAGACATCCGTTCTTGACCATTTAAGGGAAAGGATGCAAGGAAATGGTGATCTTTTTTCTGATAGAAAAGGCCATTTTATATATTCAACCTGTGATGCTTATTAGTTTTAATCAAATACTGCAGAGATCCATAGTCTTCATGCTTACCAATGTCTGTCTTCTCTATGAATCCCTTCAATTCTGCTTAATAAGAGGATTCAGTCTGTAATTGTGCAATCCAGAAGGGATAAGAATATCCCTTCTGAGTTCCCCAGATTTGAAATGGTAGGATAGTTAATGTCAACTAGCAGTGAGTGTGGTTGAGGTTTGCTGAACTAGTGTCAGCTTAAGTGCTTCTTTTTAACTCATTTCTTTTTTTAACACACCAGCTAGCATAAAGGGAAAATAACTGAATAATGCAGTTATTAATTGGCTGTAAATAGACAGAAATATGTGTTAACATATGGTGACAGTTAATGGTGGTTTACTTCTAACAAAAGATTTCTATCATCTGTCTGTCCAAAGGATCTCACCACAGAAGCATGGCAACATTTAGTAGGATACATCTTTCTTTCAGTTTTTTTTTACATGATAGCTAGACTTGAATATAAACCAACTCTATTTTTTGTGGCTTAGCAGTAAATCTGATCTTTGGTCATATATCTCATTTGCACCACACTTTTTTTCTTTTAGTGATTCAGTGCAGTTTAGTTTAAATATGCAAAATAAACATGGTTTGCTGGCTACTAAACCTAAACAAATTTTTTTTCCCGCCTACCAACCTAAACATTTGCAATTAGCATTGTGCATAGCAAAACAGAGGCTGTGGAACATGTGTGAGGACTCAGCACTACTGGCAGAAGGAAAGCTTTTTAAATGTGAAGGACACCCACTGGGCAGTTCAGAATCTAGGGCAAAAATTTCTATTTCACTCACTCATTCCCTATATTTACAATTTTTTTATAAAAAAGTCAGTAGCACTTATTTGATAGCAATTCTGTAGCTGGGTGTTTTTAGCAGGTAGGCAG
The DNA here is from genome assembly GCF_026419915.1 of Harpia harpyja. Taxonomy (NCBI): domain Eukaryota; kingdom Metazoa; phylum Chordata; class Aves; order Accipitriformes; family Accipitridae; genus Harpia; species Harpia harpyja. The sequence goes on from NC_068957.1 coordinate 10,707,514, forward strand.
AACATTTTAAAATTTTCAGCCTTAAAAAAGAATTGATGCTTGGTAATGGAGAGTGGCAAACAATTTGGTGCAAATAGGAAAAAGAATACACTGTGAATGGTCACGTGCCTCTAAAGGATGGCTTAATTTACTTACAGGTGGTTTGAGTTTGCACTGTTCCTATCTGTCACTCTGAATTTTGCAGACTGAAGCGAATCTTACACCTCAACAAAACCAGGTATAAACAAGTGGGGTTTCTAGCAGTCTTTATAGAGTTTAATTAACCAACAAAGACATTTCACTTTACAAATGTGCCATAGGTCTGCTTTGTCAGCTTATATAAAGCTTATTTGAATTATGCTTTTAGTACAAATTAAGGATGATTGTAGCCTGTATATGGATTCTTTTGCCTGCAGACACCACCATTGTGCATTATCCTCAGACTGTGTATGAACCAGAGTTACAACTACATGGAGGTCAGGGAAGAATAAGGGCATTTTTAACTGCATACTGTGAAGGGTCGTTTTTAAGAATTTCTAAAAAATTCATGTTCAGCTGTAAATTACCTGTCATTCTAGCAAGGCCTGGTGGTGCCCCCATCAATAACTCTTGCACAGAACCTCTGTGAGTGGCCTGTTGAGTCCCAGGTGGCTACTTCTCAAGCCCAACTCTGAACTGCAGGATGTGAGGCGGCTTTTAGTGAAAGGACTGGGGCACAGTCTAGCCCTTGGCATTTGGTTAATGGAAAGTATGGCTTAATATTAAAAAATGAATATTTTTTACTGTTCCCAGAACTCTGTTAATCATTCACATCTCATGAACTCATCAAGCTGTAAATAGCAGGCAATCATGCATTATTTGTGAATGGTCTTGCTGCATTTTTACTTAGTCCTATAATACCAATATACACAGTTAATATGGAAATCTGTGAATCATTCCCAGGGAAGCACTGTTATGCTCTGTAGACACCTGGATTAAACATTTCCTTACACATATTTAGAGATGCATTCTTTACTTTTTTTTCATGGAAACCAGATAATAAATCTTCCTCAAATGCTATAAATTGTTGATATCTCTGTAAATTAAATCAATTTGATTTCCTGGATTTTCAAGTATGGTAAGGGAAATCATACCTTTCTATTGATTAATATTTTACTATAACATTGTCCTTCCTGTTCCAAATGCCATCTCACCTGTGGGAGCAGCATACAGAAGCTGTAGGAAGCCTCATAGTTTCCATATGCACGTTTAGTGAGATGCTAGAGTTTTGAAATATTGTGAAGGTGTTCAGACCTCTCACCAGATTTTAAACTCCATTTACAAAAACGTTTTATTACTGTTGTCATTTTTCATGCAGCCTGGCTGAGATTCCCTCTCCTCATTTACATGATATATGTTGTCTTCTCCTTGTAGCAATGCTGGACAAGGCATCTCGGAAGTTCTAAGGGTCAGGAACAACCACTTGATTATCTTCTGCAATGCTGGCAGGGCCTGGAAGTGTGTATGGTATGATGTGTGGATGAGTTGAGTCTCCCTTTTTTGCTTGGCATATGCCAAAGTACCAGAATCTTACAGATACAAGTGAAGTGAAGTGAACGGGCTTCTAGGAGTGAAAGAAATGGTGAAGAAGTGCTGAAGAAGTACCACTTCTCTGTGGAAGATTCTCTGTTCTGCTTTTCTAGCTTCAGGTTATGATTGCTAAAAGGGGCCTAAATTATTAAAGCTTGTATCTGAAGGTCAGATTCTTTATTACCTGTAACTACAATTTAATCTTTTTTATTTTCCTAAAGATGGAAAAAAGTAAAACCAGTGGAGAGTTAAAACAAATTCAGAGCACAATGAAACAGTGAGTCCTCACCACCTTGATACTGCACTGTAACCCACTGTTTTCTATTTCTGAAAGCATTTGAATTGTTCCTTACTGCATTTCAGTGCATTTTATAATACCTTAGTCTAAATTTATTCTTTACAGGAACAAATTCTCTTACTGGTGAAAAAAAATGAATTCATAAATTCCTCATGATCCTGATTCATATTTTATGAGAATCAAGAAAAAAATTTATATAAAAATTCTAGAACACATTTTCCTTGACTATCATAGCATTTATATTTTGATAAGGTGGCTTCCAGATTATGTAAACATTGACCTTGCGTCTCCATATATGAAGAGACAGGAAATTAAGAGTTTCTTCCTAACAAGTAAAATATAAAAACAACAATTTAACTTTCTGTATTAGGTGCAACATTGCATTCCTGAAAAAGATGCTGAATAGGAAGGCAGCAAAATTTGCAGAGGGTACAGGTGTATTGGTTAGTCATCACTAGGGATGACTGCTTTATAGTGTGTGGGAATGGAAAGAAGATGTTAATACTGTTTTTACCAGTTTAAACATCAAGTAAGTGATGAAGTGCTTCCAGACTTCGTGGCCCCATGGTCTTATTCAGTACTGTGTGCTGATGGATGAGCTTCACGAGGATCGTGACAGTACATGCAAAGTATTAAAACATCTAAGAAAGTGGAAAGGATTTGGAATTAATTATTCAGTTCAGGAAAGAGATTTGGATGTTGTTACAGACAGCTTAATGAAGACTTTAGCTATGGCCAGAAGTCCAAAAAGACATTAAGAAGCATAAGGAATAGGATGGGGAATAACATGTAAAATATTATAATTAGACCTGATTGGGAAATGTTCCCCCAGCAACGGGTAATTTTGGTAACTGAACAAACCCCCCACCTTTATTTGCAAAAACCCCCCAATCATTCAGAACAAAAATTTAACGACATTCATAAGGAGTCTAGTCAATTAATAACAAGAATAACAATAAGAAGAATGTTCAAAATTATTTTTGAAACAGGTAATAAACTGGATGTTTTATTTCCATGCTTATCCCGGTAAGGTAATATTTAATAGGGAGGATGGATTATACTGCTGGCCACTATTAGAGAAAGATATAGGATTATAAGGCTAAGTGAATCACAGGATCAAGCTAGTGTAGTGTTCCTATGTTCTTGCCCTTTGCCTATGCTAGGTGAAAATTAAACCATTTATACATGGGGTAGTATTTAGACATGAGCTCTTTTGATAGAACTAGGTTCTGGGCAACGTGCATTAAAAGGTGTCTCATAGATCAAAGCAAAATGCTACAAAAATAAAAAAGAAACTGAAGAGGAATATTATTAGACTACAGGAAATTTGCTGTGTGCTCTTAAATGAAAGATACAAACATTTTTGAAATTTGTTGGAAAAAAATAGTATACTGAAGTTAATAATTAGTGCAAAGCAATATAGGACCTGGTTAATATAACTGCACTCCATTGGCCTCAGTACAGTACAATATGCTCACTTCAATGAAATTATGTCACTTTTAATTTTAATAGTTTTATTAGGTATCTGCTTTAGGCTGTACTTGAACAGACACAGTCCAAATTCCCCGCTGGTGTAAATTAGTGTAGCTCCATAGGGATCTTAATAATTTTAGCATTAATGATCTGATCCAAGCTAGTTTGAACATAGAATTTCCCTTTGACCTTGTGACAATTTTTTTATTAATTTCATAAAGAAAATAAATACAACTGAGCAGAGAGTAGACCCTACTACATTTGTAACAGTATTTTCCACAGGACAATGCGGAAGCAGAAAGATCACAACCTCCATGAATGTATAAAGGATATTGTAAAACACTTAGATGGAGTGGAAATAATCACTACTTAGCTCTGAGGGCAAAATAATGCATTGGTGTTTGTCTTATCCCTTCAGCTAGGGACAATGAAATACTCAGTGCTTTGCCCTCCCTCTGTCAGTCTCAGTAAATTCTCTTTTTCTTTTCTTGTTAATCAGGAAGATTTGTTTTCCCCTCCCATCTCTTGGCATATCCCCACCCTCTTTTTTTTATTCCTAGCAGTTCTGTATTCTTTATGGCTCTTCTATCCCATCTCCAGCTTCTTTTTATTTCCTTCACCTTTCTTTTAGGCTTCTCTTCACTTTTTTTCTCCCTTATCTTTTTCTTCCCTCTGTCTCTGGCAAGTTCAGTGTGCAAGTTAATCTAACAGCATGAAGCTAACTGATATGATCAGGACTTGTGAAATAGAAACTGAGCTCTCAGTGACTTTTAGATCCTACCAGTAGCAAATCTCACATGAACAAATTGGTTCTTGACATTTGATCGGGTCTGCTTGCTTCTTAAAATACGCTTTAAAAACAACCTGTAAGCCTGATTCTTTTATTCTGAAAATGTTGTACATTTGTTTCACAAAACTTACTTCTCTGTAGAACAGTTCTTGCTGTGATAAGTATAATCAAAGTCAGTCAGTTATAGGAAACTTACAGTTATCTTGCTTCATTATAATCCTATATATTAATGAGAAGTTATAGTCTCCTTCTGTGTGCCTATAAAGATTCAAGCTTTGTAAGAAAAAATAATATCTTCTTTACATGGTTAATATATATGGAAAAAGCAGACAAACTTTTGGTCTTAGAAGAACCTGGAGGGCCCTAGGAAAGGAAGGTGGTCTGCTCACCCCAGTCACACTCCCTGGATTACTTTGCTTTCTCTATGTCTTTGGACTAAGACAACCTGACATTGCTGCCATTCTGATGACCCCGAATATACCTGCCAACCCGTTGTCTGAAAAGATTAATTAAATAACTGTTCCCCCTTTAAGGACATAGAATAGGCCTTATCAAATACATCATAATAATTAGGTTCTTAATTAAAAGAACTAATTAGGTTCAAACTTATCCTATTGGGAAACAGATATAAAAAGAATCAGATCAGCATAAGCTAACCTCTGTAACCCATCGTAGGACACAGGATTGCAGCTCTTGCATCCATTCCTGATGCTGACACATGCAGCATCCTGTTTAGTCCTGTGCTGGGCCTGAGATGTGTCATTAGAGAGTCTTTTCTCAGGCACGGCGACTCAGCTCTGCATTTCCAATCTCTCTTTTGAGCAAAGCGGTTCGGAGACAGCAGCCAGGTCCAAAGTCCATTCAAATCAGCATACAGGTGCTAAGGAAAGCTGGGTAAGGCCCTTAGAGTACAGATGAGCAGAAACTTTCATATTGCTTCAAGGAGGCAGGAGACTGGCATTATTTCACTTAACTCATCACATGTAAGAAGTTCACAGAGTGAGTTAAAGTGTGGGTCCAGTTGTGCAGCTGTATAAACCGCTGCTGTGTATGAGGCACTAGGCACGTACGCGGCACTGACGGCGTGAAGGCAAGGCAGTGTGAAGGCTGCGTTTCTGCAGCTGATTGGGATTCTGAATTGTACAGCCAGTTTCCAGAGGGTCTCTCACTCCTGATTTTATCTTTAATAAGTGATTTCTGCTCTTTCCTCTCTTATTCGGAGGATGGCATTGCCCATATGTATTTCAAGCAACTGCAGCAGTCCTACTAAATTTACCCACAGTTCCAAATATATATAGAGTATCATAACCATAATGCCCTCATTCTGTCATATTTGCTTGAAATGTGTGTATTTGTGTATTAGGTAGTTTTACCCTGACTAGAAAAATTATAAAAAGCAGAATTAACTGTTTCTCAGTGTTTGGACAGCTTCATTCTGTGAGTACTATTAAAAAATAAAAACAATTGCGTTGAGATCAGAGATAATTATCTCACAGGTATGTTGATATTGTTTTCCTTATCATTTTGTTTAATACAAATTTTGTTGTATTCGCTCAGCAGTACTTTTTAAACCTCCTAGTCTAATGGAAATCTTGGAAGAAGAGTAAAGGCTTTAAAAGAAGACTAAATAAATGGGAAATAACTGAATGGACTTGCTGAATGGCAAACTTCATATATCTATTTTGCCACAGTAAAGTCAGGCAGTGCCAAAAAGGCTTTGTATATTTCCCACAAGTACAGACACATGATATTAAGTTGGTGCCATAACTACCAAAATGCAGATGCTTGACTGGCCATGACATAAAATGGGATGTTACGGCTTCCATTTCAGAGGGAAGTTACTCAAGTTTCATTGTGCAGTATAGTTTCTACTAATAGAGAAGCAGCTATATATCATTTGAGCAATTTCCTTTGCAATAAAAGATACGGTGGCTTTTATGTTGATCATCTTATGGGATAATCAATGGATATAAGCACCTGATGGCAACAGGTTATTAAAGAGAGAGTCACTTGTTTTATATAGGTGAAGCTCTTGTTCAAACCCAAGCCCGTAACAGAAGAGAGGGAGTGATTCCTCTGCTTGAAAGAGGGCAGAAGGACAGAGCCACTGAGGGCTGTCATTCCAGTCTGTGTAATATGTGCTTTAAGTCCTGTGAGTCCTGTGGAAATCTCTGGGAGCTATGCATGGTAGGGATGATGTCCATCCTGCTGTGTCCAATGGCAAAATTTGCACTTATTATATTGCTGTTAAATTAGGCTCTTATTAAGTACATTTTTTCTTTGGAAAAGTAGGAAATGTGTATATATCTCCTGAAACTTTTGTGTATTCACCTTATCTGGCTCTAAGATTTAAGCAGCTTCTTAAAAAGCAGTTGCAAACTCAACTGTCTTCAGGTTCCTGAACTGAACAGCAAAATCTTTCAGCAGCAGAGATTTGCTGAACAGCAGAGGAAGGTCTGCTGCTCTAAGGTGTCATATCTAGGACACTCATTAAGATTGCTAGTTTTTGGAGGTGTGATGTGATCTCACCGTGAAGCTGTTCATAGCAAGAAGGAGAGGTAAGGCAGAGTTATTCCCAGGCTGAGAAATATGGCAGTGCAGAGCAGTTTTCTTCTATGGGAAAGATGCAGGACCAGAAACTAGTGGCTTGGCGCATGCTGCTTGGTTTAAAATTCTCTTTTCAGCCATAAACTCAGTGTCTCCTTACAAATCATTTTGTTGCTGGGAGGATTTTCAATTTTATGAAAGCTTCCTATAATACACCATTGCTGTTCCAGTAAAGTCCCTAATCCCGCTCCTACTGAATTTACATGGACTTCAGTGATACAGCATTGCGTCAAAAGGGTGCAGCTGGTTTATAATATCTTTGATGGGTGTATTTCATCCTTTCTCAATAAGAAAGAAAGAAAAAAGTAGATAATGGGCTGATATTTTTAGAAGAGTTGTCCCTACAGCCTGAATTTTCTTTTATACTTAGCATGCCTTAGAGTGGAAAGTGAAGGGTATCAAATAACAATGAGCAACAACAACAATACATATTTTACACTTCAATAGCTCTTTCTACCTGGGACTCAGAACTCTGAATACTAGCTGATGGAATCTAATGACTTGTGAAAAAAATACACACCCCCTTTTTGCAAAGAAGGGAGTAATTCTGTAATTAATATGACTCATCTGTATGACTTTTAAAGAACTGTTTTAAGTTACCTGATTTCTCAGTTTGAGATTCTTGCTATAGAAGGAAATGAATGATATGCATTTTTGTGCATTTAGCAAATTTACATTCTACTTGTGTCTGAATTCCCATGGGGAAATCCTGATCTTCCTTACAGTTCTTCCGGATAAGCCCACAGTTGTGCAGTTATTGCATGGATGAATTGCCCTATTTGATCAGTTGATATCTGAATATGTTCTTTTAGTGGAACCAATGTAAATGAATAAGAGAGGTAGTTATTGCTGGTTTATTTATTTTATAAAGGAGAGAAGTGTGGATATGTATAAACTGGGAGACAAGGAGGGCTCACTTAAAGCAAAGAGTACAGCCTGCATTTTCGGTCTCCTTAGTACAAAACAGAACAGTAAAATATGCATCTTTTATTATTACAGAGTAATAAAAAAGAATGATTATTTACTTGCTATAGAAAGTAATATCCATGGCTTTCCAAGTGAAGATTAATGGTGTTGAATCTGTGAGTAAGATGTTAAAAAGCCCAGTCAGGAAAGTCTTTGTTTTATGCATTGTATTACACATTTTGTCAGTATGACTCACAAGAGGTGGATGGAGGCTAGCCTGTTTGGGGAGGGGGGTCTAGACATCTCCAGCTACTCGATCATTTATCTTTCCTTGACTTCTGCAAAAGGGACGACTAGAAGTCATACAGTACAAACTGGGATGGCTGCAGGGGCACTTTTCCTTACGTGAGCATTTTGGAAGGGCTGCAGCAGCTACTCAGACTTGGGTTTCACCTTGGGCGCTGGGACAGAGACCTCAGGGGATCATGAGGATGGTGTGTCCTTCCCAAACTGAGTGTTCCTTAGTTGTCTAAGGCACTGTTGATCTGGACAAATGTGATTTGTGACAAAATACCAGCAGCTGAAAAAAGAGAAAAATCACCAAATTTTATAAACTCACTATGGCTTGTCTGGGTAACAACAGTTCTTCATGTTTGCACTGCTAGAGTAAAGTGGGCATTCAGGCATCTTCTAAAACTGCTCAGAGCTTGAGAAACAAATGAGCATTAGTTGCTTAAAAATACTTTGTATTTCTTTTATGACCAGCTGTTCAAGAGGTAATTTATGGTTCAACTCAACACTTAGACACCAGTAAGCCTTTGAAAATGCTACTTTTTCCTCCCAAGCATTTTCATTTACAAAAGAACATGTAAAAAAGATGGAGTGATTTGTCTCAGTGAGTAATAGCAAAGTGAGGTCACTCTCTATAGGGAGCAACCGTTATGATAGACAGCAGATCATAAAGCTATGGCTGGCTAAGCAGAATAATTTTAAATACTTTGCTAGATTCTCACAGCAACTGTATATGGCTGGCGCTGCCTCAGAGTGATCAACATGAAGATTCGCAGCACTTGGTGGAATCTCTTGCTTGCTCACTATTCAGTACAAAACCACTCCCAGTCCCCTCATAGTATTAACTCCTACGCATCTTCCAAATTACTTTCTCTCTCTCCTGTACTGCTCTTAAATCTAGTTGAACACATGACATGCACGAGTTTCTTTGCTACTCTTAAGGCTGCTGGATCTTTCTCTTTGTGTAAATATATCTAAATGTGGCCTTTAGTAGCTGGAGAGGATGTAATTTTCCTGCTGTTGTGACATGTGGTGCCACTGAAGGATTTATTTGCTACAAAACCTCATTTGTGGTTAGGGCACCTGTGTTTTAAAAGGACTACAAATCTCAAGTCACATCTCTGAAAAAGCCCTATTGCCTGTAACTAGGTTAGGAGGGAGATGAGGACCCATATAAGTGTTGCTAAAAATATGGTTTTCACGGAAGGAATCTGAGCATAGGCACAGAAGATTTGGTACAGCATTATCTGAACCAGGTATCTTCAAGTAGGGAGGTGGGCAGAGGAGATTAAAGGCTCAGGGAGCCATGAGAATTTGTGGCCGTAGGCATGAAGGAAAGAGGTGTAGGGGGCTGCATACCACTAACTGTATGCCCTTCTCATAAAAATGATTTTATATAGGAGAACATTTCTTTCTTCTTTCCCTTGATTCTTTTTTTCTCTCGACAAGAGTTTCAACTTGCCTTTAAAGCATGGACAATTCATTTGTTTCCACAAGAAGCTTGAAGATCCGTATGGATATGACTTGAAAATAAAAAATGCTTTGGAGGTTTCATCCATTTCCTGTTCAAAAGGACTTTCAGCTCTTAATTTAACTTGGGGAGAAGACTAGTCTAACTGACTCACAAAGGCATGAATAGTGTGCAGACAATAACAATTTGCTGAGGTGAGTGAGATGAATCAACTTGTGGTGGGGCTGAGTTCTGTTAACTATAAAAAGAACACAGACGATTAAACTAGACAAGACACCTCATGCTTAGGTAGCTACCGTTAAATGACATGAATCCCACATGAATGACAAAATCAAACAGCAAAAAAAGCAACATTTATTATAGAGAAACATCTATGGAGGCAATAATGCTTCCAGCTCATCTGTCAAAGGACCCTCTCCTATTGTCACTGGAGTCTAAACCTCTTTCTGCACTGTACTAGAGAGTACAGTACTGCCCTGTTTGGTATCGAGATCACCATTTCACTTCATTAAAAGGGGTAGATCAGTGCACAATTTTTAAGAACAAGTCAAGCACTGATTCCAAGGGAGCAGCTTTGCTTAAAAATTGATGGTGCTGTGTGACCCACTTTATTCCAAGGGCAGAGAGAGTCCAGTGTTCTTTCTGTCATCCATGCTATCAGAAAGCACTTGGAGCCAGGATCGGTTAATAAAGAAGACAGGGCTCATCTGTTCTTTCACTTTTGAGGTCATCAGGGAGTCCCATCTTCCTTAGTCTCCTGTTCAGGATGGTCCTGTTCATATATTTGGGACAGATGAAAATTTATCTCGGTCTAGAAATGCAAGGCGGGTTCTGTGGCATTCCCCATCTTTTCTACCTCCCCCCCCATCATTTAAAAACAGGTTGATTTCTGAACATGATATTGTTCATCATAGAGGAGACAAAACCTATTGGAATACAGTACCACGTGTTGGCCTATTAACAGAGGGGAGTTAAATTATTTAAAGTAGTCATCCCCAATGTTTGCCGTCCCTTGGGAAACAGTACTTGGCTAATAACATGGTATTGGCCACATGTTTTCCTCCACAGGGGTCAGGGACTGCATTCAGAGTAACGTCTGTTCATCCAGTAGAACTTCACCCTATGCCTTCTCCCAGTATCTCCAAACGCCGCGGCAAAGTGGCAAAGTGGAAATCTTATTTGTATGGCCAGTCAGGTCCCTTAAAAAGAAGGTAGTGACAGATTTTGCCTCCCATGTTTATATGTACCCTACGCACAGTGAGACTGATTTCAGTGGGTATATTTGGGAGAACTCCAACTCAGCAAGAGTCACGATGAAAAAAAACCCACCCTTTGGAAAATGTGGGAAACCTCTGATCTGTGCTTTTCGGGTGGCAGCAGTATCTGTTGTCACCGACATAGCAGCAACACGTACTATTCAAGGGACGGTACCCAGGGATGCCAGTTTGTATCTTAGTGGCTCCACCATTGAATTCCTGTTGGACCTCCAACACCAAGTACTTCCTTTTATATAACCATTTTAATATTTATCTCCCTCTGTGCCCTTGTTGAGACATCTTACTTATATTTTATCTTTTCTTTACTACTAGTGACTGCTTATTCAGTGCAATGAGATTAGGAGGGTTGGGGCAGATTCCTAGGACTCTCTTAAGGAGAGTTGTGTGTGCTCTTCACACTTTTCCAGTCAGCTGAAACACAGAGCACTCCAGACTGAATTCCTTAGCTCTGGGATTTCTACCAGCCTGTTGGATTTCTTACCAAATTAGCCAAGTTTAAGAGAACGTAGACAGCTTTGGATGGGTAGACATCAACCCAGTACAACTGGCCGAATGTGTACGCCCTGCAAGCAGTTCTTGGGGAAGCAAAAAGGCCAGGTGCCTACCGTCTGGTTTGGTTATGCCAAAGCCCACCAAAGCCTGACTGTGGAACGTGGGATGGCATGTTGTGCGGGAGGAGCCTGTCTCCACGTGGGAGTGAGGGGGTCCCTCCTAGGAGGGCAGTGCTCTCCTCCTTGGTGGCCTTGACCTTCTCTTCGGGGCTGTGCTTTTGTGTCTCCGTTGCAGTTCCGCTTCCGTCCCTTACTTCCCCTTTGCAGAGCCAGCCTGGCCCTTACCCAGCCTGACTGCTCAGCCCAGAGACAGCAAAATTCAATTTATCAGTTCAATTAATTCAATTAATAAGTGAAATTCAACAGATCAGAGAACTAGCATTGCAATCAACACTGCAATCCATGTTGCTAAATGGAGTTACTTCAGCTAAAGGTATGGCCCCTGTTATTTCCACTTTAATATTTTATGAATTTGGAAGAAACTGTTATGGGTATTATTAAATTGGAATCTCATATAATGGCAAGTGTTCTGGAAAGATGTTGGCAAGGCTTGCAAACTTTTGTTAATTTTGCTCAAAGCTTTCACAGCTTTCAGTGTGGCTTTTTCACAAAGCTAAACTTAGAGGATTAACACCACTTTCCTCATGGTACTCTGTTTACCAAGGAAATGTTGGTCAAAGGGAGAAAAGTGGACAACTTCAGACTTTTTATGTCAGTGCTACTTACAGAACAAATATCCATTGGCAGGGTAAGAGCCTGAAGAAGAAGAAAAGAAGCTTTCTACCTATTGTGCAATAAATCAAAAGGTTCCAGTGAATTTCTTTGAGTGTTAGCAAAACTGCTTAATCTAGGATTTCAAAGGGTGATCAAAACTATTTTCAATTATTCCTGACTTGCACTTGTATCATTCCAGACTGAGCAGAGTCTTTTTCCCTAGTACATTGCTTTATAAGAGAAAGAAGTGAATTTCAATGATCAGAATCCCAATGTGTGGGAAATATGACTTCAGTTCTTCTCTGGAAAGTCTGAATAAGACCAAATAATTACAAGTTCTTCACTAATAAAAAGCAAAGGAAAAAAGAAACAATAACAGAACATTTTCAGAAATTGGATTGTCGTTATCTGTAATAATACAGGAAGCTTATCTATTGTGAAAAGAGCAAGCCTGGTTCTAATGTGGCATAAATATTTGCATGATAATAAGGTTATATATTTTAGATGAAGACAATGTATTGCTCACAAAGAAGAAGAAACAGCTGTGGCCACTCTTGGGAAAACATGACTTTCTAAATGTGACTTTGTGCATGTCCCAAGACTCTATGGCTAGTTTTCTTTGAAAGTACATTTACTGTTACAGTGAAGTTGCCATTGATTACAGACTCACATCCAAACTCTGAGGGTGGCAGAATGGGTATACAAGAGTTGTTAAGTAGCTTTGCTCTTTCACAATAAGTAAGGAGTCCACAATAAGTAATGGAGAACACAAAAATATGCCTTTCTGTCTCACTACTTTGTATTACTAACTGTAACACTTAAGAACTAAAAGTATTTGTAAAGCACCAAATGTATAAATGTATCAACCAAAGAATTTTATTGCACAAATTATTCATTTGCATCCCAAAATGAACTAGGTAGTGAACTTTCAAAGATTTCTTTTTTTAAATGTGACTAAAAATTCCAAAACAGCAGCAAATTGTATTGATTCTAAAGCAGTGAAATTAAAGTGAACAACATACCGTGTTGCTTATAGTGCTGATCTATTATTGGTACAAATGTTGATTGCTTAGGTTAACATGTCGACAAAACAAAGTGGCTGCATCCTCAGCTACTATAAACCATTACAGGGATGTTTATGTAGGTAAACACTATTTACAGCAGCTGAGGATCTGGATACCCTTACTTAAATAATAACCTCTGTTATTCTTAGGATAGAAAAGTTAACACTTAAAATCTTTAAGATGAACACATTAAAAGGATCACTGAATGTTTACATTCCTTGATCTAGATTTTTTCCAGAACTTAAAGAGAACAAGTCTTTTGAAGGACTATTTGAAGTACTGCTTTTGATGTACTTCTGTTGGCCCAGGACAGATGATTAACACTGCACTGCTAGAAATATTTTGTGGTTACCATGTATCTTACGTTCTATATAAATAGCCTCTAAACAACTGGCAATTATCTACAAGTATAAAATTGTGCATGGGATCAGAGAGAGCACTTACCACATCCAGCCAAAAAAACCCCATGTCATTTACCATCTAGAGACCAGGAACAATTGTTCATTTGTCCCATTTTATGAATCAGCAAGGAAAGTGAGAGCATCAGTCTTAGCAGTCTCAAAATGTAGATGGGTTCAAAATCTAAACCTAAACCAGAATAACATGCCTAGCCAGTGAATGAATTTTAGTTGGTTAATCAAAAGCCAATTTAAAAGCGGAGGTGAAATTGTGGCTCAGTTGCATTGAATGGATATGCTGCCACAGATTCTTGTAGCATGTAGTCCTACATTTACAAATCAGCTCTCTGTTGCATGGAAGCATCCTCAGATTGCTCGGCCTGACTTGTCCACATACTTTCTGGAAGACTGTCTGTGGAAAATGGTGGGCTTTCTAACACAAATAGTTGGATTTTACAGCATGTAGCTGGGCTGTAATATGCCCACACTCTGCATTCAATGGGCAAAAGAATTATTACACTAACTATGGAGCAGAAAAAAGGAGAGTGTACAGAGTACAGGGAAGAGATAGAATAGGAAAGTTGAATTAATTTCTTTTTCTCCTCAGAGTACCAGGTTCTTATTTCAGCACCTGTCTGCCACTCAGAGCCTCTTTTGGCTCACTTACTAGCATAAAAGCTGTCTGCAATAGCCAAACTGACTTCATGCAGAAAAAAGGTGAATAAAAAATACCTGGCATGCTAAGAACTATTGCTGAAAGGATTCTATAGGGCAGAAACAGACAAGGTGATTCAACTCAGCCAAGGAGGGAAAATTTAGGAGATGGGATACTGTGCATTTTCAACAGTTTAAAAACAAACTGTAGCTCCCCCCCCCCCATTTCATTCCATGTATGTCATCTCCTTTTACAAGGAGATAGTATTTTTTCCCTGTACAAGGTGATCTTCATGGTCTGTTTTTAACTGTAAAAACAGAAAACCAAACTAAATCTGCCATGTACGTACCACATTCTTACATCAGAATAACATAACACTAGGGAAAGAAGCACTAGTCTATTGCTGTATTTGGATGAAGCTATAAAGCCATAAGCGCTGGCTTTGAAAAACAATTATACTTAACATTTCTCATCAGTAAATCTCACTAGACTAAGGCAGAAGGTATCATCCTCCTCATTTAATGATGCAGAAATTAAAGCATGGGGACGCAGGTATGCCTTGTGCAAGGTCACTGGCAGAACTAAAAAGAGAACACTAATTTCTCAAGTCCGCGCAAATGAGCTCTTAACTAGGCCCACTGCCTCCCTATCAAGAGCAAATAAATAAATACCGTAGTATAAACAAAGTCCTTGATAGTTCAATTTTAGGCATTCACTGTGAATTATCCATTAGGACTCTACAGCTAGGAATTATTCCCACGCATTATTTGGAGAACGAGAAGCCATGGAAAACATAAGCCACAAGCAAACAAATTTGTAAACACTGCATTACGGAAAAGAAGGCCACATTTAAATAAGAATTATCCACTCAGTTCTGGTAAGTAGCTTATGAGTTAGATGGGATGGTAAATATGGTCTCAGAAAACACAAGCTAAAAACTACACCGCTAATTAAAGTGTGAACGGTAGCATTAGGCATTTTCCCCACTATCATCGTCTTTTCACATGAGCCGTGCTTATGTCTGAATTGCAGTAAATATCGCATAACTTTAAGGCTGGGATTTCTCAACTGTCCAAGAGAATTGCCTGTCCAGTTCCCTTAGTCATTAGGAAAGCAGTCTGTGTGCCGTTTCCCTTTAGAAGTTCCACAAAAAATAGGCATTTGTGTAAGCTCTTTGAATTATGAGCGCTGAAATCCTTAGCTTTCTGATAGGTTCCTTTTTAACATCTTGACAGTTAAGACAACTATAATCTACCTTCCCCCCTCCCTTTTTTTTTCCCACTATCTTGCATAAAAAGGCAAAACCCCTCACACACCAGTGTGGCTAGATTTCCTTTTGATTCACTAATAATCATAATAAGCCCCTCTCAAACCTTCAGAAAAAAAGCCCAGAAAATTTGAAAGGCTTTTCCCAACCTCTAACCCCCTCTCTTTTTTCTATTGTAAGTAAGCATGTAAGCTGAATATTATAAGGTTTTCCACAGATACTTCTTAGTGTGTATGTGTTTCAAGTTGGAATACATCTGAATAGAAGCAATAGCTCAGCAGAACACAGCAGACGTGATGGGAACAGTAAAGCTTTGGTAAAGCTTTGCTCACTTCAGTGGATCACTGAGTTTCTGAAACTCTTCTGAGTGGTTCAACTCTCAGCTGCCCTGGTACTTGGGGAACATGGCTACTTGTGAAAGAAGATAAAGGAAAAACAAAGACTTAGCTAACATATTCCATTTGCCCTCCATAGCAAGAATACAGTTAGGAATAATCAGGAATTAAAATTTAGCGGAGATATAATAAACTTGAGATTCCAAGCAAAACCTCACCCTCTCGGGAGCAGGAGATGTGATAGCAGTTAAGATTTTGGCCACAGTTTAAGCCAAAAGGTCAGATCATGGAGTACTCAAACATTACTGAAAATCTGATACTTAGTGACTCAGGTATAAACTTGGAGTATGCTGACTTCAGATTTATGTGAATGAGCGGTCAGTCTGGAAAACTCCCAAATGGCATTTTAAGTGATGGTAAGAGGACATAACCCTTTTTCTCTCTTCTCTGCCATTCACATTTCGGTGAGTTCAGTGGCTGCCCATATTTGGTGAGATTCTTGTCACTGGTGCCAATCCCAGGGACTGCACTGAAGCCACTCAGGTGTAAAGCTAACAAAGGTAGTCTGCATCTACACCTCAATCGGTCAGATTTGACTGTACCCTGAAACCTTTAAAAGCCTCTGTGTCAGCTTTGCTTCGGTATTATGTTGTTTGTTCTTTTCTGATTAGAAGAGAATTTATGTAGTCATTACATTTTCACAGTTCTCTCAAAATTTTCTGTTCATTTTAGCTGTCCAGCTAAGATCCTGGCACGCACCAAGTCAGTAACAAATCCCTGGGGAGAAGGAAAAAAGTTTATAGCATGGGAAAAAAACTGTCTCAACTCCAATTCCTCTGCCTCTCCAATGAGAGGCTCTCAAACCAAAAATCAAGATGTCTTAAAATAGACTCTGTCATATTATCAGTGATCTCAAGGGGATTTTTTACCAGGCTTTTGTATGGAAATAGGTCTTATCTCAAGAGGAGGTAACTGCAACAGGTCTGTATACATTAGCTGTGCCTTTTCCAGTGCAGACAGCATTCTTAAAATGGCTGTACTGCCTCCTGCTTAGAAGATAACTGGTGCCTAACACTTCTGGCTCTGGGGAGCAATGCACGCACAGGGCGAGAAAAGAAGATACAAGGAATCTGTGTTGCTAAGACGCAAATCTCTACTTGTTCTGTTGCCATAAAGAACCCTGACGTCGTATTGCAGACACTTCGTAACGTTGGTGTAATTTCTGTTATACTGCAAACAGGGATTTACATTATCTCGTTTTCGAAACGGTAGTGCCACCTTCCTTTTTAAGACCAGCAACGTTTTGCGTTGCTCTTGTTTTGTAACTAGCTACATATATTGATCTGAACAGTTTGCTGAAAAGTTAGTTTTTACAAAGGACCTTAGAAGTTAAAAGACTATGGCATTAATTACACAAATGGTTAATTCATTGTATTTTTAAAAGCAGAAATAAAAAAGATTTGGAAATACTGTAACTAGCTCTACTCTTCCAAATTTCACCTTGATTACTTTTTCAAGTATAGTGCATTACCAGTGGTAATATAGATGCATGGACAAGTAGGGTAACAATCAGAGGTGAGAACCAAATTCTGAACACTTTGGTTACCTGAACATCCTGAAAGATAATGGAGGTGCTTCTGGCCTCTAAATTCATCCCTCCAACAGTTTAACAGCATGTAACAAAAGCTGCTGCTGTACTCAGATGGGGGCCCTCTGTGTTTATGATCTCAAGAAGAAAAACAGCTTTATGATGTCTTGTTTTTCAAACTTCACTCACACTCTTGAGTCCATTCGGTCTTTAGAATGACTGCATCTCAGATTGCAGCTCCAACATTTCTTTCATTCAAAATGATCTATTCATCTGTATTCATAAACATGTCAATCTACTGGTTCAAAAAATCCAACCAACCCTCCAATAACAAAAAAACAACTAAAAGCTTCTCATTAATCCACCTCCCTCATTAGCTAGGATTAAAAACCTTAGTCAAAATGATTGGCCTTGTGCCCAGAAAAGCTATGAGATCAATAATCCAAACAGACTTAATGATCCTCTTACAAAAGAATAACTTTTGTACTTCTCCTACAGAACACTTCGAAAAAGTGAAGGGAAAAATACAAGAAATGTCACATCATCTGCCTAAGTTAATTTATCTGATGGTTTGGAGTGGTACAGTTGGGGGAGGGACTTTGGGAAATTGTTTTTTTTTTTCTTCTCTGTTAAATGACATTTACTGTCTGCAAAAACAGTAATGTGAAAAATCACAAACTGTATCAGTGATTAGCCTGTAGGAGCCTAAGAAGTTTCATTAACATTTCCAGTATCTCATTTCACTCATGAGCAGTTTAAAATTATGGCATTTGTATTTCTATACAAGATCAGTATTCTTTAAGAATTTTATTTAGGCAATGCAACTTGTTGGTATCCTTATTTTGACACTACTAATTACAGCTTTTAACTTCTAAAAGTTTTTTATTTTACAAACTCAAGTGTTGATGGGAAGAAAAAGAAAACCAAACTAAAACCTACTGTATAGTTCTCTATCAGCACAAGAAGGTGTTATAAAAAGGCAGTGCCTTTGACCGAAGCAGGCTATAAACTCCACGGCAAACATTTGTCTGTGGATAGAATGGAAATGTCTTGGGGTAGAGACTGGCAGATACTCAGCAGAGCATATATGTTGCATGTGGGTGTGCTAGAAAATGGTCAGGCTGGGCTGACTGCAGCTATGGGGGAATTAGCTATCTAATCAGCGCTCATCATCTACAGTTACTGGAAAAAAGCAGGCGTTATCTGTAGCCCAATTCATGCCATATATTTTGGGAGGGAATAAACCACTTTTGAATGGCCTGGGTTTTGCTATTTACTCTATAAACCCTACACAACCAGTTTGAGTCTTAAATTTGTTCTTACTCAGAAATGCTGCTTGCATAGCCAGGGTTGGCACATGGGAAATCCTGCGTGGAAGCTGAAAAGCTGTTTGATCTTGCGCTTCTCTCCTCTGCTCAACGAGTGGAAGAGGGAACAGCTATGCAGACCTTCCTCCAGGAATACCACAGGGATCAGGTGTCTCATTTCACATGGGGCTGCTCAGCGATGTCACAGGAGGAGGTAAGGGCTGAGCTCTCAGTGGAGCAGGGACGGCAGTTCCCTTCAAGGCTAGAATAGGTCCTCCAGAGCTAGCTAGGGAAGAAAAGGAGAGCCCAGGGGGACAGCCGCGAGGGGAAAGGTTGGGGCATTACACGGTGAGGGCTTGGGAAGCAGACAGTGGAGGTGAGGTAGGAACTGAGCAAATGCTGGAACCCAAAAGGGTGAAATCTGATGGAAGAGAGGCTGCAGAAAGGAGGACTACCAACGGGCATTTGGAGCGGCTCTGCAGCAGGCTTGAGAACCCAGATAGGAAGTACGGACCCTTTTGCAAAAAGCAGCATTTGTTTTGTGGGGAGAAAAAGGGAAGGCAATTAACCTGTCATCCTCTGGGTGTGTTCTGTTGCTACAAAGCCACAGCATCGTCCCCGGAGATAGATGTCTGCCTAGGAAACATAGGGCAATCTGGGCACAGTAGTGTAAGGCTAGCATCTCTCTCCATTTTGCCATTGAAGTTGCTTACTGAAATCCAGTTTCTAAGATCAGTGATAAACTTTACTTCATGCTTACACAGAAAGATGTCTTAAAAAATGTATTCATGCATTGGAAGTGTGCTGCCCCTCACTTTGACTGGAGATAATTGCATAGTTTTAACAGTGCTTCAGTCTGCACCATTACTGTTTCTGTAAAGGTCATTATGTCCACTTTCACAAAAGAAAACTTATTAGGAAAGAAAACTATTTGCATCCCATTTTTCTGAGGAAAAAAAATACTTTGCTAACTCGGTTACGTAATTTTCACAGTTCAGCTTTTCAAACTATGAAGGAAAATTTTTTCAGACTCATTATCAAGCCACTACTCAGGCAAGCAGCTCTCCCCTAATAAGCAGCAGCTTCCAGGGCTGCACAGCTGAGGAAATGCAGAGACCTTCTACACAGCAGCTGCCGACACACTTTCCCTGTTAAACAAATCTCTTTAAGCGTAACTGAAAAAAATCTCCTTCTCTCTCACCTAGACACACTATGAACAGAATTGCTTAATAGATGTCAGCTGAAGGGTATAAAAACAAACCTGAAAGATCTACAGCAGTAATGATTTTTAAGTTGGTATTGGTGATGCAAAATAAAATCTAGTCACCAAGTAAGTTCCACTAGGAAAGCTAAGGAAACGTAAAGCAACAGCAACCTTTGTAAAATATGGCTGTGCTACCAAAGCAAACATGCTAAGACAGTCTGAGACTGAAACAGTAAAAATAAACAAGATAAAGTTACTAAACGAATCAATTCCCTATCTCTGTTGTTTGCAAACACTAGAAAACGGAAAACATTTCCGTAGGAAAAATTAGCATTTTTCTGCGCAAAACCCCTGTAATTGGTTCTGGTTCACTAGAGAATAATAAATAATAATATCCTAGCTGCTAGAGGACCAGATATTACATGGCACTTTGTTTTGCAGGCAATACTAAAAATCATACGTGGAAAGAGTTAATAACTTCACTTTAAAATAATGCTTATACTTTTCTTATGGTTTCAGTAATAAATGCTTTTAATTACCCAGGGAAAGGAGCCATAATAAGACAATCACTACTGGAAGCCTTCAAACAAGTACCTCACTCAAAGATGGATGCTATTCCAGTCAAATGTTCCAAGTTCAACTAATGTGATACCATTTCGCCTCCTTCTTGAAGCGAGACCATTTTGAAGACTGATTCTTCCGTATTCATTGTAGCACTTCAGTTTTAAACCTGATCTAATGAACAGCCATAGATGCTATGGACTCTAAACATAAAGAATTGACATGTTAGCATATTAATGTACTCAGATGTCACATAAATCATTAGAAGACAGTTTACTGAATGACTCATATCTGGCAATACACATGCAAAGCCTCTTCAGCTCTTAAATATAAAGCAACCTCCTTTTGGCAAAGTCCTGATTAGAACAACATTGATTGTAGTTATTTATAGCTCAAATGCTATTGCTGAAAATTTCTCAAAGTTGTAGATACTGTATTATTAACTATAGTAAAGCTCTAAAAATCAGTCAGCAGAGGCCACTTCAATCTCCGCATGATAATAAAGGATTATTATGTGCAGTAACCTATTTATGAAAAGGAAACAGTGTGCTTCTTTCAGACTCCATCAATTGCTTTAATAAGGAATTGAAAAGCCTGGCCTACTTTATATGCAGATCACCATCCCAGTTGCATAAGGATTTACAATAGACAAAACAAAACTGTTTTTGTTGTAAATAAGGGCTGTTTGTTTAAATCGCACAATAATGTTTGCATCTAAAAATTATTTAGAAGCTAATAAGGCTTAATAAAGTTTGACTGTATACTTGTTAATAAAAATTGTTTCAATATTCTCCAGGAAGGAAATGTAAATTGAAGGTGATAACGTAAAGCTTGAAGTAAAACAGGCCTGAGTTAATGGGAAAGGAGACGACTTAGTGCGTTTGTTCACTGATGGGCTTAAGAAAACCAACATTGAGAATGGAATTCAGTTAACTTAAAACATTTTCTAAAATTTAAGATAACGAACTTAATAGTGTTCTCCAGTAGATTAGAATTATTGCAATATTACTTTTGCTTTAGAGACTGAAAACTTGGCGTGGTTCAGACTACTGAAAGTTAGTGTGATGCACATACTGATTTCTGCTACCTTGCTTTGGAGGACTCCAGAGACCCAGGTTCAAATTTTACCTTTGGCATTGGTTCATTTGCCTGTATGTTAATAAATTTAATGAGGTGTGGGATGACCCCTGCTGGTGTCCCTGCTTATAAAAAAAAATATGTATCTGGCAGGAAAAGGACATGTTAATTTCAGTCCAAAAAAGTTACAAATATAAACTCTGTCATAAAATGTATAAAAATACCTAATTTAATGCATAAAATATTATAAGTAATGTTCTCTTAAGTATGAAGATAATCTTAAACCACTGAACATTACTGTGTTAGAGCTGCAATGCAACGTATTAAGAAGGACATTAATTGTTCAGTTCACTATGACATTGTGTTAAACGTCTTTTATTAATGAGCTGTTACTCCCAGCTGAGGCATTTGATAACCTGTAGTCCATTGCAAAATCCTCTCAGTGGATTTCAGTGAATCACTCTAAACAAACCTAGAGGGCAAAAATACCCCAATAATTTACATTTGAGTCTGTAAGGTCCTAGAACTAGATTCATTTAAAGGAGGGCAGCTTTCCTATAAATCGAACCTTCTGATTTAATGCAGCTGACATATAGATCTATTTTACAATTTTTTTTAATTTCAAAAATACAACACATTAAAATAGGTTCAATTTATCAAAGCTAAGAGCAACAATTAAGTAATAATGTACTTAAAGTGCAAAGGCACTTTAACACAAAAAAGTGACGCCCAGTGGCTATACTTGGTAATTGAAACAGCAGTACTGTATATTATTATTTACAAAAGAAAGTCATAGTCCAGGAAAAAAGATCTTTGGAGATCTTCTATATAATACATTAAGTTTCCACTTTGAAATGAAAAGAAAAAAACCAACAGAAAACCCAAAGACCCCCTTCCTCATTTCCTTCCAAATCAAAAAGAATTATGCAAGATCTATTACAGAAACATACATTTGCAGTGACATTTCCTACAGAAGGGTCAAAAGGAGAGAGATATAGAAATAATTTAAAGGGAACGTTGCAAAAGCAACACCATATCCCTGCTATGCTGTAAGGGTTCCATTTCTCTCTCACTCCCTCTCTAATTTTAAAAAGTGGAAATGTTGGGAATGCGACAGATGACATCGGCACTGAGTTCAGACTCAATCAAATGTGATGCTGAGCTCATTTAAAAATTTTCCTTTGTCTCCCACCTCCCCCCCCTCACAGCTGACTGATTGCAGTTTGTTTTTCCAGAACTTCGAGGTAGTCTGGTTCTGTTTGTAGCTTTCCTTGGAGTAAAGGATGCTCGGGTTTAGACTGTTCTGCAAAATATTTCCTGGGAGTTCCATATAAAACAGTTTTATTTATCCTGTCCTGGTTTTGGCGTCTTGATTCATATGAAGGGGCAAACTGCCTTTTGGGTAAGGTGCAAAAGTTATAATGAACTAATCCTCCGGTGGGGAGTTCCTTGACCCTTTCTGCAATATTTTGATACAGAAGCTCTGGTTCCCTTGGCGAGGACTGCTTTTCCAGTAATTCAGCTGCACTGATTGTAAATGCAAGACTGGCAGGGTCTTCCTTTTTGTGGTCAAGATTGCTATAGCTAAACTCATGGAGATTCCTGTAATAGGCAACCGGATCCCCTTCCTTTTGCATGTAGATTGGGTTTTGGCACATCTGTCCGACCGGAGGGGGAATGTAGTTATAAACATGTCCTTCAGTTTTATCGTGGGTCTCAGTGTTGTAAGACCCGTACTGGAGCTGGAATGAACTTATATCTAAGTTGTTTGCGCTGCTGGGCATGCTTTGCACCCCCTTCCGGCGCTTAAGGACAAAGACAAACAGGCCTGCCCCAAAACAGACGGACAAAATAAACACAACCAGCAAGCCTAAAATTAAGACAGACAGCGGAACTTCAGTGTGGATTTCTGGGTAGGAGCTGGGCGAGGCACCAAGGAGATGGGGTGTATCTGTGTTCTGGTTCATGGAGAGGAGAGAAGAATCTGACAAGTTGGGGTTCTCTGGGCAGATGGCTTCTTTGCTCAGGAATTTCAGGTGCTCTCCAGAGTGCTTGGTGGGAGACTCGCATATGACTTCGTTGATAACTACGGGGGGATTTGACTGCTGGTTGTTCTGGTCAGTGACTTGCTCTATCCAGTTCCTCAGCCCCAGGATGTCACACGTGCAGTCCCAAGGGTTCTCCTGGAGGTCTATCTGAATTAGAGCCGAGAGCTGGTCCAAGACTCCTCTCACAGGCAGGTGTGAGAAATGGTTGTTTCTCAGGTTGAGTCTGGTGAGGGAAGTGCCACCAAAGACGTTGTCGGGCAAGGATCTGAGCAGGTTGTTATTGAGAAATAAGAGATGAAGATTACTCAGAGCATCAAAGGTGCGTGGCAGGATCTCCTTGATGACATTGTACTCTAGGTAGAGATACTGCAGGCTGTGCAGCCCGGCGAACATAGATGGGTACAGAATCTCAAGGTAGTTGCCGTTAAGATAAAGTCTGCGTAAACTTGTGAGGTTTGTAAAGGCACCTTCTTGTATCACTGCAATTCTGTTATTTCCTAGATGTAACAAATCCAGAGAGCTGTACTCTGCGAGATCGGTTCTATAAATGACTTGCAGATAGTTACTGGTAAGGTAAAGTTTCTTTGGACTGGTCGGCCTAGGGTGGAGTTCGGAGATGTTACTTATCTTTTTCTCTTGGCAGTTCACATTTAAGCCGTTGTCTGAGCTCTGCGAAGTACAGATGCAGCCAGCTGGGCAGGTGATGGGCACGGGAGACTTTGTCTGGTAAACCATGATAGGTCCGAATATCTGTCTGTCTTTCGACACAGTGACACGGGGTGTGGGGCGGTTTCTAGTTTTGGGTGGCCGGCTGGCTTTTGGGGCTCTGGTGGGATTGATGGCAGAGTTGGCTGTGGGCGATAGCCTCGAGATGTGCGGGTCTGAGAGGACAGGGTGTTTTTCCCTCTGGTTTGAATCACTGGAGCTTTTCCTAGGGCAGAGATCTTGCCTGGTGAGCTGGGTCACATCTTTCCCATGAAGCCTGAAGGGGGTTTCGCAGACTATCTCGCCCACGAACACGGTGATGGTGTCTAGCCAGGCCTTGAGGGGCAGCAAGTCGCAGGTGCAGTTCCAAGGGTTTTCCTCCAGCTGGATTTCCATGATGCCTCCGATGTGCTCCAGCACACCAGCAAAAGGCATCATCTTCAGCCGGTTCCCCCGCAGGTCCAGGTGGGTGAGGAGCACGAAGCGGAAGACATTGCTGGGCAGGGACAGGAGGAGGTTGTCGTTGAGAATCAGCACCTTGAGCTTGTTTAGCTTGCTGAAGGCTCCCGCCTCAATGGCACTGATGTAGTTGTAATCAGCCTGCAGGTACTCCAGACTCTCCAAGCCCAGGAACGTGTCCTCCTTCAGCACTTCCAGCTTGTTGTTATTGAGGTGCAGCCTCTTGAGGGTGCGGAGGCCGCTGAAGGCCCCTGTGCGGATCTCCTGCATGTCGTTGTTGCCCAAGTGGAGGGTCACGGCGTTGGAGTAGTTGACGAACTCATTGGGGAACAGGCGGGTCAGCGCGTTCCCGTTGAGAAACAGCTGGTAGATCTTGGACGGTGGCGGCAGGAGGAGGCTGACGGTTGTAAATCCTTTGTTTTCACAATTAATGTTCAGCACGTTCTCCTTCTCCTCACAAGGGCAGCGGCTCTTGCTGCAAATGTCTTTGGCAGGTTTGCGACTCTCCGTCTGCGAGATCCCAGCCACTGTTAACAAACTGAGCAACCAAACACCCTTCAGCATCTTTATGCGCCGTCGATCGCCGCTTCGGTACCTACAGTCAAACCTTTTGAGACAGGTAAGGAGAGTAAGAAGAAGTCCCCAGTGAAAACGCCCGGGAGCAGAGGCTGCAAGGGGAGGGCAGAGCAGGTGGCAAGGCTGGAGGGGGATAGGGGGGACCGGCGAGGCAGCGACTTGCAGAACTCCTCTGAAATCCCCCCCTCCTCCGACCCTCCTTTTCCTCTCGGAGAGCGCCTGCGGAGCCGCTGTGGGGGAAGCCCCGTCGGGGAGCTCTCCGAAACCCGGGGTCCCCGGCGCTGCCCTCCCCGCCCGACCCCTCCGCCCGCCGCGGCAGCCGCCTCCGCCTCGGCGGCCGCCAGCCCAGCGGCTCCGGCCCCTGCGCCCGCGGCGCTGCCCGGCCCGGGGCGGCCCCCGCTCCCGGCTGCCGGGCTCCCCTTCACCGTCAGCATTTTAAACTGCGGGGGGGGGGGGGGGGGGGGGTAAGAATAAATGATCGCAACCCACACATCCCCCCCGAACCCCTCCCGGCAGCAGGGCGCCTCCGAACCGCGCTCCCCGCGCCTCCCCCCCGCCCCGCTCCTCGGCTCGTACCTGCTCTCGGGGCGCCCGAGGGGGCAGCAGGGGCCGCCGCCGAGTGCCGCCGCCGCCGCCGCGCCCCGGGAGCCAGGCGCCCGGCGGCGAGAGGCATCGCCCGCCTCACGCCTCAGGAGGGGCCCGCCGAGGAGGCGCCGCCGTTCGTCCCGTCCCGTCCCGTCCCGTCCCGTCCCGTCCCGTCCCGGCCGCGGCTCGGCGGGAAGTTGGGCCGGGCGGGGGCCGAGGAGCGGCGGCGGCGCCGCTGCGGGAGCGCGGGCGGCTCTGCGCGGGGCGCGGCGCGGCGCGGCGCTTTTGCCGGCTGCCCCGCACGGAGCCGCGCTGACGTCACGCCGGGGGCGGGGGGGACGCGTTTTTCCCACCCCCCCCCCTCCCCGGTCCCGTGTCGTGTCCCCCCCCACCCCCCCACCCGAGTCCGCCCGTTCCCCCACCCCCGCGGTGGCTCTGGCAGCCGGCTCCGCTCCCGGCTCGGCTGCGCATCGCGGGAGCGCTCTGACAGCACCTGCAGCCGCGCCGCGGCCAGGACAGCGCGGGGACTCGGAGCCGGGGAGTGGAATCAGGTAACAAGCGGATTTACCTGGGTCCGGAGAATTTTTGGCCCCGAGTCCCTAAATCCGTGCCCTCAAAATCGAGAGCGAGTCAAGCGGTTTCTCCGGCACAAGCCAGCCGGCAAGCGCGCACGCACCACACACACGCACACACACACACACACACACACGCACCACACACGCAGAATCTGGCTCTGGGAGCAGGGGTGCTGCAAAACCCGGATCCGGCATCAGCATCTCTTCCCCCGTGGCGGCTGCAGCAGCTCCCTTCCCCAAATTGCCGTGGCGAGCTCTGTCCGGCGCGTTGGCGATTTCTACCCGCGCGGGGAAGTTCAACGCTTTCCGCCGAAGTGGGCTGGCAGGTCACGGCAGCCGTGTGCCTGAGCCCCTACACGCTCTGGAAAGCTGCCCCGAGCGCTGAGCAGCTAAGGCCACAACTAAGGTGATCATTCACACTGGCTAGACTGGTCCCGCTGCCAAATTGCGATGTTATGGTAGAGCGTTTGGCTGCCTTTAAAAAGACAAGATGTTGGATGTGCGTTATTGTGACTTCGCTTAAGCACCGTGCACTGGGCACGCATCTGTTTGATGGGAAAGGATGGCTGCTCACGATCTCTGTCTTGGAAGGTAAAACTTTGGGTTCACACTGGGAAAACAAAAAAAGAGACGCTCCACAATGATTTTTTAAAGTGCTAATATGGCAGGGTGCGTTATTACCAGATCCTTATAGCGAACTATCCACACTTCACTTAGTCCTTAGAACGTAGAGGTTTGCTGCCAAAAGAGTGCTGGGCTTGGCAAAAGTGGTACCGTCATCTCGTGTTATTCTTCGGCCATTAAGTATCAGAGCCCACATTTTAGGAGCAGCCAAAATGTATTGTCTGTTCTTATGGGGGGCTTGAGATCCGAAACGGTAGCCTCCTGCAGCTGGCAGCACAGATGCCTTTGCGGTGCTACTGGGCAGGAGTAGTGCTGGAGTTTGTATTCGGGATTGGAGTAGCTGCAACTTCCCCATCTAAAATTTGGAGAGGTTGTGGAAAAAGCAAGAGCGTGCCACATTGGAGCATGCTTTTGATGTGGTGCTGTATGAATTTCAACAAGGTTGGGATTCTGAAATGCACTCAGAGCTGCTCCATTTCTAACTCTCTTTATCCAGCTAAACTCTGGAGCAAAAATTGCGAAGATCAGGAAAGATGTGTGTAGCAGATCTGGGGTTTTACAACACTAATACACCAGCAGCCAGATTATTATTCTGCAAGATTTTTTTGCTTGTTTTCTGCTTTAAACATTAGAATATGGTGTTTGGGGAGCAAAACTGGACTAGTTACAGAACATAGCAAATCTTATTTTCAGAGCTTTCTAACACGGTCTAGGGGCATAAGCCTAAAAAGAGAAGGTAAAAGTAGACCCAGCTTGATTTTTTTGTTTTGTTTTTCTGAAGGGAACATATTCATACACACACCTGCCCACACTGACACACACACAAAGACACACACACGTTCCTGTAACCTACCTTCAACGCCTCTCACCTGAGCAGCCCCGCACAGCGTTGCCAGCACTCACAGGGCTCGCTCCAACACACAGCAAAAGCTGAAGGCAGAAGTAAGTCGAATGCATTTTTCTCTCATCTCACAGCACACATTTGTTTCGTGTCCGTGAGTTTCAGTGACGTGCAGCTTTCTGGGGAGCAGGCATCATGTCCTGGAATTGGCTCATGGGGCAGCATATACTGTCCCACTTGCCTGTGTTTACTAGTACGGAGGAAATGTGTTTGTGGTAACTGCTGATGCTGCCTTGGAAGGGAAAGTGTACGCACGGCATGCCTCAGCAGTAATTACCAGATTCATGTGGGATGGAAGGAACAGCATGTTAGGGGATTGCAACAGTAATAAGACACAGAGATGATACTGATTCTATTACACTGCAAATGCATGCATATAATAACCACTGTTGTAGGAGGAGGAACAAGGATTTAAAAAAAAATAGCTACAGCTTTTTATTTAGGAACAAAGTCATGATTTCTCAGCATGCCTGAAGTGTTTTATAATCCCTTCAATTAAAAACACGGCGTATAAAAGAACAGCTTTTTTTCCCCACCTGTTTTACTGCCTTTTGATTTGGCATGTTGAATGCGGGAACATTTTCAGGCTGTGACTATCTGGGAGCCTCCAGGAATGGAAGGCCAGGAGGCAGGTTGATACAGCAGCCTGTGAGGGTTTGGGAAAACTCAGGGTTACGCCTGATTTGTAAGCATTGTCAAGGTTTCTTTTTTCCCAAATACTTTGCTGTGTTCCCTCAGCCTCCTTTTTGGAGCAAAGTTATGAAGTCTGAGTACACATTCATAAACTTACAGATTCACAGATTATAAGGCTTAATAGAACCATTGTGGCTTTTGGATCTTGCATAACCCAGGCCATCAGCTAAATTGGAATTAATTCCTGTTTAAACTAGATCATACTTCCTAGGAAAAAGAAAAATAAAAACAAAAAGCTGAAAAAACAGTAACATATCCAGGCGTATTTTAGCAATCGCCTGTGATGAAAATCTGCCGTAATGTTTGGTAAATTGCTCCAATAGCATTCATCTCCCACAGGTAAAAAATTGTGCTTTCTGTACAACTCTGGATCAGGCTACCTTCAGTTTGAAATTTTTATCCTTGTAATGTCCTTGTCTGCTGGCTTAAGAGCCCTTAATTATCCCATACCTGTTTCCTATGGGGGCACTCCCAGACTTCTGCAGAGCAAGTATGGACTAAATACTTGCCTGATACCAGCCTTAACCAACTTCAAATAGTCTGTGTTAGTCCTGTGCTGGTGCATCCACCAGAGCAGCTCTTGGCTCCTGCATGGTCCTAAAGCCAACACTTTATCTATCTGCTGGCAGGGAAAAAAAAGCCAGACCACGGCATGAAGCGTGAGCATGTAAATTTTGGCACAGATCATTACCCTTCCTGCCTAGTGCACATCATGCTGTTGTCCTTCTGTGAGAGTAAATATCAAGGAGCAGAATAAGACTGGAAATGTGGAGATCATTTTCTTTTTCCACATGCTGTCTGCAAATGGATGCTAAACACTACTTATGCATCTTTACCTACCAGTTTTATCTGTTTGTGTTTCTCTGTATATAAATGAAGAAGGAGAAAACATATCCACCAAGTCTCATGGAATAAAGAAAAGAATGCAGCAAGAAACTAAGCAAAAATCTCTATGAATTGGATGGAGGGCAGGATTTAAGTTTTACTGATCATTAGAAACTATCAAGGTAGCCTGGGTGCTGGTGGTGGGTAAGGAGGGATTTATTCCTGTATTATAAACAGATGCCAGTATTGATTTTTGTGAACAAAACATGATGACTGATGTGGTAGAACAATGGGAATTTGCAAATTTACGTATGTAGTGATCTCATGTGTTCCTCATCCTGTGATCCTGAACTGCATAATGTGAGATGCCTACTCCATGTCAGCTTTTAGGGTTCTGAGATAATCATCTTTACTATTCAACAAGTACTCTATATTCTTGCTTTCCAAGGGAATATTTTTCTGTATGCCTGTGTGTGTGCATGTGTACCTATTTGTAGCTGGAGACGTTCTCCCTCTGTGAGTACGTACATTTTTGGAATCTTTCCTGTGCTGTAAGTGGGATATTTTTGTGCCTCACTTAAAAGTAATTATTAAGGAAATAAACAGTTTCCAGATTTAGCAGTGAGCAGTATGCAAAATAATTGTTACTTGTAATGCAAGGTTTTATCTCATCCAGCAGCACTGGAAAGTATGCTGTAAAGGAGAGGGTGAAAGAGGAGGCTCTAGCTTTCACTTGCTTTCTTTGGGCAAGAGATGGGTGAAGGAGGGTGAGAGCATGAAAGACAGGGAGGAAGGAGCTGGCAGGCTCTGCCCTCCACGGCCCTGGCGTCCATCCCCGCTCACCCACGCTGCCCAGCAACAGCGAACTGGTGCAGTGCGTGCCCAAGAGAGGCAGAGGAGAGAGATGTGTGTGGTGAAGTCTCCGTGGAAGGAGAGCCAGTGGATGCACCAGTCTGTGGGCAGAGGGGCAGTCCTGAGTGACGGTGCCTTCTGAGTGTGTGGTGTCTACTGAGCTGCTTTTTGCTGGCAGTCAGTAGTTGCCTCTGCTATTACCTGTAATGAATTTCATTGGTTTCCAGATGCATTTTTTAGCTCCATTTCCCCCAACCATTCAAGCATATGAAGAGCCATGGGCTACTTCAGAATATTGTTTACTGACACTTCATGAAACCTACTGTATAAATAAAAGAATTTAATGAACTATGACTTAAAATCAACATGCTCTGTAATTCTTCCCTCAGTTGCTGCTTCCTGCAAGGACTCAGACCATGGCCAAGGATACACATTTTTGAGACCCCTTATCTAATGACAACATACTTTTCTGCAAAGAGACTTCGCCATGATGTGTTTCAGTATATCTGGGGTAACCTGTTTTGTAACAGCACAGCATGATTTTACACTGGTTGTGGAAAATGCAGCAGTAAAACTGTCTGTTTCTGATGTTTTGTATCATTAATGTGGAATCCTAACTTTCTTAAAAATAAGAAGCATATTTTGTGAGTTATAATACCGGTAATATTGGTTTTCTGTCAGAAAGCATCCTAGGTAGCCTGTGCACTGGGGATACTGACAGACTCACCACTATGTAATTAAGACTGCACTTTATTTTAGCTTTAGCCCAATTTTTTTTCTTTCTTGCATAGAAGAACAAATCTCCCCTCCCCTTGTACACACACACCTTTTAGCATAAGATGAAGCAAAATACTGTAAGACAGTTGATATTTATGGATGTGTTCATCCTATTCAGCAAAGTAGTATGTCTGATCCAAAGCCCTTTGGTGTCAGTGGAAGGACTCCTACTGATTTCAGTGGGATTTGGATCAGATCTTTGAACAAATGTTTAACTTAAAAGCACGCACTTAGGTCTTATCGAGTGGGTTAAATATTTTTGAAAGTGCTTTGTTTCATCATGTCAATGGGTCTTTTTTCTGATAGGAACACTGAGATGAATCTTCCTGATGATAGATACTCTGTGATGATATTGCTGAGCATCAAGAACAAAAAAAAAGAGTTTTTTTTTCCATCCTTAAAACAACAATGGATTTATCGTTCCTTTCATTTTGAATGGGCGAATGTCTACAGTAATATTTACCACTACCATTTATAAGTGCAATTTTTCAGATTTCCTCTGTCATGATCTACGTGTTACATACTATGAATGTTTTTAACTGGAAATGTGCCATCATGCAAGCACAAGTGCACACAAGTGTTTTTAGTAATTCAGAGTCTTGTTGAAATTATCAGGTCTTCTTGCTCTACTGAATGGACATGCCTTAGTAATGGGGCTTATATTTGCATAATGCAGTTGATGTATGGGTATGATGAATGTTCACTGTTGAAAGTCTGGTGGGTTGATGCGAGAGGTTTCTTCCCTTTATTTATTAGTAGTAAAAGAAACAATGAAATCTCTCCATGTCATTATTTTTATGGCAGTAAAGTTGAAAGAATCCAAATCCCACTGTGCTCATGACATATCTAGCAATATGTGAGGAGCAGGAGCAATGGGTGAAATTCAGTCCTGGGCAGAGAGCCAGCCCGGAGTGATTCATCATGAGAGCCCCCAGTTAAGACCTCAAAACAGGGCGTAAGTGGGACTCCAGTGCCCTATGCCTTGAGCTCGCTTTCTGCAATGGTGTAGGGGGGAAAGTTCCTCCAAATGAATTATTCATCATCAATAATGCATTCTATTAGTTTAGCCTCTTTTTCTTGATTCTTTGAATTTATTTAATTGAAATTACTCACCAAATAATTTCTATGAATAATCATGGCCCGAGGATTATTTTTGAGCAGTTCACAGTGAGCATTTCATATTCCACATTCAGAATGAGAGCCGTGTCATTGAGTTGTCATTATGCACAGAGGTCACATATTTCTGGGTTTGCTCCAGAAAAAAATGAGATGAGTAGAAAAAAAAACCCAGTATTTTTTCAGACTCCATGTGTTCCCAAAAATTCCTTCCATTAAGTTCATTCCGTGAGATGTTTGTGAACAGTTGCCAACTGAAGAAGAATTTGGGCAGTCGTTGGCTTTTGTGTTTTCCACCTGGTTTCTAACGGAAATGTAATTGTGCTTTACGTATGGGCACAGTATGTGTATATGTCTGGCTCTCAGTCAAAGTCCCCTTCCTTCACAAATATTTTGAACCAGATTTGATGAAAGGCAGTGGCCTGAGAATTGCCCCAACCAGAAGAAAGGTTGCAGCCTGGCCTCATTATATTAGGTCTGGCTGAGATGGAGTTAATTTTCCCCCTAGCAGCCCTCAAAGTGCTGTGCTCTGTATTGGTAGCTAGAAAGGTGTTGATAACACACCAGTGTTTTGGCTGCTGCTGAGCAGTTCTTCCACAGCATCAAGGCTGTGTCTCCAACATTCCCCCCTCACCAGTAGGCTGGGGGTGGGCGAGATCTTGGGATGGGACATAGCCAGGACAGCTGACCCAAGCTGACCAAAGGGAGATTCCATACCATAGGACATCTGCTCAGCCATAAAAGCTAAGAGAAAGGAGGAGTGGGAGCATTTGTTTTTACAACGTTTGTCTTCCAGAGCAACTGCTACACCTATTGAAGCCCTACTTCCTGGGAAGTGGCTGGACATCGCCTGCCGATGGGAAGTAGAGAATAAATCTTTTGTTTTCCTTTGCTTTTGCTTTATTAAACTGCCTTTATCTTGACCCACAAGTTTTTTTCCATCTTATTTCCTCCACCCCCACCCCACCCCCCGTCCTGCTGAGGGGGGCAGCGATAGAGCAGCTTGGTGGGCAGCTGGTGTTCAGCCAAGGTCAAACCCACCACAGTCATCCACTGTTAGCTATCAGAAAAATCCACATCAGACCTTGGCTCAAAACTGAAAATCTGTGTTTTGGCTGCTCACCCAACTGCCTGTCAGGAGCAGAGAGGGGGACATGTTCTTAAGCATTTGCCTTGTCGTTTGCAGGCTTCTGTGATATCAAGTAATAACGGATTGGAATAGCCCTATGGGTTGAAAATGTTTTCACTTCAGATCAGACACCATTATTTACAGAGCTGTTTCAAGGTCTTGTTTCTGCATAGGCTCAATGTGGGTACTTCACTGTGTGAAGTTATGTAGTTGCAAAAGAGGTTGCTGGACTGAGATGGTGGCTTTTGGTGTCAGAGGAGAAGCTAATTTATGGCTAGTCACTCAACATAGTGCAGGCCAAGAAGCCACCTTGAGTCGATAGGAAAGAAGAAATTACACTGAAAAAGCAAGCAGTTTATCCTGAAAAGGGGGTATAATAAGTCAGAACAACAACAACAACCAAAAGAACAGTGATGTAGCTTTTAGGAAGAAATAGTTTCTGTTCTGATTTTCCAAGGATAGAAAAGTTAAGTCTCTGAGAATTAAGGACTCCTTTTTTTGACTGAAGAAAAATATTCTCTGCTTTCCTGCAGTCTTTTCCACATCACTTTAGCCAGAAACTTTGCTGTCTCTAAGCAGTAATCATTTACCTGAAAAATACCCTATAATATTTCTCTTTGTGGAGGCCGGTCGGTTACAAATAATGACTTTGAAGCATGATGTATAACTCAAAGTGGCATGAAAAGAAATTGATGAGACAATTAGAACTTATGAGAATGGTGGTTGCATTAATATGTTGGGGAGAATCACTTAGAATAAAGAATTCCAAACTCCAGGGAAACCTTAAAATTTATTTGGCATCTGAAGTAGCTCCCTGAGTTGTTATTGCACAAAGCACAATACAAACATACATAAAATCCTGACCCAGACTTCAGCCGCTGACAAATGTCCCTTTGACTTCATGGGGCCGGGATTTCAGCTGACTTCTACTCTGGGGAGTTACACACAAACACACACAAATCTTGAGTACCTAATATGACATTTTATGGTGAGATTTAGGTGCTCAGGTAGAAAACAGGCATACTCAGAGTCTCGTCCCCTATTGACAGTGATCAAATTCTGATGGTGCTTAAAGTTGCTTGGTATCTCAATTTTTAATATTACAGTTTGCCTGGGCTTGAAGTTGTTTTCCTGGGCATCCTCAGAGCCACCTCTGTCTTGATTGACTTATTTCAAAGCAAAGCAGGGATGTGCCAAACATGGCACATTAACTGAAAGGACAACAGGAAGGGAAAAAGTTACAATAATACTTCTGCTTTATATTGTAGTCATCATGGTCCAGGATACTAAAGATATTTAGTCATCTCCCTTCTAGCCTAAATGCCAGGGGATGCCAGGGAACACCTGAATCAGTTGAATAGTCAGTGGATAGTATGTGTCCTAACTGCCACACATGGGACATCTTGTTCCTTGTGTGGTGTCTTTCTAGTCCATTAGATTCCACGTGGTGTGGAACAGCTTTGGCAAGAGGGAGTGAGCATTTGGCCTCGATCTAAGGTGTGTGTATGTATTCCATAACACTTGTGGCATTTCTTTCCATTACAAAGCATATAATTTATGAATAACTGCCCATCCTTTATATGGCATCTTTTTTTACCATCAATCTGTCTTCTTCCTGTAAAGCAATAAAATCCTTTGCACAGCAGGAGATTTTAATATCCACTTCATGACTGAGCAGCAACTGAAGCTAGTAAGAGAAGAGGACAGCTCAGTCAGCTTTGGTAATCAACTCTGGCTTGGAATCTTGAAAACTGCGGGCACAACCAGTTATTTGCGCACATACTTGCTCCAGAGTATTTTTGCTTTGCAATCACTACTCTGGTTAGCATTTGAGCTTTCTAACTAGAAATCTTGTTACTTTTGCAGATAGAGGTGTTTGGCTTTGTTATTTCAAGCTGGTGATACTGATGCACTTGGAATTACATGGGGATGAGATCATTCCTTTATTGCTATTTGGCTATGAACTGGACGGTGGTCCTGATCATCTCAAGTATAAGCATTGAATTACTTTCTTTTTTTAGAGCTGTTGTGGCTTTCTGAAGCCTCTCTTTCCTTATGACAACTGCTTGTTTATTTTTGATAATTTTTTTTTTTTACTAATACAAATATCTTTTCGTTTGGCAGAATACTTTAACATCAACAGCTAACGGGTCTCATTTTGCAAATCACAGATTATGCTGTATCTGTAGTGGAATTGGGCTTAAAGGCAGATGCATTGCACCTACAAATTTCGCGCCCCCCAAAACATTTTCAGTTGTTATTTTTTACCCTTTTTGTCATTAACTTTTGTACTCAGTATTATTAGCATTTTGATACTGCAGGAACATCTGATAACGAGTCATGGACCAAGCCCTCATTGTTGTATTGTTAGCTATTGTTTTGCTTATCTCTTTCTTTCTTCTGTAGAGTGCAAGTATACCTGTGCGAAAATGGTCGTATCATTTTTGCTCCATACCTTATAAGCTTTTGTAATATGAAGGTTTAGATCTAGAATTATAATTGTGTGGGTTACTGTATGCACAAGCAGAATGATAGCACTTGCCAGGTAGTTTACAATGATGTACTGAGAATTTCACTATTTTTTAAACTGAATGTGGAGGTGAAAGGTACACCTATCTCTGAAAGATAGGTGCAATTAGATTGACAACTTGTATGTCAGGCTTCTTGCTGGTGTCATTTAAAATAGCTGGAATACAGTATTGCTACTCCCTCCCTCCCTCCATCCCCTGAAATGAGGCTTATACTGGAAATGCTGACAAGACCCTTATCTTTTGAGATGGCAACATGCACAGCTTTAAATACTGGTTATAAATGTTAATGTGTTACCTGAAAGATATATTTTCCACATGTAGGCAGCTCAGGATAGAGTCTCAGTAATAAATTTAATGAGTTCATGGGGAAGACACAGTATGCTTATGTGAGTATTATAATGATTGGCGTTTTTGCAAACAGCATATGATAAGTGGTGCAATTTTATTTTCAAAGTTTAATCAATAGAGAGCTCTTTGATATTGCCGTGTACTTTGCAAATAGATGCTTCCTTGGAATGACAGCAAAACAACTTCTCTATCATTGTGTGTTTATGCTTAGGGTTTAATCAATCTGCTTTAGTGATTGTCATAAATTTTGATATTCCAAAAAATAAGTAGAAGCTATAAATAATTACGCTTCAGGATGGCATCCTGCTGCTGCTAGCCTGGGTCATCTGGCTTTACAAAGGGTTAAGAGCATGCAAAGTCCATTACTGTGCCGAGTACAAGAGCATGGGCTATGTACCAGCTTATTCCCATGTAGTGTAAACCCATGCCAGCTGTTGCATAGGAAATTGAGGTGGATCTTTGAGGGCTTAAGAAGGACTTTATCAGTCTTGTGTTAACTTTTGGGAGTGAATTTCCTCTCAAAGAAGAGGAGTCAGAAATTACCTTCACCCCCACTACTGGGAGGCCACAGCATTACACTGCAGCCTCCCCCCCCCCCCCCCCCCCCCGCCAGTAATTTTGATCCCCATGGGTCAGAATTGGTTGAAGCTCCTTCAGTGGGAGCATAAGCACCCACCTCGTCCAAAAACCCTGGGATGGTTCCTTCAGCGGGCCCCGGCGCCAGTACTGGTGCTCTTCAGGGAGGCTGAGAGGAGCAGAGCATCCCTCGCCCTTCTCTGGGGCGTTTCAAGCCACCACAGAGGACTTTGGGGAGGTGCCCGCTGCTCTGGGTGAGCTGGGCTCTTGCTGAGCAGACTCCGATTGCCTGTGTCTCTTTTGTTCTTGAAAACAACAGTAGCAGTTGAAAGCTGAACTTCGAAAGATCATTTCACAAACATCTGAAGGCTGGCCATGTCCACAAAGAGCTGTGGTGCCAGCCCAGCTTGTCCTCCATGTAGCAGCAGCCTGCACAAATTCATGCTGGCCTCACAAAACCGGTCCCAGGGAAGCCTGCTTGGAGCAGACGGTGTTAACGATTTATTGGATGTGGCAGAGTAAGGACACACAGTATGAACTTGGAGATAACCTTTGGCAGGGAACTCTGTCTCTCTCATTCTTTCTGATAAAACTGTAGTAACTGGTAGGCATTTGGGAAACAAGGAAGCTGGAGCATTTCAGGTGACTTGACCTGAATTTAACGGACTGCCACTAGCACTGATGCAAAACCTCCAGAGATGTCAGTAGGAGATCTGTGCCTGGCACCACTGCGGGGTATGACCCGGTCGGTGTCGGGATGGATCCTGATCTCAGCACACAAATTCCTCTAGAGGCATGAGGGGTTACAGGAGGCTGACATCAGCATAAAAGCAGGGTTTATGTGTGCTGTGCATACTAGATGAGTTGTTATAGGCACCCATGAAAAAAATGGTCTTTGAAAATGTATTTATTTTTAACACTTTTTACTTGCAGCAAGAAGATGCTGCTTCAACAGCAAGATACTGCAGCTTCAGCTGCAGTTCTGCTTATTTTCATACAGACAAAAGATTCAAGAGAATGACCTAAAGAGAGCAAAGTTTTTTTTCTCCTTTTTATATAATTTTATTATGTGATATATGTGTGTGTGTGAGCTCTGTATGTGTAAATATCTATGTGTACGTATGTACATCTATTTGTTTAAATAACATGTGTTTTCCTTTGCTGCCGCTAGCCAACATCAATTTCTGTGCTGCCTTTGTAAATAAGCCGTAATGGCTGATTCTTTTGCATTCTTTGTGCTATCTTTGCTTATGCTGAATAGCAGCCGACACTTTAATTGGGATGACTGAGCTGAGTGCATTTGCCTTTGGAATTGGACACTTCTCAGTGTGAAGAGAGGGTACCACAGACTGACTCTTCTGTCTCTATCCTCAATCGAAACTCCATTAAATCAGACCTATAGTTTGTAGCAAGCGATACTCTCCATTGCATTGAAATGCATGGGAAAGGCTGGAGACTCACAGTTTTTAAGGTTAATTATGTCCTGAAAAGGAGAGTTAACTGAAGTTGTTTTCCCTATCTTTTTTCCTATTTTTAAGAGCCTTTTTAATTACTTTCATCTCTGTTGGTGTATTCATATACACTTTTCCCTTCATGGGAAAAATACCATGTACTTTTGAGTTTATTAAAAACCTTTTTGATAGACAGATTTTACCAATTCTTATTTTAAACAAAAATGAACTGAACACAGTGCTGGTACATTGTGTTAAAATTTATGCATCAGATCTTCCTCTATATTAATATGAGCCATGCGGTTAATCTTTATTTATGTTTAACTGAGTGCTAACATTATTCACTGCTTAGGCACTAAATGAGAATTTGGTTTTCAGTTGGCTTCATTGTGTTTGGAAAATAAAGGAAGGAATAGTTTAGGGCATGACCATTCAAAAATTCTTCGGTGGGGGTGGCAGTTTCAGCAACCAAGGTTTTTTTCAGGCTTCCATTATGCACCTGCTGTGGACCCTACTGTTGATTCAGAAAGGTAAATAATCTTCTTTTCAACTGTTTGGAAGGTTGCCTTTGACTGCATGAAAACATGGTTCCTGTATCAATATAGAAACAATAGTTAAGTGACCTGCCTATGTGCCAGTAGAAAAATCACTTCTATGCCCCCCAAGAGGGCTCTCAAAGCCTGTCTAACACTGCCAGCAGAGCCAGTCCCCTTGTAGGAGACCATGCAAGGTTTGAGGCAGTAGAAAACTGTTGACTGGAGTCAGTCTTGTAACTTCTTTTGCATATATCCCCAAACATCTTTCATCTTTGCATGGCTGAAAATAGAGCTATTTTTCATGCTTACCCTTCTTATGTCAATACACAGGAAGAATGGAATGTAATGTGGGAGGGAGACATCATCTTGTTCTTTTACTCAATTTTAGTTGAGTTGATTTTGCACGAGGAAAGTTGTATTCGTAGTCCTCCTCCCCATTCCAGGTTTCCTTCTGTTACATTCACTTCCAGCCCTTTCCCCCACATCACTTTGAAGAGTACTGTGTATTCAGTTCTCTAAACCCTTAGCAATAATCCAGGCATGACGTGGCTTGAGCAACTTCAAGAAAGGCACTGTAATTTCAGCAATCATATAGCTAATCCTTCATTATCCTAATGAAGTTCCTTGCTCCATGTTAGATTAAAGCAGTTGTCTGTGGCTTCTTTACTGTTCTATACAACACACTCCAGTCATGAAAGAGCAGTGTTCTCGATGGATTGCAGGGTTTTCTTCTTGATCCTTTTTTTCTGTTCCTATGATCTCTTTCTTCTCATCTCAGCTCTAGGTTTTAGATCTGTTGTATTGAATGTAAAATGCCTGGCAAGAGCAGGACTGAACAGAGGCTGACAAGATAGACTTCCAATCAATCATGTTACAAAAAAAAAAAAAAGTAGTCAAACTGGAAGAGGCACAGAGGAGGGACTGCTGTGGGAATGCAAAAGAAAAATGGGGTGAACTCCATTTTAAGAGCCCAGTTTGGAGATCCCAGGGTTATCAGAAATAGTCAAATGCTGGAACTGGAAGCCATGTCAGTGTAAAACAGTGCTGAAACTAATTGTCCTGGTGTGATGCTGAGGTGAGCTGATATGTCCATGGTGTTTATGAGCTAGTGCATGCTGCACTTTGTTTCTTGGCATAGGCTGAGGATCTCTATAGCATATGGCAGAAGGGCAGTCACAGGATTGTTCTTTCTCTTGTATATATCAGGCTGTTGAAAACCAGGAGATACCAATGCTTCTTTTGTTGTACTCCTCTGGCCCTAGTGGCAGCATGACCCAGTCTTCTGCCATGACTAAGCCCCATGTACTCTCCTGTTAAGGACCCATGAAGCCACAATGTGGTTATTCCCAACTGGGCAAAGGCAAGCAAGTGGAAGCTAATGTAAGAACACACGTCCCTGCATTTTTGTTGATGTTCTAGTGCTCTATTGACATGATCACCCATAGATTTCAGAGCTAATGACCTACTTGAGATGCTGAATGAATACAGACATACAGTCAATCAGGCTTAGCTTCAGAAATTATCTTGACCACTACTAGAGCTGGGAGTTTCACTTTTCCATTCTAGCCTATGTTTTGCAAGCACAGATTTGGTGTGCCAAAGAGGCAGACTGAAAGGCTCCTCTGAGCACATGAGACTTCAGTCCCCTATACTGTGTTGTGATCAGCTTTGCTTTGGATATTTAGAGTCAAATGCCAAGTAGCTACAAAGAGCTTGCAAACAGGGTCAATAGGTGGTTCTGCTGCAGTGTTTCCTTCACACTTGGGCATTTCTCACCCGATGTCACCGAAGAGTTCGTCAACACAGCCTCATTTGACACATCCTCAGGCATCCAGGAACATCTGGAAAGTTACTGATTTCAGGCAACTTACAGCACACTTTCAAATCTTGGCATTCTTGTTTGCATAGCTTTGGGGTTCTGCCATGACAAAGCAAACAGGCATCTGTTGACACAGACCGATACAAACAGATTAAATGGAGGTCCAAAGCAGTGAGGTAGGTGTGTTCACAATTAACTAGTGGCTTTTAATGGAAACTGAGTCATGGATTCCCCCTGTGGCTTTGGAACTGCCAACTAAACAAAGTGCTGGGCTTATTTGACATTTAATGCAGTACTATAGTTGGTATCAGTGCAGTGCCTAGGAACCTTGACTATGGCTGAGATGCCCCTTGCTCTAGACATGGGAAAACACAGAATAAGATGGCCATTGGCCCAAGTGTAACTTGTAAGAGTGAGTGAAACTATTGAGAGATTCGTTGATGTCATCAATATCAGAACAGCCTGCAAAGAGCACAAAACCAATCTCCTTTGAAATATATACTTGTTTTTGGTGATGTTGGAAAACAAGTTGTTTGGATTCCATACAGGGCAGTGTCTGATAATGTGTCACTTTTATAGAGAAAAAATCAAGATGGTTTATGTAATTGCTCAGTGTCAGAAGAAAGCTATTTTAACAGAGCTTAGGACATTACAGATCTAAACCCATCCTTTTCTGGCCTCTCCTGAAAGTAGTATGTTACCTTGCTAACAGGCAAAATGCTATCCAAGCAGACAGGTTGAGGTAGGCAGCCAAAATACCATGGCTATGTTCATCAAGCTTGTTTGTTGAGGTCAAAGCTCCTGGAAGGCAGAGTAACAGAGGTGCTGTGTCCTGAGCTTCTGAGGCTGCCACCTGCTAATTGGATAGACTGTCTCTGCCTTAGTGCTGATCAGAGTTAATGCCTGAGATCAAAAGTTAGCTCAATGAAGATAAATTTGCAGCATGAGAGAATTCATCATATAATTAAGTTACTGAAATACGGAATAAGCAAAGCATTGATATTATGTAGGTGTGTGTAAGAGTGTAGCGAGGCAAGGTCCTGAGGCACTCACCGAACAGTTTGCCATACAGTTTAAAGCAAATTAAGGGTCCTAATTTCTGTTTGAAGTTATAGGCTATAAAGAGCAGAGGAGGGAAGACTCCCGCAGCTAAATTGCATCCTTGCTAGCTATTCCCAATATATTAAAATTCCTCCCTCAATTTCTCTAGAAGTGGTCCCACGTCCCTAGAACATACCACAGGACTTTCTGATTGCTGTGTGATCTTTTCAGAGATCCTGAGGAAATTAGCACATCACCTTAAGAGCATGTAAAACTGTTCTTATCCTGAGGCAAAAATGGCTCTGCCTGCCATCTTCTGTGATATAGAGGACTCTGGCTGTAACAAAATGTCCTAGTTTTGGCTGGGATAGAGTTAATTTTCTTCCTAGTAGCTGGTATAGTGTTATGTTTTGGATCTAGTATGAGAAGAATGTTGATAACACACTGATGTTTTCATTTGTTGCTAAGCAGTGTTTATACTAAGCCAAGGATTTTTCATCTTCTCATGCCCAGCCAGCAAGAAGGCTGGAGGGGCACAAGAAGCTGGGAGGGGACACAGCCAGGACAGCTGACCCAACCCAAAGTGGCCAAAGAGATATTCCATACTATGTGATGTCATGCCTAGTATGTAAACTGGGGGGAGTTGGCTGGGGGAGGCAGATTGCTGCTCAGGAACTAACTGGCCATTGGTCAGCAAGTGGTAGGCAATTGCATTGTGCATCACTTGATTTATATATTCTAATTCTTTTATTATTATTATTATTATTATTATTATTATTGTTACTTTTTTTTTTGATTCTCTTCCCCATCCCATTGGAGGTGTGGGAGGGGAAGTGAGCGAGTGGCTGCGTGGTGCTTAGTTGCTGGCTGGGGTTAAACCACAACACAAAATCAGAGACATTCCTGCCTCAGAGGTAGGAATGGGGAAGCACAGTTTTGGGGATGATACTACTCTTCCCCATTAAGCTTCAGCCTTGTCTTTCATCACCAGTGAAAATTTACTGTCTTACAGCTGAGTACTGCTTATCTCTATCCTGAAGGCCTCCTTCACTTAATAAGGGTGAGAACTTATGAATCATGTAAGCTGCTGAAACACCTATGTTAAGGTAATTTTTCCTTTTTACGGTAGTCAGCAAAGTTCTTCCAATCCCTTTCTATTCAGACACTTTGGGATATATGTGTATTGGGTTTGCATGGCAAGGCTTTGGTAGCAGGTGGGCTACAAGGGTGGCTTCTGTGAGAAGGTGCTAGAAGCTTCCCCTATGTCTGACAGAGCCAATGCCAGCTGGCTCTAAGGACAGACCCGCTGCTGGCCAAGGCCAAGCCCATCAATGATAGTGATAACGCCTCTGGGATAACAGATTTAAGAAGGGAAAAAAAGTTGCAGCTGGCACAGAAACGGCAGCTGGAGAGAGGAGTGAGAAGATGCGAGAGAAACAACCCTGCAGACCCCCAGGTCAGTGCAGAAGGAGGGGGAGGAGGTGCTCCAGGCGCTGGAGCAGAGATTCCCCTGCAGCCCGTGGTGGGGAAGACCATGGTGAGGCAGGCTGTCCCCCTGCAGCCCAGGGAGGTCCACGGTGGAGCAGATATCCACCTGCAGCCTGTGGAGGACTCCATGCCGGAGCAGGTAGATGCCCAAAGGAGGCGGTGACGCCATGGAGAGCCCACACTGGAGCAGGCTCCTGGCAGGGCTTGTGACCCCGGGGGACCCATGCTGGAGCAGTCTGTGCCTGAAGGACTGCAGCCCATGGGAAGGGCCCACGCTGGAGCAGTTCATGGAGGACTGTCTCCCATGGGAGGGACCCCACGCTGGAGCAGGGGAAGAGTGAGGAGTCCTCCTCCTGAGGAGGAAGGAGCGGCAGAGACAATGTGTGATGAACTGACCGTAACGCCCATTCCCTGTCCCCCTGCACCACTGGGCGGGGATAGGTAGAGAATCCGGAGTGA
This sequence comes from Harpia harpyja, assembly GCF_026419915.1. Lineage (NCBI taxonomy): Eukaryota > Metazoa > Chordata > Aves > Accipitriformes > Accipitridae > Harpia > Harpia harpyja. The sequence continues at coordinate 10,751,010 of NC_068957.1, forward strand.
AGCTGTGCCCGGGAAGAAGGGAGGGGTGGAGGGAAGGTGTTCTGAGATTTGGTTTTATTTCTCATTACTCTACTCTGGTTGATTGGTAATAAATTGAGTTATTTTTCCCCAAGTTGAGTCTGTTTTGCCCATGACGGTAGTTGGTGAGTGACCTCTTCTGTCCTTATCTCGACCCACAAGCCCTTTGTTATATTTTCTCTCCCCTGTCCAGCTGAGGAGGGGAGTGATAGAACGGCTTTGGTGGGCACCTGGTGAAAGCTTTTGAAATAGGGTGTAATCTAACCTGGAAACATGGGGGAGCTTTATTTAAAGCAGGTGTATGCACACACACTTCCTACGCATACAACCTCCTTTTTGCCCATATGAAAATAAATCCTTTCCCAGAATTTGCAGCCGGTGCATCCTGTTTGTATGCATTACACATTTAGGACACCAAACTGTGATCAGCAGGATAAGGCCAGAGAGGCCAGAAACTTGCTTTCTGCTGCAGAACACCCTGGCAGGATGTAAGACAACAAAGAAACCCTCTTGGAGACTGCTGAGGAGGTCTATGCTATACAGGTAGCACACACCACCCTCTGAAAGACAGCAGAATGCTTATGCAGAGGATGAGAGCCACCTTTTAAGGTAGATCAAGCCAAACTAGGATCTACCAGGAGCATTTCATGGCATGTGTCTATGTGTTCTGCTGCTTCATTAGCAGTACTCAGTGTAGCTTCAGTGCTGACCCTTGATGGCCTGTAAGCATGAGGCTTCCACTTTTTTGCATCATCTACTTCTTCCTGATCAGGTGGCCTGTAGCAGAGACCCACCACAATGCCACCCACCATGGGCTGCCTTCTAATCCTGACCCATAAGCTGTCAGCTGGCTCGTCATCTGTCCCAAGGCACAGCTCCGTGCACCCCAGTTGCCCTGTCACATCAAGGGCAGCTCTCCTTCCTTGCTGTCCTGGCCTCTCCTTCTTGAAGAGCTGGATCCATCCATGGCAGCCCTCCATGGCATCTGACCGTCCCCTGCCGCAGAACTAGTGCACCGCATTGCTGTGATCCTAGTGAGATCACAGCCCAGCCCAGGACCTCCGATACCTCCTGTTTGTCCCCATGCTGTGTGCTGTAGTGTACGGGCACTTACTGGGGACCATTATGAACCAGCACTAAGGCGTTGCACCCTGCCCAGAGACCCCTGCCCCAGCGGCAGAGCTGGTGCAACGCAGGCTTACCAGCCCCATCAGGACTTCTTCACTTGGACAGCACTTTCCAGCCCTAGCGAACCATTTGACGTCGAGGGGCAGATATCTCACCGATGGCTCAGAGACACCTGCCCCGGCACCTCAGTTACAATGTGCTGCGCTCGGAGGGCGATGTGAGCCGAGCTGCGTTTCGGCGTTGTGTTTCACAGGGGTACCACGTGCACGGAATTTAGCAAAACCATGACCTGAGCCCTCCGCATAGCACTCATTAGCAGTGGGCTCAGCCTTCGGCGCTGTGTGGTGCATACTAACGACTTGTTTTCATCGTTCCAGGGCATGGGAACTGCCTCTGCACACGCCGGCATCCTCAGCCATTCCTCGCGTGGCATTTGGAGTCTGCACTGCAGCAGCTTTGCCTGGCACGGCGGCTGCCGGCGCTCCGGGCTCTGGGGCAGCCCTCAAGGGACCTGCAGAGGTTTCGGTAGGTTACAGGTGATCGCATTTACAAGGGTAAAAAAAGGAAACTCTCAGTTGTTCAGAAGACTCTGTACAGGATTGGTGATAAGTAAGATTTTTGCATTTTTTTTTCTTAGTGTGCGGACACCTTTTGCCTTGAGGTGAGACAGGCTGCCCGCTACGCTGGCAATATGATGCTTTGGAGCTGGCAGCCTTTCTTTTTCACAGCCCGATGCTAAATGCAGGGCAAACAGGCGGAGGGAGGGGAATCTGAAAAGGGAGAAAGTTGTGCCATTCTGTTTTCCTTTCCGCCATTTTCTGCCTGCTCTTTTCCTCAGGTCTTTTGCCCTAGTACAAATGCAGGTAGAACCCTCCGAATCTCAACTAGCAACATCAAGAAAGCTGTGGGCTCATTCAGTATGTATCAACTCCAATTTCTCTTTTATCTATCCATGTAATCCAGACAAGTTGCATGTCTTCTGCACCATTCTTTGGGTCAAGAACACACTGGTTAATAGCCAATTATTTCCTACCCTAAGGAAGTTTTGGGAAAGAAGTTCCTGGGAAGAGTCAACTTGTTTCATGAAATGGACTAATAATCAGTAGATGAGATGTTCCCTTTTGCTCTCCTTCTTAATACCGTCCCATCCCAGCACAAGGCTGAATTTATTGCCATAATAGGTATGGTTCAGATAGAGCATATCCCAGAGTTTGTTTTTTTTTTTCTCTTCACAAAAAGTGAGGGTTTAGCCAGGGCATCATGGCAAAATTCCAGTTAGGTAATTAAATTCTGCTTACTGAAAATTCCCCTTTTAAAATCTGTTCCAGAATATGGTCTGCTTTTCCTGTGAGCACTTTAAAAGGACTGATTCATTTTAACTTCACAGCTATCCAAATTCTGAAGCCTGCTGAAATTATCCTTGAATGCCTAAACCAGAATGTGCAGTTCCACCTGAGGTATCTAAAGGTATATTTTTGCATGCATAATTGTTGTTGTCTGAATTCTTATTTAGATACAATTCACATATACTCAACGTGTACCAAATAGGTCAGATTCTGCTGACTAGCAGAAGTAAACAAAATTATTTGCATCGGAAAAGCAAGCACTATTTAAAACTATTTTTATTAACATGTAGAGTAGGCCGTGAATAAATTCGATTTGTGCATTGACGGCCATTTTGCATCTGCAAAAATACAATCGTGGAAAAAAAAGCTGAAGGATAATCTAAGGTGTGCAGGCTGGAAAAGCAATCCAGAACAGATGATCCACAGTATAAATTACTGCAGTTTATTTTTTTAATTTACTTGTGCTACTTTAATTTATTATTGTTTATTCATTTGATAGATGGCATTTAATTTCAGTATGAGAGCTTCAGGATGAGCTTTTGATGCTAATGGTTGGCATTTGTTCCTGGGCAGAAAGCCAAGGTGCCACAGCCATGTTCCACTTATGCCCTCCAAGCTGTATTTAAGTGGCCTTCTGCTGCCCTTGGGGTATGTTTTACACAGGAAGCTTAAAGCTGAATGCAGGCCTGCAGCTCACTTGCTAGAGCAAGGGAAAGATGGCTTTCTCTCACTTCTGTTCTCTTCAGCAAGAAAATCAAATAATTGGATTACTGGCCCTTCGATTGTGCTCAGCACAAATGGTTCAAAATCCCATTGTATTGGACCTCTGAGATGAAATGTAAATTGATAAAGAAAGCAAATGTGTTGAATTGGTCTAATATGTCAATAGTATGTTATGACCTGATTAAGTGGAATGGCTATGACTGGTCTTCTAAAGAGCTAAATATACGTAAGACATCTGCTGCTAGACTGGCCACATGAAAAAACAACAATAAACAAAAAAAAGCCCACCCACAGGAGCCTACTAGAGGCATAAATTAATGCAGTTTTTCCTTCCTTGCTTATTTCTATCTCTGGAATAGAAAATCAAAGCAAACTGATCAATCCATTGCAGGGTTAAAATTAAAATTACCCAAGGATCTATGCAGCACATGAAATATTGGGGCTGATAGAGTAGAACCTGACTACTTTGTCCTACTTATACCTTCATATGCATTGACTGAACTTTGAATTTCCTGCTCTCTGTTGTTTTTTTTTTACTTGCACATATGTTTTATGCATTTGTTTTGGGCTAAATTCTATTTGTTACATTGTATTTTTAAGACATAGTATCAGCTGAGACTGGATAAGCATCCTAACAGATTTTAGACTACTTTATTATTGTCATTATTCTGCATATTCACACATGCACGTCATCATCCAAAATAGTTTGAGGCAAATCATTCAATTGTGCGAAATAAATAGGTCCACGTGAAAGTGTAGCTGAGGTAAATCTCTATACTTTACACAGTGGAGAAGACTTCTTTAACAGCCAAGGATTTGATACTTACATTTTATGTTCGACTGGTTTCTCTACATGTTTCTTGTTAAAATCGTTGTCTCACTGTCTTTTTGTATTTATGTATCTACAGAGCAATAAATAGCTATTGAAATGAGGCTGTCATCATGACTCTGTGTGCGTTTATTTCACTCCATGATTTTGATGAATACAGTCTGTATAGGGAGCAGAGGGCTGTAACCTTAGATGATAGAAGGCAGTAGCTCCTGTGTTCAAGTGAATTTTTTGCTGGCCAAATATCTGAGTAGAAATTCTAATGACTTGGGTTTAGAATAGAGCCTCCAAAACTGACTAATGAAATACACATTAAATTAGAAGCTGAGATATATTTTTGTAGCTTGTTGAGATTCTAGCACATATTTGTATTAATAAGATAATAAATGCATAATGGATGCTACACTTACCCACCTGCACATTTTCGAGTTAAAAAAAAGATTGATAGACAACGCATTCCATTAGTTCTCTCTTTTACAACTAATAAACTTCCAGTTCATTAAGTTATTACATGCCATTCCTCATCTCACAAATAGAACCCATAATTCATTTTTTCCCAGAGCTGCAGATTCTACAGACTAAATTACCAGAGCACATTTCGTCAATGAAGCTTCTGTTTGGTGGGGGAAGGAGGGGACAGTTAAGTAAAGTAATATGAAATGCAAGCCATTTTTTGTGTCAGAGGTCATTCATTTGCTTCAATATTGCTTTTATTCTATTTATACATTCGCTAAACAATGATTATTATGGAAAGCCCATGGTTAATCACTGCATCACATTTAAAATGTTTTACATTTTGTTGAAGACTCTTACACTTGCGAATCTTTAGAGTTATCTCGAACAGTAAACTGTCCTTTTGCACTGAATCCCTGACAATCTATTAGTTCAGCTGTGCATTTACTGAAAGATAAAGGCTTTCTTTTGTGAGCAGTGGGAAAGCCACAAAGGCGGCAAACAAAAATCATCCATATTCTGCAGTCCTAAACCAAAAGACTTGTCGCTTCCTAAGCCAGAATTGCCCAGCACAGATGCAGGCAGCCAGTGAAACCTTCTTCATGGGAAGTTATATGGGACTAATTTGTGTCCTACACCAAGTTTCCAACACTGCTCTTCTCGCCAGGGCTTGAAGTGGGATTACTGTGCTCCGTGTTCAGTATAATATATAGCATCTATTTGTAAAAAATACAACCTAGTGATAAAATGCTTGCCTAGGGAGTGGGATAGAGTGGTCTGGACTCTTTGCAGCTTGCAGTGATTTAAAATCATTTCTGCTGTCCAGAAAAACAGGCAATCGTGATAGGGAAAAAAAATACAGTCTACCCTTTGCTCTCCCAGCCCTGACATTTAGGTGGATGCTCAGATAAGGGTCCCAATAGGTTGCAACTAACCTTCCCCATGAGACAGCACTCCATGAGGGGGGAGAGAGGCTGAGAGCTGGGAAGGGGAGCAGGGCAAAGGGGCCATGCTACAGCATGTTAAGCGCTATTTTGGGGTTAGCAAGCATTGCAGTGCCTTCCTTGTGGAGAAGTTGCTATAACCCTGGGGAAGCTCAGACCCTGCCTTCTTCCCTCATTTCCCCCTCCTCTGATTAAAACCTGCCTGCTTTTTTCCTTGCAGTGGAAATTAGCAGCTGTGAGCAGTCATAATTTTCACCAGCGGGAGAAGACGTCATTCCCCACCCCAGACTGTCCCAAGGGGGGTATATGGCTCAATTTGCTGCAAGCATGCTAGCAATTAGCATCACCTATATAGGGGAATAGGTGCTAAGTCAGTGTTAGTTTGAGAAAGGAGAGGAATGAAAAAGATTAGCACTGAACAGGAATATTCAAGGCTGGACACTACTGGGAGGGGATGTGAATAAAATTTTAACTGGTCCAGATGTGTCCAAAACACTATCACATCGTATTACGGTACTTTAATATCAGCTAGTACTTCTTTTCATTAAATTTGTAGTTAACAAATACACAGGTGATTGTTGTCAACTGAAGAAATAATAGTGTCATTGAAAAGCACTTTTTTAAAATGAAGAGTTGTAGAATGACAACAATATAATGGGATTACTGTTCATGAGAATTACAGACTGTGAATTATAAATGAGAGAACAATGGAAAATATAATGTGTTTTTAAAAATGGAAAATGTAATAAATGAAAGGGGAGCAAAAAGTTTCTAATTGATCATTTTCCCAGAGATCACTCAGAGCAGCTCTCATGAAGAACAACCTATCTTTGATGAAGATGCAATTAGTGTATGTTCAGTCTCTGCAACAGTCCCTCACAGCTACAGCAGCATATACATCTGTAGATCCATGTTGTTGCTCGCTCTTGGGCTCATCTCCATCCAGACTTGAAACTCCGCTTAGAATATGTCCTCTCTTCACAGTATGGGAATCATGCTGCCTAGGCTGTATTATTGCCTTAAGCTAACCTCTGAAATGATGGGTCTCTAGACCACCATGGAAGTGAGTTGATGATAATGCTTTTGCCTTATCAAAGCATTTATAAATCAGATTTAACTAGATAGCTAGACAGTGAAATAGTCAGTATTCTAAGGGAGTTTCTTAATCTACTGTCACTCTTTACCATGATTGTAGCCTATGTAATTTGATTAGCCATTTAAAACTTTAGTACATAATATATAAAAATTACCAGTGAGCTGAAAACACTGGAAATGTTCACAAGAACCAGAAGAGCAGGCTGGGAGCTGTGGGCCTTCTGTCCACAGAAATTAGTAACTGCTGGCAGTTGGAGTCTAGCCTCCAAACTTCTAGCAAAGAGTAACTTCATTTACATGAGCTGATGCCTCCTGAGAGGCCCTTACACTGACCTTATCTAGTACTTTTGAGCTCTATCTATGTTTAAAAAAAAAAAAGGCTATTATCTTTAAGCTTGTTTCTTTTTTATCAGGGGAGTTTAACTCTTCGATGTTAAGTTTTCTACTAATGAGGTGAAAGTGCTTTTTCCTCTGCAAGCAGTTTCTGTTATCTGGTACTCCTGAACTAGGGGGTAGGATCCATGCATAGTGCTATCCTGCTTTTGTCTTTTTTAAAAAAAAAAAATCTAAGAAGTTACTGACTACTATAGCATTTGTATTCTGTGGGCACAATTAAAATAGACACAAGAGCTATGTGTTGTTTCTGTAATTTCAGAATTGGAATAGATACGCTCAGCCTTTCTGCTATAATGTATGCTGTTTCAGTAGCGAGACAATTTATGATTCAAAATAATACATTTGACAACATAAGTGAGTAGTCTGGGTCATGTCTAGTAACTTAAGCATGTATTCTTGCTCATTGTTATAAAAAAACCCCAAAGCTAGTTAAGAGATCAGCATATATTCCTGGCGTGCTGGCTATTTTTACATGCTGGCTGTTTTTATTTTACAGGCCTATCATGAGCTGATATGGTAGTCACTTTTTTTCCTACTGAGTGAATAAATTACAAGTCCTGGAGCAGTGCATGGTATGCTGTAATTCTTGGCCATAAGACCTATGAGATATGTTTGAACTGAATGATCCACTACTCGGAGGAGCGATGGCTTGTTTTATAGCCCTCGTGTTCTTGTACACAGTAAACCACTGATATAGACTATGAAGACAAGGGCATATTCCCCATATTCTGGTCTTTTCCTGAGTCTTGCATGTACTTTTGTCTGTTCTGTGGGACTCCTCACACCTCACACATTCAGGACCAACTAGGTCCTGTCATTAGTAGTGGTAGTTTTTCTCCAGTCTATATTTTGAATATTAGAACTCTGATAATTTCTAGTAATGTTTGTGCCTCTCTTTAAAGCAAATATAAATATGTATTTCATACTCAAACCCATTTTTAAAGATGTTATTGTTCCTCCTAACAGCTCTTTCCCTATCTGCCCAGAAACTGTTTTTCTTCTTCCAGACAGACTCTACTCTTCCGACCTCCTATTTACCCAGTCACCTTGTAAATGCAGAGCATTACTGTACAGAGAAAGCACAGCTTTTTCACTGACTCTATGACTTTGACAATTGCACTTACTGTAATTTTTCTTCTCTCCTGTCCATCTTGAAAGATCCAGCAATATTATTTTATCCATTATGTGACCTTCTTACTTGACATTCCTTTGTCTTTGCTCTAAAGCCAGGCATATAGAACTGAACAAGGCTGGGATATATGGGATATGGGATAACAGACACGAGGCCAGGATTGTTCCACGTAGATCACAAAGCAGATGTGTCTGGGAAGCTGTGGTCTCTAACACTGCATTAAAGACAATTGCATTGCATGTCTGTCTAAATGCTAAAGAATAATACAAATGCTCATGACTTCTTCATATGTAAAACTATCTTTCATTCATAAAAGCAAGGCAACACATAACATTTTTTTATACTCATGGTGTATATTATGATTGAAAAACCCCCACCCTCAAAACCACTAATCCCCACCCCAGACTTTGCAGGGTTTCTACTAGTGAGTAGTATGCTTTATAATTTTGTGTGACAAACTGTTTTCATGTATTTAAGTATAATGTCTGTCTAGGTACTGATTTTATTTTCCTGTTTAATTTATTCTCCAGATTCTCTGGCCTTCAGTCAATGCACTGGTTGATTAAATTATTATCCCAGTAATGAGATTTGACACAATCTATGCCAGTTACCTATGTGACCTGCTAAGTAGGTTAATTGGCAACCCTGAATAATTATCAGCCACCTCATCTTGCTGACTGAGAGTTTGACAAGAAATGAAACATAAAGATGCTGAAAAAGACACACAGTTTTTCATTTCAACTTCTGAATTGTTTCAAAGCAGCCTTTGAACTAGTAGCTTATTAATAAAATGCAGCAGTTAAAAAAATATCTTGTGAACATTTTGGTTGTATAAAAATATAGATGTTTGCTCGTGTGCATCATCATGGCTTCGTAGGAGAAATAGAAGTCTGTGGCATATTAGATAAACAGGTCCCTCTATTCTGCAAATTACTTGTCTAAGTGAATTGTTGCATCCTCAGAGAGCAAGCTCAGAAGCAAGGAAAATTCAAGAAGTCCAGGTGATATTTGTGGTGACATTGCAAGAATCCTGTTTTAATGCTTTTCTGTGAAACCTTGAGAACTAGAAATTAACTTTATTGTTCAATGAAAGCTGTGATTCTTCTATTCCCATTTCTCAGGAAACAGAGTTAAGAAAAATAAATATTATGGTACCTGGTGACACTGACATGTATATCTATCTATCTTTTCTACCTTGTTCATTTCTGAAAAACCAAAATTATATTTCTTTCTGCCCTAGAAAATAGAAGATTGGAACTTAGAAAGGAAGCAGAATGGAATCCTAAGGATGAGAAGATGGGGAAAAATATGTAAGATTTAAACTTGTGGCCTTTTCACAAGTTAATGAGCCCAAATTAGTGGTTCAGTACCATGGACTTAGTCAGAATTCTCCCAAAGTCATTCCCACCAAAACTTGGGGTAGAAAGAACAGTCAAAGAATCCATTTCTTGTTATCAGCAGTTAATGCCTGCAACATGAAGTGTCTTCACAGAGACACTTTGGAGAGCCCCGTTTATGCTCCTGGGGTGAGAGGAAGAGCTGCTCTGCCTCATCCTTGGGCATCCTTGTGGCACAGCTTTCTGCCCTGAGCTGGTCCTTCTCCACTGTGGCCCTGCAGCCTGCAAGCACAGGCACTGCTAATCAAACCACACTAATAAGCATTAAGTGCATAGTAATTTTGGCCGAGTTAAATCTGATTATCATGTGCCACCTCTCACAAAATATTAATACAGTGTTCCAGAAATCAAAAAGCTTGCAGAGTCCCAATGTCACGTCCCTTCTGGCTGCCATCACCACTCCTCTTCCTTCAACCTCTGTGTGTGCAAAAATGTGTTTCCATTTCTAAGCACATGCCATAATGGAAGGCAGAGTGTGCACTTTTCTGTGTCCAGAAAAAGGATTCTTCAAGTAGATACCCAATCCAAAGCCATTCAATCTTTCAGTTAGTTGACTTATGGGCTTTGGAGTGGGGCAATATAATTCAAGAGAGGATCCTGGCTACAATGAAATAACTCAAACCTGAGCCTCAGCAAGGGAGCAGAGCTAAGATTTTGAGAGAGCAACTCACATGTTAAAACTGAACATATGCTCAAGTGTTTTTCTGGATCATGGCCATATTGAACTATAATGACCTAAATGGATTTACTCCCCAGACAAATGTACCCTTCACTTTCCTCCTACCCGCACATACTTTTGCACCTCAGCTAATCACTTATGTGTCTTCCTATTTCCTACATGCTACTTTTATTGAAAACTTTATGGCTTGTTTAATATCTTCTAAGCATGGCTTTATTTACTCTCTTGATTTCCTCTATGATTCATCAACGGGGCTTTTTTACCCCTACCCAAAGGATTTCAATTTTACTGTACAAATTTAATCAAAGCAAAATTGTTGAGGCTTATTAAAGAAGCTGTGCTCTCTTTGTGCTCCTGCATCTTGTCCCCCTCCCCATGAAAAGATGAAGAAGGTGCTGAATATGCACATCAAGTGAAACTACTGTCTACAAATGGAAAAATAATATCTTTCAGCTCTCTGCCTGTGACTTTTTTTTTGCCAGTATGTGGTCCTGATGTCTAAAATTATAGCCATTTAGATGTCAGGTAGCAGGAGAGAAAAAAAATGGAAAAGCAGAGGTATTACAGTAAAATAGCAAAGAACTGATGTCTTGGTGATAGTTATAAGGTCTTTTATTCCTTAAAAATAGCACAGCTTTATAACATTTTTATCATACCTGATAGAAAATTAAGGGCTGCTTATATTTTGCAACTCATTACTCACTGCTTGTTGATTACATAAGTGTTTTTGACTGAAGGACCACTGTAGGGTCCTGTCAGAAGCTAAGCTGACATGACTTCTGTCTTTCCTTTTTATTATGATAGTCAATAGCTCAGTTGTAAGGAATAGAATTGCTCTTTGTGACTGTATTAGACATTCTTTTGGGAGAGCTAGCTAAAATTTGAGAGCAGAAAAGCATTTCTGGAAAAAAAACAACCCAGCATGCCAGACAAATCAATAATAAGTGGATGGAGCTGAATGTAAGACTTTTGGGTTGGGTTAGAACCTAAATCAAGACAGTATTGACTCTCTAAAGCCTGTATTTTTAGAGGTGGCTTTATCAAAATCAGTATTGTCTTCTCGCTTTATTTGAAATTTTCCATGCATTTGTGCAAGCAAATCCAGTCTACAATTATATTTCTTTTCTTGAGCTAAAATCTTCTATTTGGTATGTGTGACCTGTGTACTGTGGCTCTATGTAAATTAACAAAAGGTGGATTGTATGTGATAACTCTCACCAGTGTTCTCTACTAATGACATTTGCGGAGGAAATGAAATATCTATGTAAATTCTTCAGTGCATAAATTATGCACAACTCATATATAAGTTCTCTACAAGCTGTTGACCATTTCCTCAGAAATAATTCTTTTATTTTCTGGAAAAAGGATACAAGCATACACTGATCATCAGAATGTGAAAGCATAAACTGTGGGCATTAATGATCTAATGCTTTGCATTTATGCAGTTTCCCATCCAAGATCTTCTTATTGTATCCAATATTACATTCTTTAAATGTACCACACCTTTCTGAAAGGTAGATGTTTGTATACCAATTTTGCAGATAAAGCTGCAAGGGCAAATGCAAATTTTACCTGTCTGTGCTCTGAGCTAGGAATGAATCTCGTGATCCTGCATTTGGCTAGAGCACTTGGGCTGATCCTGACTGTTAGGAAAGCTCAGTGGGGCTTAATAGCTTAGGCACAGTTATATGGTTCCTGTTCAGAACTAGCTTGTGGTGGCCATTTCAGAGTGTGCCTAGTGAAAGCCTGTCTCTTTGTGCACCTGCCTATCTAGACTTGCCTTAAATAAATTTGAAAATGAGACTTCTGTATCTTTGAATGTTTAGAGTGGAGATAATGCAGTATTAGCTTGCTATAAAGCTGCTCAAAAATCTGAACCTAGTCTCCAAAGTTAAACCATCAAGCACGCCATCCCCAGGTCCCCGTCTTCTGCAGGTTTTAGAATGAAAAAGCATTGCTAATATTTTGATTAACTGTTTTGTAGAGCAAACCCACTGCATTCCCAGTAAGCTCATTATGCTAGAAAAATGCATCTATCACAGGTAACATTTCCTAACTCCCAATGCCTCTGATTTTTGCTTGTGCTACCAGTCTTCCCTTATCTATCTCATAAGTACTCCGTGTGTAGTATTTATGAGATAATATCCAGGTATGATGTTTAATCTCTTATCAGGAAAGAAAAAACACAATGAACTTACTCAGCCATTCCTTCTGAATAGTGCTTTGACGATCCAATTTTCCATCCCTTGATATGACCAAATTATTACTTCAGCAAAACTGGTAGCCTGCAGTGCCAACACACACACAGCTGAAGTGATAATAATAGTTCGTTTTACACATACATACGCACATCCTCCAAATTGCATTCCTAAGAATAGAGGTTAGAAAACCTATTTGATAATATGAGTGTGAAAGGGTTTTTTTGTATGATCAATATACACATATGGTTTGATGCTTGGTATTGATTGCATTTGCTTCTACAGGAGATAATGTATATTTAAGTGTGTAGAATAAGTATATTAAATACTAGCACTGTGTTTCCGATAAAATAAAAGTTCTGAATTAATAGATGTGTTTTCCATTATTTTTTCCATAAGTTTTAATGTCTCAGAGTTAACATCAAAATTCTTCCTGAGTTGGAAGAAATAAATTCACCCTTCTGGGTAAAACATTCCCTATAGAACTGGTGAAATTCAAGCTTTAGATTTGTATGCATTGTAAAATACAGTTCACTGCAGCATGATAAAATGTTTAACAAAAGATAGGTAGAATACACGAATGCTTGAGGGACTGGAGACTACCTCAATAATGTGTGCTTGTAATTATAGTTTAGGTAAGTTGTAAAGGTAGAAAAAAATTAAATGGTTTATAGATATATAAAAGTGAAGTTCAATAATGAAGCATTCATTGCAGGTAGCGGAGGTCAGAAATGTAATGACCACATCTTTTCCTGATGGATTGCTTTATAAACATTTCTGAGAGTATGTCATATCATGGGATGTTTCCGCCAGGGTACTGAAAGTGCAGAAACTCTCTTCGTAAAGAAAAACTGCATAGGCAATCACCCTGGTTTCCCAACAGCTTGCCCTCTAAGACTAAAATTTGCTTAAGGAAAAGTTCAGTAAGAAGGCAGATTTGGTGTCTGAGGCCCACAGAGCAAGGGGCTGGGCAGAAAGAACTCTTCAGCTTTCCATAGCTTCCTCTGCCCCACACTGAATACCAGTTATTGCCCCTGTGCTGTCTCTGTGTTTTGCGGGGCCACTTCTATGAGGCAGATCAATGGATTGATCCCCATTAAGAGTAACCAGTCAGAAAGATCAATTAACAGGCTGAAAGTAAGTAATTTCATAAAATAAATCAATTTGCACCACCAAAGGAACTATTAAAATCTGATGGGGAATCTCACAGTTTGGGCTTGAAAAAAATAGACCTTAAGAGGTCTGATACTGAACAGCAATGATTTCATTAAATAGCAATAAACAATTGTTATCTCTTGTTTGCAGTTTAGGAAACCCTTTGGTTCCTGAGAATACAAAACAAGCCCAATAGCTAGCAAGGTACCTTTGCTATGCTTTACATATACATAAATAATCTGGACTGAATAGGGCACCGTCTAGCTTTATAGAACAACCAATAAGAGTAGAAAATAGCTATAATCCTAATGAATACATTTTGACTACAATCAATTTCTTCTTGTATGCGTGACAGATGAAGATCAAATTACTGATACACGTAACAACGTGAGAAGCAAATAGTCCCATTAATATATTTTGCCAATGTTCATAAATCAATGCTTCCCAGAACTCCATCCCTGTCAAGTAAATAACTTTTTGCTTCCTATTAAATACAGAGAGTACAGGTTACTATGGTGATCGACAGAACAGAGAATAAACTCTGATTCATCATAATTGCTACATGCTAGAGCTAAAAAATATCTGAACATCATCTTGCAGTTTCAAGCTGGATCTCTGAAAAATATTTTGAGAATATAAAATGATTTGATGATGTCCAAACAACACTGGGTGAAGTATCACAAAAATGGAAGTGTTGCAGCAGTGTGCCCCTTCAAATAAAAGTGTTTCAGGTCTGAAACATTTTAAAACTCATGATCAGAAACCTTAGGGGGTTTGTCCTTTTATTCTAATCAATGAAACATGTAGAATTGTGACAACTGCAAAGACCTGTAGAGAAATACTATGGGCCACATTGTCATGCATGTACATCTTCGGCTGGGTCGTGGACACCCTTGCCTTTGCCTGTCATGTACTTTCAGTGCCCTGTAGTTTTCAATCCCATTTACTCTGCATTTTATGTTCAAAGGGCTGAACCATTGACATTGGGCAGCCACTGCTTTGATGCCAGGGTTTTGGAGGTTCCACTCTTTTGATAAGAAGGACACCAATGCTTTTACTTGCACTTATTTGCACTCACTGTTGACTTTGCATTACCAAGGCTTAAGAAAGTAATGAAGTAGCATTTACATCTGCTTTCTCAGTAATCTACACTTTAATATATGTAATCAACACTAGTTTTTCAAATACATACAATCAATTTCACACCACAAATTAAATGCAATGCTATAGTTATTTCTAGTCATTCCCAGGGCTAGTTTCTAGTAATGAAACACAAGTTTGATTAACATAGCTTTATCACAGTACAAATCAGATCTTCCTGTTGGTCTTCACAGTGTCGTTGAAATTGTTTAGAAGCAAGGAAGGCAGCACTAGAGCTAACACAACTGGGTGGACCTAGGAAAGAGCCACTTGTTGCATAGCTTTAAATTGTGTGCCATTTGTTTTTAAATATTTCAGCTTCTTTTAGCCTCAGTACCACATCAGTTCTACAAAATATCCAAATGAATTAAAACAGAAAGATCACCTAGTAGTTTGTATACTGACCTTCAGAACTCAACTCTGCCGAGTCACCAAAATGTCCACTCACATTCATTAAGACCTGAAGAGCAGCTTTGAGAAGTCTGTTTTTTCCTACTGTATCCATTCAGTCTAAGTAATAGTATCTCTTCCTGCTACCCCTGATAGTTTTCTGAAAGGGATAATAACCTACTTTTTAATTGTAAGTCTGCACAGGGGATTTAGTGAAAGTGATCAAAAAAAATTATGGTCCATGTAAGATGCTTCTAACTAGTGCCCACTCTGGAGGTTTGGAGCCCTACACAGTTATTATATAGCTGGTCCCTTTCTATCAGTTTTATCTCTAGTTCCAAGCATTGTCTCCCCAGACATTCATGGTAGTGAATTTAAGTCACACAAAACTTGTGCAGCATGGAAGTCTTCTACAGTCTTTACAGTTCAAAAGGACATGCCTGTGTGTTCACAAATAGATGAAGACTTTCCCTCAAAAGGATTAAAAGCAGGAGCTTTCAAAGGCTAGTGAAATCCAGAGCCCACAGCTTTTATCATTTGATGATATTAGAGAGGATATTTCCTTCCCAGCTGCATCTTGCTTACCACTAGTATACAAGTTCTGAGCTGGGGTAGCTCCACTTTGATACCTGTGAGAGAATTGCAGACTCTCTCTGACATGGTGTCTCTTCCATAAATCTAAGGCAGGGGGAGAGGGGAGAGAGAAACAGAGGGAAAGAGATAATATCTTTCACATTTCATGTTATTGGCAGCCTTTCCTGAATTTCTTCAGGGCTTCAGGACAATGTAAGAATATTTGTGTTTTTTTTCCTTAGAAGTCATGCTGTAATTCAAACAAAAATCAATTCAGCAAAACCCTCTGATTTATGCCTTAGATTGGACCTTATAATCTATGAACCCAGTAATTCAGAAGGTATCGAGTATCCTTCTTATTCTGCACATGTCCATTACTAAGTAGCTCTTGTTTCATAACCTTTAACTAATTGGTGTCACTCTGGTGTCATTCTCTTAACCCATCACTACTTCCTACCATGGGTGCCTTTTGTCTTTAAAATGCTGTATTAAATATCATCAGCATTTGCAATCTTCTGGACAGAGCATTTAGAATCGAAATAGTAGTGGCAAATATATATAGACACTAAAATGGAACTTATTCAGTGAAAATCTATATGGATGAACAATTAACTGCAATACCAGCTCTTCTCTAACCCAAATGTCATTCTGCATTATGGCCTGGCTGATATGACTGCACCACAACTGAGCCACAACCTCTAAAAGCACCAGCCATTTCAATTATACCTTTACTAAAAAAAAAAAAATAAAACAAAAATCCAGCAAACTCCTCAAAACTTAGTTGCCCACTAACAGCTTTTAATAAAGGGCTCTGAATTTTATGTGTATGACTAATATGTGTGTGACTAATAACTTCTGTTGCAACAGTATAATCATTCCTGCTAAATGTGGTTTTTGAATTGAAGAAACACCTGGATAATGGGGACCTGAAGAACTACTGAGGCTAAATCTCTTGTGGCTCATGAGCATCAGCTTTTTATGGGATGAGTATGCCCCAAACTCATGTAGATACAAATGCCTGTGTAATACTCTGGCTGTGCCTCCCTAAACTCTATTCTACATAAATATTTATGCCTTCCTATTTTTATGTGGCATGACTGTGGAAAGCAAATGTAGTAAGAATATGAACATGCCCACAAATGACTCAGTTTTCATCTCAGAAAGCAACCTAGTAATTTTTCCCATGTTACTCCAACATTAGTAAAAGTTCAGACAATCGACAACTGTCACTTGTACCAAACTGTAGACAGAATATATACTTAAACCCCTGGATTAAATTTTAAATCCAGTTCTTAGTTTTGCTACTAAGTTTTGTTCTCTGTGAATTTGACCAAGAGATTTGTTCTTCCAACTCTGCCGCTCTAAACAAATACAGATTTCCCAGTTATACAAGCAGCAGAGACTACACACATAAATGACGGGAAGGCAATCAGGCACAATGGGAAGTCAGATGCAAGGGCTGTTAAGAAAAATCTGGATCAGTTTGACCACACTATCTTCAGGGGCTGCTGTTATTAATTTTTGTTCTGTATTACGTTCTCCAGTAGAAATTATAGGGGAAGAAAATCATAAAGAATTCTCATAAAGAACATTTGATGAGGCAAGTTGGTGCCCTAGTGAGAGATTTCAATGAGAGTGATTTCTTACCAGGGATAAGCTTCAAAGCAAGGGCTGTTGCACACTGTTTCAGGTGTAGAAACTGACACTTTTTGGAAAGAACAAAAATCTGTCAGCTGCTGAGACTTGAGCTCAAGATGGGTTTGCTATGAATGGAGATAAAGGTAGACAGACCAAAGTCTTTAAGCAGACCTGCTCCTTTGTAGCTTTCTATGTCAAAGCAGGCACACAGATCGAGGACAAAAATGTTTTAACAATGACTTTCCATGCAGGAACTTCAGCTTAAAAGCCACATGGCCCCCAGATAACTGTGGGGATAAACGGCAGATGCTGGTGCATCAGACCACGGGGTTTAGCTGTTCTACCTAGAACACTGGATGTGTTCAGCATCACACTTCCCTCGGGCGAGGATGAGCAGTACCCACCTCTTGCAGCTCTCTGGCTCTGCTGCCACACTGTCAGCCTTTCTGTCCAGCCTCCTCCCTTTTCCTAGCTCAAAGATCACCGGCTGCAGTTCTGTCAGTACTTCACTGGCTCAGGAAAGCCTGGAGCACCGAGGCAAAAGGAATGGATTTTTGTTTCTCTGGTTGTTCAGTGCTGGTTCCTTGATGCACTTGGAACGGGTGTTAGTCTAAAAGGCAACTTTGCTATCTGGCTGTGTGCTGGTGGGACTTCAGGAATCGGTTAGGGACGGCTGTTTCACTACTGTCAGTCTCTTGAGGAGACACATTTTTAATTTGAGTAGCAGGAATGCCTTTTTTGCTCTGCCTTGTTTGTAAGTCCCTGGAAACTTTTCTCGCACATGAATTTTATTCCTTATTTCCAGCATGATCCCCTTCAATGAGCACTTGAACTTTTGCCTACCTTATGAATCCAAAATCATGCCCCAGGTTATCGTTAAGGCTCAGTGTGGCCTGAAGCTGGGGATGTTGCACCAATCGGCATCAGCAGTATCCTGAATCTTGTAGCTCAGGTGGAACACCCTCCCCCCACCAGCTTACATTTATCCTTCCTTTTGTCTTTGATTGTTCTGGACCAAACATGTTCTTAGGTAGCAAAGGAACATTTTTTTCTTTCCTTTCACCATTCCTAAGGTCCTTGAGACTCCATTCACCAGGAACTCAGTAGATGCTATCAAGATTCTACACTGCATATACATACGTAAGCCACCAGTTTCCTAGAACCCAAGAGACCTGAAGCACAGATGATTCAGGAATGTCTGCCCGAGTCCACTCTTCTTACCTATTGGTGCCCATACATTAATATTATAACAAAGTGCCTTTCCTAGTATATGGGGTAGCTGAGATACAGCTACATAGCACGCTTGCTACCCTGCAGCCGCCGTCCCAGAGTAAACCCAAAGAGTTCACTTCTGTTTCACACCTTCCGCACAGTGTACGTACCACAGAGCACATTAAAGGGGCATCTTCATGGAGCAGTTGATATTTAAGCTTACTCCTTAGCAACTCCTTAGCACTGTAGCAGAATGAATGCACTTTGGCCAGTTTTCTCTGGAATGTCCTGCAGCCTAATTTTTGTGCTTTGCAAATGCATGGAGTATTTAACCAAGTAAAGCAGAAAAGTGTCCACTTTGATTTTTTTCAGAGCAACTCTCTTGACAGCGAAACACCTGTAGTAAACTGGCTTGAAATACCTAGATGGTTTGAAACTAGCCCTTTCATCCCACTACTAACATTTGCAAAATAATCATCCTTTTTTCCCTTCTGACACACAAATAACTGTTGTATTTCACATTGTCTTGATCAAGAATGAATGTTAATTTTCTAAAATGTAATTTAAATGCAATTAGAGAGAAATGCTATTAAAAATCCTATTAAAAATGACGGAAGTTCCAATTTTACATTACCAATTTTAGAATACTTTAAAAAAAAAAAGCAAGTTCAAAAACTGTACCCAAATAAATTACATTTTAACAGTGGAACTAATAATATTTCTACTTAGTTTTTAACATTAATTCACTAAGGATGAATTTCACCATGAGTGAAAAATTCTGCAATCATGATGCTTTGTATTAAACTCCAGTGAATACCTTCTTCCTGCTTTGTAACAACTGATGTTGATGCAGGAGGAGAAAAAAAGGAAGTTAGTTTCTGGAGTGATCTGTCTATATGGAGAGCTGCATTTAATTAATTAGAAGCTCATTTATTACTGAGCTCCTAGAACACTTTTGATAGGATTATAAGGAACATTCCAATATATACTCTATTGTGCTTCAAGCAGGAAATAATGAGCTTTCAGTTTTCTTCAGTTTTGACTAAAATAAAGAAAAGCAGTCCTGGTAGAAGGAGAATCTGAATTTCTACTTCAAAACACCATTACATGCTTAGCAAAAACTGGAAAAAAAGAGAGGTGGGTGGGCTCTGAACTTGAGACCTCCTCAAACTGTGCATGAACAGACTTTCGTGGCTGATTCATTGCAACTTCTTAACCTGATGATCTAAACAGGCCGTCTGGAGCTCAGCTGTGTGTGCTTACAAGGTGCTAAGCAGCTCCTGTGCTGTCCTGAATAGGTGGACCTCAGTGCTGGAGCCCCTGGGGTCAGGGAAGCAGCCATTCCAACCTCCTCTCCTGTCCTGGCTGGCATGGACTGAACGACATTTTCACTCCATTTTCCTAAATTCCTTGGCAAATAGCTTAGAAGTCATCACTGAGCAGGGATCTACCCACAAAAGTGCCAGTTCTGTTCCTCCTGCCTGGTACTAAAGGCAAGCCTCAGAGTGTGAGTCTCAGACTAGTTCCAGCCTTGTTCTGCTTCTCTCTTAGGAAAGATGGTAGAATAATATCCAGGATTATTTTTAATGAAGACTGGGCAGGAGATGATTAATCCACCACAAAGTCTATGATTTATGTGATATCAAGGAAAGTAATCTATAAGAAGATGCCCATTTTATATTCCATTGTCTCATATCTGTCATTTATTTATCCAGGTCCTATAAGACAGACAAAAGCCTAAATAAAAGTATAGATGCATACAAAAGTAGAGATCGTCGATAACTGTCTTTAATCAGAAAAATGGTAATTTTTGAAATTGCTACTTATTTCTTTTCTAGTTTTGACATACTTTCCATTTGGTAAGGAAGTAAAGAAGTTCCAAAAAAAAAATCCTGTACATATTTCCTAAGAGTAGCTTTTATTCAGTACCTGTCTTGGTTTTATTATGCGTTCTATCATTTCAGGACAGCTGGGCTGCGGCAGAGCAATTCCACAGCCCCACGCCAGACCAGCCCGGTCTGTGTCACACACTTGGCTGTCGCTCACGGCTGTGACGTTCTGACACAGCCCTGCAGGATTTAGTGCTTCGAAGACCCTGTCAGAGAAGGGATATTTATGCCCAGAGGAGAGGGAAGGTTGTAGATGAGAAGGTTTCTAATGCATGGCTTTCACTCACACCCCCAATCTGCTTGTATTTAATGTCGCTGAGTGGAAATGTTCCGGCGAAGGCACCTTCTTTCACCTGAGGGCAAATGAATGTGTTCTAACAATGCTGGAATTATTCTGAGCAGCCAGGAGGTCAGGAGGGAGGTCTTCATTTCAGAAAGGGAAATATGATTATACTGCTCATTGGACGACTCCTTTGATTTCTTCGCAGGAGCTATGGGAGGTCCCCTGATGCCAGGATCCTTCAGAGGCCTTGGTCTCAGTAATGTCACTTAGATGACAAGACAACTTGGAAGCAACAATTGCCCCTTTGAACTGAGCATTCAACCACACATTCAGGATTTTGCAGGGTGTTCTGCTTAGAAGAAATATGTGATGAAGGCCAGTGGCTCTTTGAGGCAGACCTATGATTTTTTTTCAGAGAACACAGACCTGTTTCCCTGAATTGCTAGAGGAATCAAACAAGAAGCAGCAGCATCTTTGCTCACAGCTTCTGCCTCTATATGCTGGTCTGCCAGGCTGAAAAGTTGTCTCAAGTGCTATTTCTCTGTCTCCAGCTTTTCTCAAGTCTGCACTACAGATAAGTAGAGCTGTGGGCTCCCTCTGTCTCAGGCACATATGGGTACACAAGCACATTGTTTCCACAAAACCAATATCCTCTGCCTCTGTCTAGAGTGACTCTCATGTGGCTTTGTTTTGGGCAGGAAATGTGCTGACAGTTTATTCTAGCACCTTTCATCACTAATGGTTGTTATGCTCTCCAGTTTTAACTCAAAGCTGTTGTAATAATTATTACAGGAACTGCCCTGGGCCACCGGTTGCAAACCTGCTGAAAGTAAGTCCCCAAACTGTGGAATTGTGAAGGTCCAGCCTTTTTGACCATTACATGCATGCACGTTTTCCAGACTGACCATTTCCTTCAGCTGGCAGGATTTTCTTCAAGGACATTCAATTTCTTCCCACAGAATTTGGTTCTCTGCCCCTTTGGCCTTTCAACAGAAAATTTCCAGTTAAAACAGGATTTATCAACTGGTTCATACTCCAACGATTTTGTTCAAAATCCAAACAACAATAGATAAAATGAATTCAATCTATTTCTGCTGGTTTTCGGGCTTCATGACCGTGTGCTTGCACGTACCAATAAAAGGATTCACCAAACATCTAAATATGTAACAGCATTTCATTATAAAAAAACTGGAAAAGCCAGCTGGGTCATATCCCTCACATTGAACCCCCTTATCTATTTTGATTAGCAAAGTGTGAGATAATGTTTGTTTTGTTTTGGTTTTAATGAAAAACTAATAAAGGTTCTGCACATTCTGATCTGACTTTGGTACAGTAATGAAAGTATGTGGCTACCTGAGGCTTCACTGGATCACTGAAATAATTTTGAAGGCAAATGTATTTTTATTAATATAGGGGGTTTTGTTTGTACAGTATTTCTGTGCTGTAAAATGTTATTAATACAGCATGCCTGGCTTCACACGTTGAAGCAACATATTTTCCATAGTTTTATCTAGTGATGTAGTATGATTTTTGTTTCTAAATCTGTGTTTGAAGGAAACACTAGGAAGAAGTGTTTCTGTTCATGGCAGGGCATGGGTGGTTTTGTCAGAAACAAAGACTACTTACACTTGCAGTTTCTGAGCTGTTATACAGAAGTCTGAATCCATTATACAAAAATCCCCTCAATCCTACTTTCTAACTTACCTAAATTTTTATATGCAGCTGTGCTAGAAATGGGTTCTTTTTGGTGAAAGAGAAAGAGGAGGAACTTATTTATATCACTGCTGCCCTCCCTACAGATTGTACCAGTCCATGGGACAGCTATTTATATGTTCTCCTCTGAGGAAAACACTGAAAGAAACTATAACTTCTAGTGGTAATCTCAACTTGTCTGCTTACCCAGCTTTCTCTAAGGCAGTGGAGTTCTGGTGGGATCACAGCTCCAGGTCCACCTCCTGTGTAAACGGGATTTCAACAGACGCCATTTGTTAAAGTATAACTCAGCACCCCCAGGCACACTTTTCATCTGACATTGAATGGACAAGACAGAATCCCTATTTGAAGGAGGAAATGTTGACTTTTTGTTCAAGTGTTAATCAAGAAGTATCTGATTTGGCAATAAATCTGCTAACTACTCTCTTTACTCCACAAGCACTTCAGCTAAATTTAATCACTCTGACATCAGAGTATCCTGACTGTGTGATTGCTAGTACTGAAGGAATTGATCTGACACAAGTTGGTAGTTAAGATTTTGTTTTTCATCAAGAAACCTCATTTTTTGCAGAGGCATGCCTCTTGCCAGACTGGACAAGTGCTAGGCGTACTCAAAAGCAGCCTGGCTTTAGTTTGTCCTAAGAGGTCTATTGGACCCCCATCTGATGAGATGTCAGCAGAAACTGAACAGCAGCACCAAGGGTTGGCTGTAAATAGCTGCAGAAATTTTTACACCTGGCAGAGGCACTTGGCTGGAAATGCCGCCTTCCAAATTTTTTCCAGTTCTCACTTAATTTCCCCTGAAAACTCAGTGCAGATGTACTTACCCTAGTTTATAGTGCTGAGATTGTGAAATTCATTTGAATTCATGCATTCTGGATAAAAGAAAGTTGTGCATTAACACGTCTCATGCTAACCATTTTTTAAGGTCTTTCCCCATCCTTCCCTGCCCCAGGAATTTCCAGGCATCCTACCATGGCTACAGGCCTGCAGCTCCTCTTCCTCAGGCTGCCAATCAGCTGACAAGGCTTGGACATGTCCAGTGCTCCTCTGAGAGGGCTGGTCTCTGTATTGGTCCTTCCAGCTTGGGGCAGTACTCCCTCTGCTCTGCCCTTTCTTTTCCTCTGGACTTCCAGGGAAGGAGTTATAGTGGTGACAATCATTTCTTCCATAGCTCATCCATACATGGGAAATGCAAGGAGCCTGATGCCACGGTTTCCGTGTGATTTAGTCTATATGTGCAAGGAGTATTTTTCTTCGTAGCATTACCACTGGCAAAGTGGAATAGTGAGGTAGGATTAGTATTCTTGGCCTGCACTTGAATAGAGATGGAATAATTCTTCATAAAATATAAGGGATGGGATTTAGTGGACGGTTGAGGGTATATCTTAATTAATCTCTCTGCCAATTAAAAGATGGAAGTTCTAATTAAGATGACCCCAAAGCAATTATTCAGACTTGTGTATTTACATTAATTAGACTACCAAAGCATTAAGAGTGAGATTATGACTTTGCAGAAGGCACAAACTCCATCTTCCATGTTGAAGTACCTCACTACCTAATTTCTAATGAGGGAATGTGTCACAATTCTTGCACCATTTCCACCACACCATTTAGTTTGTCCCTTAGGACTTCAGCTCTAAAAGAAAATTAAGAGGAAGATGTTTGTGTTGAAGTGATGGGTCACAACCTTCTCCCTGATGATGGGGAGGATTGATGTAGAAATCTTTATTTGTCATGTGAAGTGGAAGTCCTCTCCCAGGAGGCAACTGCTTCTTTTCACTCCCACTTTAGTATTCACCAAACTAACACCTAATGAAGTATGATATCACTACTGCTATTTAGCATATGCATTTGTGGTTCATTCTTTTCTAGAGCAAATCTAATCTACTTGTAAAACACTTAATTACCTTGGTGATTAAGCAGTGGATGTTAACACCATAAATACTGTTTTAAAAAAAAACAATCCATGGGCCATGATTCAGAAAGATATTTAAGCACATGCTCTCAGCAGAACAGCTTGGGTGATTCAAGAAAGGCAAATGGTTCAGTACATGGGCTTCCCGCAGCAGGCACTTTGTTGAACTAGGGTCTCAACAGCCCTAAATGGATGAAATACAGTTCCAGTTGTCCCTGTTGCCAATGGGTGATTTAGACTGCTTAAAGAACCACTGTCAAATGTATTAGCAAAAGTGGTTTTATTGGAATATGATGTCGTAAAAGTGCGACTTAACAAAGTGTGATGTCAAGGTTCAGTCTATTACTGTACCACACAATCATTTGAACAATGGTTCAAAACTACCAAGGCAGAGTCTAAGTTACTGAGACAAAAATCAAAGTTACCATAATAAAAGGTTATGCGTGATATCGGTTGCTTACCAAACATCTGCCATTGGTAAAAGCTCTCTCTGCCTCGATCAGCAACCTTGAGAGGTGTCCCAGCTCAAGGGGAGACCACCACCATGCAGCCAGGGTGCTTAGCAGGGAGAGCTCAAAGAAGGCTCACTTAGGCTGTCACATTTATGGAATAAAGTGGTTGGCTTGTAGTCAAATTGCCTGCAATGGAAAGGTATGCATGAGACTCCTTGTACCCACAATTTTCTTTGTTTCTGGACAAATGAGTCTTGGAAAAGCCACCCACTATTGATGTGTTAATTACATGATTGGTGTTCCAAGCTCATATGCATCGATGCTCACTGTGTCACTCTGCTCCTTTGTGGGTTTTCAGGAAACAGACTGGAACCTAGAGAAGTTCTTGGCCTGGTTACAGATTAGGCTTTTACCTCCTTTAGAGCCTATACCAAACTACTGCTGGTTTGGGTAGAGTCGAGTACATCCATCACACTCCACCCCGTGACTACAGTCAATCCACTTTATTGACTCATAGAGTTGTAATATGGTTACCTCTTGCCTCTATGTAATAAATATGTGGCGTATTGCAGGTCAGCAGTAAGGGTACAATTATTTAATAAGTTGTTTAGTTTGTGTCACAATGCTAATTATATACCATTTCACATACAGTATCAGTTGGTTGTATGTTTTATAAGTTGGATTGACATAATTTGTTTCCTGTTTTGCCAAACTTTGATATACAGAATGATTATAAGCAATAAACATAAGGTCAAAACTAACAAAACTACAATTGCATACAGCATCAAGTTCAAAATTCCAGTTGCTGTTGGTGACCATCCAAAAAGAGTTTCCCACCAGTGATGTTCTCCATCTGTCTTCACTCTTTCTAGGATGTGGTGTATCCTCTCTGCTTCCATCACGATAGATGGTTATCAGGATTATTTGCCACATTGATCCAAATTCATTTTAGCAATTGACTCAGGTCATCATGTTGCAACAGTTTTCTCACCAATGTGAGATTCATTGCAATGGGGGTAGGCAATAAATCTTGATACAATGTATAGTTAGATTGTAGCAATTAGTGGGATGTGACAGGAGCTGAATAGTTAAAGTCGCATCCCATAGTTATGGTAAAATTACAAATACAGATATTTGAGTGATTATGTGTCTCTACAGTGATGTCTATAAATACAAAATCACAAAGCATTCTCACACAAGCACATCGATTTCTAACACATATAAGTACAGTTTCAGGGGTTTCATCAGGATATATTTCAAAACGACAAACATTTTGCTCAATGTCAGGACAAACGTCTTGGGCCTCAATGGTATTACCTTCACAAATAAATCCCCGTTGTTTCCGTACAACACATGCATCAACATCAATACTTTGCCATTTGTTCCCATTTTGTTGGGCCCATACTCTGTGTTCTAATGGATAGAGGACAGTTCCATTGTGATTTAATCCCAGCACAATGATTGGGTGTATGGTGTATACCAAAGCATTGTGTATTGTCAAAACAAAAGCTGTATCATTACTGTCAGTGGGGTCATAAGTAAAATTAACTAGATGCCACCAAGATTGGAAATCCCTTTTGAATTGAGTTGCATTATTCCAAATTACCTTTCGAATCTCAGTGGGCAAGGTGCCCTCATCTCCTTCCCATATAATTGCTGTTGCAGTAGAGTGCACACATAACTGAGAAACATGTATGGTGCAGAATGTATGATAGTTACTGTATTGATTAGCATAAATAAAAGAAGTGTGTGTCTCCACCCTGTGGGTTGGGCTTGTTGGTGTGTGAACTGAATTTGGTTGGTGCTGGCGATGATTGCTCCTGCAAGAAGGATAAGCAATCCTCTGCTGGTTAACCTGATCTCCAGTGGAGGTGTGCTGGTATCATTCCTGGTATCGTTCCTGGAAAGGGAAAACAATACAAGTCTCAGCAGCGTTTTTGCAGATGGATGACCTCTTAGTGGCTCAACTTATTTAACTGCTTGGACAAAAGTCCCTTTCCCTCTTGGAATATTTCTGTTATGTCTCTTTAAATGCAGTCAAGCCAAACATTAAAGGCCTTTTTAGCCTGGTTTGGAGTAGATTGCAATAAGTACCATGTTCTGCAAAACTCCATTCTGCTATAATAGGGTCACAGGTGTGTACTGGCCCCAGTGACCAATACGTCTTTAATTCCGGTATTAGTGTTTTGACTGCCTCTTCATGTTCTAGCTTCCATTTCCATGGTTTTCTTTTTTGTAAAAGTGAGTACAGTGGGTGTCCTGATCCAACGTCGGGGAAGGTTTCGATATGATCCCAAGAGCGAGATTAAGACACAAACGAGGTCAAATGCTGTATACCCAGAAGAGCTTTTATTATCAAAAGTATCAAAAGTGGAAAATAATGGCGATAGGATAGAATGGAAGAAAAGGTAGAAATTAAGCAAGCAGTTGGGATAGGATTGCTAGGATAGTCACCACCACGGATCCAGCGGCGTCCCGTTGGTCCTCAGGCAAGCAGTCGGTGGTGGGAGTTGCAAGGATGGTCACCACCATGGATCCAGCAGTGTCCCATTGGTCCTCAACCTTCAATTCTTCAGTGGTGGGGAAAAGCCCCCTGGCTTGTCTCTACGGGTTTTTATAGGGCATATTTCGATGACGTCATGCGCTGCAGGTTTCGTCTATCACACGACCTTCGCGTGATCGACTTTAGAAACCAGTATCTTTTCAGCTCCAGCCCCATTTCCTCCCCTGGATGCCTCAATGCCCTGGTAATCGCCCTTATGGACAGCAGAGTGTCCTACTTAATCAGGCCATCTCAGAGACAAAGGGCTCGAGATAAACAGTTCACAGTTCCTTGAGATGACAGTCCAGTCCCTCACACCTAACAATCTTTGAGACAAACGGCTTGAGATAACAATTGCATCTCTTACAGTGGGCGAGCAATGATAGAAAATCCAGGTACATGTTTCCTCCAGTATCCTAAAGTACCCATAAGCTATTGTAATTCTTTCCTAGATTGGGGCATCTGCAATTGTTCCATTTTATTTAGGATGTCTGGTGGAATTGCTGCACTACCTGCAATCCTCCAGGTACCTAAAAATTTTACTTCTCTACTTGGTCCCAGACATTTTTCAGGTGGAATCTCAACTTCTGCTTTATATAAAGCTTGCCACACTGCTGCTGCTTCTTCTCCCACTTTTTCAGGAGAGGTCCCTCCAATCAGAATATCATCTGTATATTGGTACAGTTTCACATTCTAAGGAAGTGAGACTGTCTGTAAAAGTTCAGCAAGTGCAGCACAAGCAATTGTAGGTGAATGTTTATATCCCTGTGGGAGTCTGTTAAAAGTATATTGTAACCTTCCCAAGTAAAAGCAATTTCTCTTTATCCTCCTACTGCAAGGGGACCATAAAGAACAATACTCTGACATCTAGCACTGCCATCCATGGATGTGTTGCTGCTTGTACCATGGCTGTTAAAGTTGCAGTATTAGGTACTGCAGTTCTTAGCAGAGTGTGTTGGTATTTAGGTGCTGAGAATCAATTATCAGGTGCCATCTCCCATCTGGCTTTCAGACTGGCCAGACAGGTGAATAGTATGGGGAGCGTGTTCTGGAAATAATGTGATGTTTTTCCAAGTCTCTTATTACATCAGAAATTCCATTTTGTGCCACAGCAGAAATCAAATACTGCATGACATATATAGTTAATTTTTGAGTCAGGGAGTGCAGGGGCTGAGTGGAGTACATGTACTGTAGCCACCCAATTTCCACCAGGGCTGGGGTTGGTACTTGTACCGAAGAGCCACATGCTGCTGTCTGGCAATCACCAGTTTTGTCTGGTCAAGACAGCAACCCCACAAATATTTTCATTGTGCTTTTTTATCACAAAGCCAGTAGGCAACATGTGCTTCTTGCCCGTGTTGTGGTTTAAGCCCAGCCAGCAAGAAAGCACATGCGGCCGCTCGCTCACTCCTCTCCCCTCTCTCCCACTGGTGGGATGGGGAGGAGAAAATACAATGAAAGGCTCATGGGTTGAGACAAGGACTGGGAGGGATCACTCACCACTTATGGTCACAGGCAAAACAGACATGACCTGGGGAAAAAAAAAACCCAAATCAATTTAATTTGTTACCAATCAGATTAGAATAATGAGAAATAAAACCAAATCATAAAACACTTTCCCCCCACCCCTCCCTCCTTCCCAGCTCAACTCCACTCCCAATTTTCTCTACCTCCTGCCCCCAGTGGCGCAGGGGGATGGGGAATGGGGGTTGGGGTCAGTTCATCACACGTCTCTGCCGCTCCTTCCTCCTCAGGGGCAGCACTCCTCACTCTTTCCCTGCTCCAGCATGGGGTCCCTCCCACGGAAGACAGTTCTCCACAAACTGCTCTGGCACGGGTCCCTTCCATGGGCTACAGTCCTTCAGGCACAAACTGCTCCAGCGCGGGCTTTGCCGCGGAGTCCCAGCCATCCTGGGGGACATCCCCCTGCTCCGACACGGGCTCCTCTCTCCCCGGGCTGCAGGTGGGCATCTGCTCCCCCGCTCCCCTCCATGGGCTGGGGGGGACAGCCTGCCGTCTCCCCACGGGCTGCAGGGGCATCCCCTCCTCCGGCACACCTCCTCCCCTCCTTCCTCACTGACCTCAGTATCTGCACAGGGCTTTCTCTCACATTCCCATCTCCTCCCCTGCTGCAGGCTGCAGGTTCCCCTTCTTAAATCTGTTCTCCCAGAGGTGCTACCACTGTCCCTGATGGGCTTGGCCTGGGCCAGCGGCGGGTCTGACTTGGAGCCAGGGAAGCTTCTAGCAGCTTCTCACAGGAGGCACCCCTGCAGTCCCTCCCCTGCTACCAAAACCCCACCACACAAACCCAATACAGCCGGAAAGCCATAAATTAACTGTTGTGGTTTGGCATGTAACTTGCTCCATTTACTCTGGTGACTTCTTTAGCTCTCTGCCGTCCAGGTCACATGCCCAGCTTCTTGACATCTTGTTGTGTTAGTATTGAAATTTGTGCTCCCATATATATTAGAAATTTTATCAGTTGTTGGGCCAATTGGAATTAAAATGTAAGGGCCTCCTTCATTTAGCCGTTGTTAGGCTTCCACTCGCCGGATGGGCAGGCCCAATTGCCATCCTGGAGCTATTTGTTTTTTCACTTCAAGGTCTGCAAATCCTCCCTAAGAGGTTTAAAAAGGTTTTGGCCTCCCTGTGGAGTCTGTGTCAGTGGTGGGACATTAAGGGGCTGTTTAATTTCCCCATTTTCACTCAATTTCTGGAATGCTTGTATTAAGCTTAGTATTATACTTATTGGTTGTCTCTCTATTGCCACCTTTGGAACATCTAACGTTAGTGCTTTTCTCCATAATTCATTTCTTTTTTCTTGAGACTCTACTTATAGGGCTTTTTTTTTATGTTCCTTCCGCTTGTCTGTTTCCTAATCCTTGTGGGGGTGTTTGTGTTATGGGTCACACCTGGTGGTTTTCTGCTCCGGGTCTTGGGTCTGATTTCTCGGTTGACAGATCATCCCACCCTGTTTCGCGGCCATGGTTTACAACACTGTGCATTAATTCTGCCCATGCAGGGACTTGTCTGTGGTGATCATCACTGCCTAATTCCTCATTGTGCTCTGTGTCTCTCATAATCTCATCCCATTTTTGCAATTAAATAAGGTTTGAGAACTGCCAGGGCTCCCCTAATTAGTGGTTTAACATGGTATAATCTACAGTAGCAGGTATCGGGGTATCACCCGATTCTCCCCATTTGTGCATAGCTTATATGCAGGCGGCTTTGGTGATGGCAGCGGAGAGCTCACGTAGGGAATGGGTGGGAATTATAGAAGGTTAACCTCGATCCAAGGCATCTTTTCCCCCAGCCCAGTAGGCTACCCTGCTGGCGATAGAATGGGCTTCATCTACCAGGTCATGTCCTAGGCTTAGTAAAACTCTTGGACCCCAATAACTGTGTGCTTTGTCTGCACTCAACATTATTCAGTCACCACTACTAAGGCATTCACGTTACAAATATTCAGTTTTAGTTTCACCTGGCTTTCTGCCATATTTCCTTTGTAAATTTGCCAATTGTAACACATCCCATGGAGTGCTTTGCATAGTATATCGCTGACCATCTCCCCAAGGTCCTTCAGAGTATTCTACTTTAATGATGGGTCTAGTCTTATATTCAGAGGAGTCTGAAAGGAGCAGGAAGTTAACATTTCCCTCATCATGGTCATCAGGATCACCCCAAATATCACCATTCCAATCCTCTGGGGACGCTATTAGTTTCCTGATTTGCATGGGGTTAGGAGGGTGTGGAGCCCACATGAGCATCATCTCAATCTCTTCTTCCAACTTTTGTTTTTTTCTCCTTTTTTTCCTGTAACTGCTTCTGTGGCTGTTCAATTTGCAGGGACAGTAATAACTCTGCTGCCTTCCTTCCTTCTGTTTCCTCTCTTAGATCTTGTCTCTCTCTATTATGGTTTTTCCTATTCTGACAGGCAGCTTCCAAGCAGGTGCCTAACATCTTACAAGTAATTCCTTTTCCTTTACCGTCTTTAATATTTCCTCTTGTTAATTTTAATTGTTCTTCAATAGCACCCCAATCATGCCAGTGATCATGAGCCCCTTCTGAGAATTTGGGACTCAGACTTATTCCATGCTTCCATAAGTAATCAGTAATACTACTTGCCATCCTGCTGACTACACCAATTTGTCGTGAATGGGTGATTTAGACCACTTAAAGAACCACTGTCAAATGTATTAACAAAGTGTGATGTCAAGGTTCAGTCTATTACTGTACTGCACAATCATTTGAACAATGGTTCAAAACTACCAAGGCAGAGTCTAAGTTACTGAGACAAAAATCAAAGTTACCATAATAAAAGGTTATGCACGATATCGGTTGCTTGCTGTGGTGGGTTGACCCTGGCTGGATGCCAGGTGCCCACCAAAGCCGTTCTATCACTCCCCTCCTCAGCTGGACAAGGGAGAGAAAATATAACAAAGAGCTTGTGGGTCGAGATAAGGACAGGAGAGATCACTCACCAATTACCGTCACAGGCAAAACAGACTCAGCTTGGGGAAAATTAACTCAATTTATTACAAATCAACCAGAGTAGGGTAATGAGAAATAAAACCAAATCTCAGAATACCTTCCCTCCACCTCTCCCTTCTTCCCGGGCGCAGCTTCACTCCCAGATTCTCTGCCAACCCCCCCAGTGGCGCAGGGGGATGGGCAATGGGGTTTACGGTCAGTTCTTCACATGTTATTTTCTGCCACTTCATCCTCCTCAGGGGCAGGACTCATCACACTCTTCCCCTGCTCCAGCGTGGGGTCCCTCCCATGGGAGACAGTCCTCCACGAACTTCTCCAATGTGGGTCCTTCCCACAGGCTGCAGTTCTTCACGAACTGCTCCAGCATGGGTCCCTTCCATGGCGTGCAGTCCTTCAGGAGCACACTGCTCCAGCGCAGGCTTCCCACGGGGTCACAAATCCTGTCAGAAAACCTGCTCCGTGGGCTCCTCTCTCCACAGATCCGCAGGTGCTGCCAGGAGCCTGCTCCAGCGCGGGCTTCCCACGGGGTCACAGCCTCCTTTGGGAACCCACCTGCTCCGGTGTGGGGTCCTCCAGGGGCTGCAGGTGAATATCTGCTCCACCATGGACCTCCATGGACTGCAGGGGGACAGCCTGCCTCACCATGGTCTTCACCACGGGCTGCAGGGGAATCTCTGCTCTGGTGCCTGGAGCACCTCCTCCCCCTCCTTCTTCACTGACCTGGGGGTCTGCAGGGCTGTTTCTCTTACATGTTCTCTCTCCTCTCTCTGGCTGCCGTTTTCTGTCCCAGCAACTTTTTTCCTTCTTAAAAATGTTATCCCAGAGGCGTTACCACTATCGCTGATGGGCTTGGCCTTGGCCAGCGGCGGGTCTGTCTTAGAGCCAGCTGTATTGGCTCTGTCGGACACGGGAAGCTTCCAGCAACTTCTTACAGAAGCCACCCCTGTAACCCCCCCGCTACCAAAACCTCGCCACACAAAGCCAATACACTTACTAGAGATCTGCCATTGGTGAAAGGTCTCTCTGTCTTGAGGAGCAACCTTGAGAGGTGTCCCAGCTCAAGGGGAGACCACCACCATGCAGCCAGGGTGCTTAGCAGGGAGAACTCAAAGAAGGCTCCCTTAGGCTGTCATATTTATGGAATAAAGTGGTTGGCTTGTAGTCAAATTGCCTGCAATGGAAAGGTATGCATGAGACTCCTTGTACCCACAACTTTGTTTCTGGACAAATGAGTCTTGGAAAAGCCACCCACTATTGATGTGTTAATTACATGATTGGTGTTCCAAGCTCATATGCATCGATGCTCACTGTGTCACTCTGCTCCTTTGTGGGTTTTCAGGAAACAGACTGGAACCTAGAGAAGTTCTTGGCCTGGTTACAGCTTAGGCTTTTACCTCCTTTAGAGCCTGTACTGAACTACCGCTAGTTTGGTTAAGGAGTTGAGTGCATCCATCTCAGTCCCAAAGTTCATTGACAAAAATAATCAGGACCAGGTATTTCCATATCAGTCTGAATCAGTCATTTCAAAAAATTATGCTACTTTTATGTGGATGAACATTTCTAAACCATCAAATTCCTTAAAAACCTTTCACAGTGTTTGGAGTTGGTGTTTATAATTGCTAACAACGTTGTGTGATGTAGCAGAGGCGAACTGTATTCTTTTAGAAGGTTTTTGCCTGTCAAACTTATATTTTACCTGCTATAATGCACTCAGTATTTTAGCAGAAAGACAGTCAAAACAATCTGTAACTGAATTATTGAGGGAATGAAAAAATACTGTAGATAATAAAATGATTTTCTACAGAACCACCTGAGACAGCATCATCTGACATTTAAAAATTTTTAAAGAATATATTATTGCTCTTGAAAAAGAACAGGATGAAAATCAGAAAGGACTTGGAGCTCTGGATACATCCGCTGGCATTTTTGCACTCAAGAATGCCCAACTGACATCCAGGGGGCAGGTGGGGAAGGAATCACATAGATATTTCACCTCAAAAAAGTCGAATCTATCTTAGCTGCAGGCTCCACACAAATACCAAACTGCCTTTCCTTCACGCACCTCTTAAAGGCTCTGCTATTTAACTTTTCTTCTGCAAAATTTCATCAACCCATACAAAACCATGCCCACTTTTCATCTTCCAGTCCCTCTAAGCACTAACATACATTCTCTTTGCTTTTTATCCTATGTCCTGGCCTAAAAAGTTGGTTTGAAATAAGGTAAAATAAAAGTAGCTGGAGATAGGAGCAGCCTTACTGATTAATCTCTGTGTGGTTCACTATAAAGTGTTTTGAAAAACAGAATCTAAATCTGTTCACATTTAAAATGTCAGAATTGGACTATGTTCAAGATATTGTTAGACTATGGGTATTATATCAATAGCAGAGCAGGAGGAGAAGATACTATTTTAGCTAGAGAATGCCTGGAACGATATGGGCTGTAGTATTGCTTTTGACCCAAGCAGCAGAATCAATATTTAATGTTTTTGGGAGCATTCTGGTTAAGCAGGAAAAAAATGGTGGAACTGTTGCATTTCTGTTTATTTATAAAAATGTACAAAATCCCACCTTCTTGAGCATACAGAGAATCAAGTGACGCTGGTTTTTGTTTACAGCTCCAAACTCTGTTCAGCTGCCACGTTACCTCAAAAGCCTACTTCTTTAATCTGTTGTCAAGGTCAAACCCAGGTGTTGCTCAGGCTGTACAAAAACATCTGCTGCCTCACTCTTCCATGTGATCAGCCTGTCATCTGCACAGACACGTTCACACATATGCCTTCCCAAAACAGTACAATACACAGAAGAGTTTCTGAAGCAAAGAATATTGAAATTTTTGTGATATCCTACAGTTGCCTTTGGCTGTGGAAAGGACCACATATCTCCTATAAATGTCTTAAATGAAAATTAAACCCAAACATTTTGAAAATTTAATCCATCCTGTAGACAGAGAACAAGCAAGAGAAGGAGGAGGAAATTTCTTCTGCAAGTTATTTACCAAAATCAAAGCCAGAATTAAATTTTCTTCTACAGAGTTTTGTTGTCAAAGTTGGATACCAAATTCAGTCACTGAAATGTGAAGAAAAGGGATTTTAGTACTGCTTTAACTATACATTTCAACCAATCATCTTTAACTGTGGCATCACGTCTGACATCTCCATAATATGTGAACATGTGTGTAAGTGTATATACAAACTAGATTTTTTTACTGAGCCTAGACAGTGGAAAAAAATTCTCTGCTGGCATGAAATGCTCAGTTGCATAATGGAAAATTCTACAAACAGATGGGATTTGCTGTTCAAAAATATCCCACACTCTATTCAAAGACACTTTATCAGTTTTCAAAGATCATTTTTCAGTTTTCTTATTTTGCACTTTCCTAAGGTACATGAACCTCTTTCTTTTTCCCTCCTCCATCCCATTTTAAAGTTCTGGTGGCACATTCAACTTCCTACCTTCTTTTCCTAGAGGTGATGCTTCCACCCTAAGCATCTGTGAGTAATGCCAAACAGAGGATTATCAAGGTTGCATAATACAGGGACAAGCTATTTCACAGTTGAATAGATCTAAACTCTCCAGGCAAGAAGATAATAGAAGTCATGGCCATGAAGTGACTGGGTTCCTCCTTGTGGGGGAAAAAAATCCATCTTTACCCAGACGTGAAGCAAAATACAGCAGAATACAATTGTATATATATTCTTCTCATGAAACTTTTACTCCTAGTGATGAAGGGAAGAGGTGGCGGGGCTGAGAGAGAGAGAGAAATGTTTTTTACTGGATCATATATTATTTGATCTGCTATGGTGATCTTCTGAGAAAGAAGTGGAAAATCAGGTTTGCAATAATTCACTATAGAAAAGAAAATTGCCTTTACCCCATAGCCAATTTACTTACGAAAATTAATGCACAGGCACTCTAATTTTATAACATGGGTTATAAAGATCACATTGAAATCTAGTAAGCTTTACTGGTATTTTTCTTTCACAGTTGGGATACAAAGGCTGTCAACAGACTTATGAAAAAAGTACATCGAAACACTGTATTCTGTACAGAAAACCATGCAGATGTATAGCAAAATATATTCACCCAGATTTTCTTTCTAGTAAATTAATGCAAGTCTTTGATTTTAATTCAGTTATGTTGTAATATATCAGATGAGTCTGTCTAGGTATGGTAAAGAGGTCCAGGACTGGTAACTCAGCCTCTGGAAGGGCAGTTCCCCATGTGTTAGCACCCAGAGACAGGAGACTGAAAGCAAGTCAAGGGTCAGATGAAAGGCTTGGCACAACAGTCAGAGACTTCAGTTTTATAGAAGCTAGTGAGCCACTACGAACGTTGTCTTGAATAGAGCTAGTTGCCTTAACCAGAGTTTGTACTTCTCTCAATAAGGCAACCACATGCCCGGCACTGCAATCCCCTGGAAAGAGCTTACTTGTTCGGTGGTGGCTGGGAGGACCCAGGAGCTCTGCCATGTTCTGTACAAACACACCAGCGATGGGGTCTAACCCAAGCAACTTACTTTCTCAGATGACTTCTCATATTGTGGTATCTTCAGCTTTAAAGGAAAACAAAAGAAGGAAATATGAGACACCCTTCTGCTCCCCCCCTCACCCTCCCATAATGTCATGAGTATTTTCAACAAGCAAAAAATATCCAAACTGACCTGCATGTTCCACTCATAGCTAATCACCATAATGGGAACTACAGTGCATTTGTCATTTTTCTCGAAGATTGCAGCATGTAAGTATCACTTATATCTATGCTCTTTCATATACCAGCTCTCAAACAACCACTCACCACTGAGATATTCCATTAGTGTCATGCTGGGAATGGAATACGTTTCTGGGTTTTATAACTTGACTTTGAACCAGAGCCTCGTAGCTAGTCTTGCTCTCAAGATTACAGTTCATCTCACAGTCAGAAGGAAAAGCGTATGTGATGCATTTCACCATTTCCCCTGCCTATGCAGTTAAGCCAGCTGCTGGCTGACACCCGGCTGCTTTGATCCCGAGTGCGCGGTGAAATAGTCCATACAGTCAGACCAGGGTACAAATTGTGACTCAGTCAGGGTTTTTTCCCTGCTCCTTGCTTGCATAAGGAGTAACTTCACACCTGCTTGTTAAATAGCTTACTGTCTGCCATAGATACAAAGAAGGAATTATCCAACTATCTGCTGCTTTGACCTGCCTCCTGTCTGAGCCCCTGTATGTCCGATGGGCTCAGTGACAGCACGGCTGAGCAGCAGCCTAAGGAAAGGCACTTTCTCTCCCATAAACACCTCTTTGTTCTGCCAAATGGGTTATAACAACACAATCCAAAATGAATATCAGGTGGCTGTAATAATTATTATTTGAATGTTTACCTGTTCTTATTTGGGGGGTGAAGATACTCTTTTCAAATACTTCCCTTTTAGAGCTCATCTGGCACTTCCAGAGACTTTACTGAAGTGTAGGACTACTATTAATCTCTCATCAAAAGGGTGAGAATCAAATCAGAGTCTGGATTTCAGTCTTATTTCTTCACTTTTACACGTGGAAGATGTTGCATTTGTTATTCATTGCTCTGTGGTCAATCTTAGAGGAGAATGATGACCTTACATCATTTGATTAATGCTCTGGTTGTTAAACGTTTACAGATCAGCATTTATCTCTATTTCCTTTGACCACTGAGTCATACAGCTTATATTTCTTGAACTTTGTACCTTTTTTTTTCCATTTTCAGCAGAACCTTCTTTCAGGAGTGGCATAATTAACTTCAAAGGGACTGACTTGGAGAGCAGTGGTTGGCTGTGCTGGGTGGGGAGGATGTAGCTGGCATGGAGACAGGGAGAGCAGCAGGGCCATGGGGCTGTGATATGATGCAGGCAGGAAAGCTGATCTGACTGCTGATAACAGCAAGGAGGGACTACTTAGTAAATCTGTGCTGATGACTTGAGTAAGATGAGTAAAGCGCAATGCCTTTATTAACATTTTTCTTTTTTTAACATGCACCCATTTGCTCTTATTCACACAACCATATAACGGATCACAGTGCCAGCACTGAAAAGAAAAGCAGTAGCACTACAGGCTATCATTAGCTGCCATTGTTTCCAAAGACTTTGTGTATATTCTGGTAAGCAACAGAGTGAGCTGCCTGACCTCAGAAATGTCTTCCTGAAAAGGAGACAGTTCAGAAATCTTCAGTCATATCAGATAACACTCTGCAATGAGCTTCACTGACTTTATGTGAGAGGAAGGTATTATTTAATATGGTTAATGTTAGCAGAACGTTGCCCATAGTAAATCAGAAGGCAGGCTACTCTTATTAATAATGAGGAGTAAAGACATGTCTAGAGTTTGTGTCAAGTTTATCTGGTCCATCAATGACAGATCTAGCGGT
Source organism: Harpia harpyja (assembly GCF_026419915.1). Lineage (NCBI taxonomy): Eukaryota > Metazoa > Chordata > Aves > Accipitriformes > Accipitridae > Harpia > Harpia harpyja. Next base: position 10,789,119 of record NC_068957.1, read on the forward strand.
GAGGGTAAGACACACTACAATACAGCATTCCTTCCGTCTTACTGCAGAGGACTCCTCTTGGTCACCACTGAGACTTACCTCCCATCCCCTTCACTTGTCCTGTACGTGCCTACCGATGTGGGAATAAAAAGCTATGAAATCCAAAATGCAGCACTATATAGCCTCTTTGCATTACTGTAAATCATTATACAGAATAAGAGCAAGGTTGAGTTGGGTCCAAATTAACTCAGAAAACATTGTCAAAACATATTCTGCAGTAATAAGGACAGACAAAGAAAAAAGGACTTTTTGTTAGTTCCCATTTATTTAATGATGATATAAACTCTAAGCTAGTTATTTTGTGTGTCAGAAAGTAATCGTGCATGACCAATTTTTGCTCTTGGAAGAATTTTACCTTGTGGCTACATTCTGTTTGAGATGATTTCAAGGAATACTTTTATCACCCACAGGCTTTTCAATGGCTTGTTCATTTATTGAACAAGTGGGGGAAAAGAGACAAGAGACTTTGTTAATATATAAAGTAACCTTCCAAGAAAGTCAGGATCCATATAGGACATTTAAAGGCTGTGGAGGCCTTTTCAGTGAGTATGATGGTATCCCATGCTTCCCAGTAATCTGCTGAGGAGCTCCCAAACTCCTGAAAGATACTTCTACCCCACGGACACTTCCATTATTAGTTTTAAAATCAACTCATGCAGCCAAGTGAAGATACAGCCTGCTAACTTTTACATATCCCAGAGAAATGGACTGGAATGTCCTAGCTCTTGTTACAAGGATTATCAAATACAAAAGCATGAAAAATCTAGACTTAAGACAGTTCTTTGGAATCATCCTCAACTCAAACAGGCTAAGTTAAGACCAAATAGCCCTATATTTAACGTGGTTTCTAGCAGTTGCTGCTGAACTAGTACTTTTATTTTTACGCATCTGTTGGAAATTGTATTTGCTCCTCAATTCTTCAAAGATGTTCATATTTGCTTTGCACTGTGCTAATTACTGAAGTTCATGAGACTCAAAGTATGTACAACCAAACACTTGCTTAAAAGTTTTACAAGCTTAGATTACCTCTAATTGCACAGGCTGTTCAGGCCTGAATAACAGAGGTGAGGCACTAGTCTATTTTCAACTGCAGAGACCTTTTCTAGGGAAGAATTGTACAACTGATGTAGTCTTTTTATGCATACTTGAGACTCTGCTTTTATTAATAATCGGTGTAGAAATTCATGACATATATAACACTCACTGTGAACTATGGAATTAATTGTGGTTCCCAGTAATAACCAAGATCAACATTCATATAAGTATCTCGAAAACTAGCCCAGGTTTCCTACAATGGCCAAATCTGTAGGGGGGGGGGGAACCCCAATAGTATGCATTTGCTATTTTATGTTTACTAGTTTCCTATACTGTACATTTGCTTCAGTAGTTAATTGACATTTCAGAATTAAACTCTGTCTAATGCAGGAAACAAAATAATTGTACCTACACCCAGAAACCTATGTGTAACATGGATTACATCGCACAAATTTTTAAAAAAATCTCATATTAATCTCATGTATTTCCTCTTTACCTGCACAGACCAAATTAAGGCAGAGTGGGAATCTGTAATATATTATTTGTGGGGCATTGAAGCCCAAGGTGTTGCTTTAAAAATTTATTTGTAAGATATACAATTTGTTAAAGCTCAACTTTTTCATTATACATTTTAATATCACTCAGGTAATACAATGTGCTACCTCTTGTGCTTTGCAGCACTGACTGTAATACTTAGAATGTGAAAACCATGTCAGAGTGAAAACCATGCTGATCAAAATTACAGAAAGATGACCCAGGATTTTAAATAATATGGCAAGTACCTAGCAGCCTTGCAATTACTGAAGATAATTACCAGGCTAGTTCTAAGGAAATACTTTCAGTTCAAGACAGATAACAATAAGGTAGTTTTATCTTTTCTTTTCACTCCTGCTACTCAAAAATATCCTAATATTTGAAATATCTCAAGATCTAAATAAAAATGTAATATTTCAACTGTGTTGCACTGAATTGACGGCAATTTTAGATATTTAGCAAAAACAATAGGCCCAGGTACCACCACTCTGTGTTATATACTATGACTACTATTACTAACACATATGTCCAAACAGTTGGTCGAGACTCTTTATATTTAGCTGTTCTAAAAGATCACTTGAAAGCTCAACCTCTTACTAAACCTGAAGTTTCCATTAAAACTGTTGGAAAATAAGCCCTTAAAATGCATATCGTTCCCTGCCTTGCTCCCATTCCTTTTCCAGAGATAAATCAGAAGAGAGAAGGAGCAGACACACAAAGGGAAAGGTGATAAAACTGAAAATAAATGAAAAATATAAATTTCTATTTTCTTTTCACCAAAATTACTTATAAAGTGCAAACCACTTATAAAGGCTAAAAAAGGGAGTTCACATGAAAATGTAAGAAAGGAATAACTTTTTTTATAATAGGTTCTGCTTTTTTTTTTGTATTTGTAAGTGGGGAGCAAAAGAACTGAGAAACAATAAAGGAAGGAAGGGATGCTGTGGGTTTCCATGAGTCCTGCTGCTAGCTGTAGCACCAGTTCTTGCCTTTGCCTTGTCTCTAGCCACATCTCCATGAGCTCCGAGGACTCTGCAAGCTGCCATTTATTTCTTTTAAACCAGAAGAACTGACCACAGTTTCTATTTCAGCTCATATTCAGTCTCTGCCAAGGGAATAAAAACAGGAATAAAACAAATCCTGTCCATACTAATGTAAAATTCTTTATATATATATGTTTTAAAAATGGAACTATAAACATCTCAAAATCCCTGCTCTGCCAACACATTCACATATCTTGTACTGACTGACATCACCTTTGACAAAAGCCAGTTAGTAGGAAAGGCTTTAGAAACCCTTCTGAATAATATTCCTCACAAAACTTCAGTAAGATGACGCAAAATGAACCAAAACAGAGTTCAGGTGAACAGGGCACATACCTCAGTATAATTTTTTTCTTGTGCCTATAGAAATCCTGTGGAATTGGCCACTGGGGGACGCTTCTCTCAGCAATTTGGAGCATTTCTCAGGGGAAATATCATTCTGCCTTTTTTCCTGCTATTTTGCTATGAGGCCCAAGAAATTGCTCTGAGGTATTTCCTTTCCCACAGACAAATGCAAAGTTAATATTTTATATGAAGATGAGCACAGTCCTCTGATGCAGCTTAATGTATTTTGTACAATTTAAATGCCATTGTATTACTAGCACAATGGGTCAAATTTGCCCAAGGGGAGTTGATGGTGACAGAGTGATAGGAGGGCTGGGACAGGCTCAGAGCACAGTAAATAGGTTGGACAAATGGGAACTAAGGGAATGGCTTCTCCAGAGGCAGTAAACACATCTCAGAGCCTCCTTTAATATTTTAATGTTTTATCTGGGTAAGCAAATGGTAATATCAGCTATGAATTGTATGACACATTTAAAGTAGGGACAATGACAAGCAAAGCTTGAAGAATCTGAGCCTTGCTGACTACACGAGCAACCCTCTTTCACATTCTCGCCCATGCCTGCCAGTACAGTCAGCTGCATTCCTTTTCCCTTTTACGTCTGCAACCAGTTCAATCCGGGGGCAGCAAGCGAATGAGAAGCAACCAGGAAAGTGCACAGAGAAAATGAAAATACAAAGGAGAAACACATATTCTTTTCTTTCTTCCAGAACCAAACTTCAAAAGTCCCTGAGGCTTTCTGGAAGTGAGTAGATGTATGTAGGTGGTGACAAGGAGTTTCAAGACCAAAGTTGCTATGGAAAATGGAGGTGAACTCTTGGCCCTTTGTGTGCTTAAGGGCTGTTAGAGATGGGAAAGGCTCAGATTAGCCAATGGTTTCAACCAGATGATTCTAGACCTATGTATCCAAGAGGCCTGAGGAACAAAGTCTTAGGTATAACTCAGGCTGGCCAAATCTGGACATAACATTTCTTCAGTATCTAAACCACATTGGTTTCTTTTGCTGTCAAGAGACTGCTTTTGTCTTTTCTGCTGCTACAGTAAAATGGTCTTCAACCTCACTCTATAGACCAGGCATGCACATTTTCTAGGTGAGAAAGGGGTGAAAGAAGTAGCTGCTATTTGCTCTGTTTGGTTATTAGAAGATAACGTATGTGCTGAAGTGCTGGATTTTAAACTGCTTTCTGATATATGTTGTCAGTCAGCCAAGGAGAATGCAAAGCAAATGTAAAATACCATCTCATTCAGATGGGATAGTGTAAACTGTATACTCACGCTTTGCTGAATGTACGTGAATATGCAAGGTGCTAAGCAACAGTAAATTCTTCCTGAAATCTTTAATCTGCACGGATATAGTGTTTAGGGTATATAGAAGTCAAATTAGATCTGAGTAAAGATTCCAGTTGACAATCTCCCCAAATTCTGATTTCTGTTCCACTGATTCTTTCCAACCTGTCCCCTATGAGATGATAGTATCATATTTTGACTTTAAAGACTGACTTTTTCTGTAGGGCTATGTGTTTTAAATAAGAATTTATTTCATGTCAGGGAATTAAATGATTTGATACCCATTGCGAAGAAAGTGTAAGAACTGTTTCTGGGCTGAAAGGAGGTAAATTTAAAGCAATTACCGCTCATTTTTCCTCAGGAATGTAATTGTAGAAATGTGGATTTGTAGAAACATACAGTTGAGGTGTGGAGGTGGGAAAGTGTATGTTCTTCCCTAGGGGAATAGATGCGGTATAAACATCTTTCTCATGAATACATCTATTCCTGTACCATTGTGTCATATTTATCCTTTTGAATGTATGCATTTTTTGGAAACTGAAGTAAATGGTGCACCTCAATTTCCTGAGGGAAATATTAACTTCTTAGTATTCTATTTGTATTTTGAAGTTTGGAGATAAGAGAGTGCTGTGTTAGTACACTGGTGTTCTAAAACTTTTTACAATCAGCTCTTCATTCAACCTAAGCAATAATAATGCTGCACATTATTAATCTAAATTTTCTTCACAAAATGAAGTAAAAATTTTTATTTCAGTTTTATACCTTATATTCAGTTGGAGATGCAAGAGGAGGAAGAATAAAATTTCTGGGCTGGACAATGACATGTCTGAGGAGCCCCGGACATTTGCAGTCAAGGGCCAGTTCTGTGAATTGTTGCAAATGCTGGTGATTTCATGGCAGGCGTGGTCCTGCTCCCATGGCCTTGTGAGTGGTACTGGTCTACCAGTTATACGGTGGGGGTAGGCATCCAACCTCTCCCCCATAAACTGCCCAAACAACAAGGACAAGACATTCTGTTTGTCTAAATCAGTTCTTCCTCTGTGAAAGTGGGAATAAGGCTGCTCAGCCATAGAGGAGCTCTGAGGCGGGAGGGGTACTCGGAGGACTGTCTATGTACTTAGCTAGATGAATAGTGAGTCAGTGGGGCATGGGAAAATGGCTGTCACATTTATCTTCTTCACGCTAGCAGCTGGGAGTCATTACCAGTATCCTAATACACCAAAGGATATGTTGAACAGCGATGATCCTCATTTATTTGTCTACACATACTTAAAGTGTTGCTTTGTGGTGTAAGTTACTGGCAGGGAAGGAAGAGTTTGGGCTTAAATTATTTTAGGGACTATTTAAGTGCAAGAACTTAAAGCTGATTTGTTCATTTCCAGTATCCTCTTTCTCATTGTGCCGTAGGGAACCTGTTTTTGTGAGCCAATCATCATTTTTCTTAAACATATAGAGAAATTATAAAGGATAATTATATCTCAGGGGCACCTTAATTGTCCCAATTACTTGGCCGGTTTTGACAGTCAGATCCGATGAAGAGAGGGAGGAAGGGAGATCTGTAGACATAAGACAACATTTCATGTGGTACTTGGACAATACTCATGGTACAGCTATAATAATCAAAGTATCTGCATTTAAAAGTATACTATATGCAGTATAAAACTGGAGGAGAAAAAGAGCTTTGGTGAATTTTAAGAAATCCTTTACCCAGTCAGCCTTCCGCATGAGATATACCGCATTAGCACTAAATCAATTATAATTAAGCTGCATGTAACCAAAATTGGCAAATTCAATTTCCCCCACATTTCATTATAGCTTAGCTGCTATAATGATAGATTGAATTAAGCCACCTTCCACAATATCATCCAGGTATAGTCATTATCAAATATAATTTTACTTTTCACTTTTTTTGGATTAAAATTAAACAATATATAATTGTCCTAGACCACTGATGAGGTTACTTGTTCTGATACAATAGGCAATATAAAATCTTTGTCATCATACTAGGGTGCACAGATGTTAAAGAGCCATTTTGGTTTTTTTATAGGCATAATGGACATTCTTTGGTTTTAAAAGATGAAAGCCAAATATTTGAACTTACAGTACTAACGCTAGCTTGAATAAAAAAAAAAATTATGAAAGTGCAGAAACTTCCACTCCCTGGAGCTTCTGAAAATGAAGCAATTAGCCTCTTCTGTTGGAAGGCTTTGGTGTTAGTATGATTTCAATAATGTGGCTAATGTTGATCACATCCTTATATATACTTATATTCTGTCTTGTAGAGGTGCTTTCTTGAACTGAGGTCATGGTTAAGTGTATAAATATAAATAAAGGCCTTCCACTTTTTCTGTCTGAAATGCTGTTACACCTGTAACAAGGTTTTAACATCTTGCCCAAATCAGTAAAATGTTATTCTCATCATTAAACTAGCAGTTGCATAAAAGTAATTAGATCAGATATAAAATTGACACTCTTTCACAGGTTATACTTCGTGGTAATCAGGGAGGAGGCAACCATAATTTAAAGCAAAACTTTAATCAAATTCCCTGGTCCGTAAACCTCCAAATGAGTTATTTAAAAAATTCACCTTTTTACAAGAAAGGTAGATGAGGAGCTAGTCAAAATATCTATGTGTAAAATGCACATATTTTGAATAGCTTTGTAAGATAGAAGTACCCAGCTTCTTCAGCCCAGAGTTCTCAGTAAAAAGTAACCAGAAAAAAACCCAGGTTACATTTGATAAAAATAAGAAGCAGTATTCAACATCTCTGAAATCATCAGGGACATATCTATGCCCGTATTGAAAAGCAGCACAAAACACATCTCCGTGATGAACTACCAGTACTAGGCATAATCTATAGCCCCTGTTCCTAATAAAAATTTATTCATCATGTGAAATAAATGTGGTAATACAGTCAAAGGCTTGCTACTGAGCCATTCTTGCCAGTGCACATATCTATCACACTGAGACCCACTGGCAGATTAGCTCTTGAAGAAAAGATCATCTTCATGCAAACCCTTACATTATTATAAGCCACTCTAGGCAAGCAGTAGGGTGCCTGTCCAATCCTTTTCTAACAAACAGATTTGTTTTACTGGAAAATAAAAATTATTAAAAGCAAGGAATATAACAATCAGGTTCAAGGTCCAGCTCACCTCTGTTTTCTGCTCTGATTCCAGAGATTAGCCTCTTTATTTTCTACAGAGAGATTAGCAATCAAAACTAAAATATATTTTCATTGGATAAATCATTTACAAGTAATTTAGGTCTTTGGTCTTAAAGCTTCTGTGTGACTGAACAAAACTTGTCTCCCATTTCAAGGGCATTCAAGTGGAATCTATGTGTAAGCTGGTCCTATCACCTAGAAATTCCAGTCCATTAGAAACTATCACAGACAGATGTAAAAACTGTTATTAGCCAGAGAATTGTGTATTGCATATAATTCTTAGGGAGGATGACATATTTTACAGTTTTTTTGGACTCAGGCTACATGGCTACTACATGGGAGATGGCATCACAAAAATTACAGGGCCAAAGTACTTAGTTAATGCAAAGATGTCCAATAATCTTGACACTGCAGACTGAATGCTTGATATAGCTAAAAACCACTGGATATATATCACATACCTGAAGGATGAGTGAACTCCTGGAAAATTCACAGGCAAAGTTTGAGAGCCACAATTCATCTATTTGTGAGCGATATGTGCTCCAAGAGCCACAAGTTAGTCATTATTCTGCAAATAAAAAGAAAATCAGGTCCTCATACCTACTTTATTCAAGCACCTTTCATAGTTTTTGCTAACCTAGCCTTAGTATCAATGCTGTTGTTACTTAGAACTGCAAACATTGCATTCCATCCAAAAAAACTTTATAATCACTTAGCAGCATTGATCTTATTTCATGCGGGTCATTAGGATTCATGTCCATCATACTCTTGGTGGAGGACAATGGGTCAAAGGGAGAACAGATGCACTTCTGCCAGGACGCAAATCCATCCATTTTAATTTTTTACCAAAGATTGAAACCTGCACTATTTAAATCCTGTAGATGTCAGCCAAGCATAGATCTTCTAGAGGATGAAATAGTAGTGCCCAGATACTAATTCTGCTCTCCTAGTCGCTCAGTTTGCTTCCTTCTTGGCATTTTAAAATCTCCAAGTACAATATTTTTCCAGCATAAAGAAAATCATTCAAACAAATATAAATAACAAATGCCCATGGACTCCACTACAACTATGAAAGTAGTAGAAAGGATGTAGGCTCCTGCTTCTTCATTCGTGCCCCTTCTCACAAACGTACAGCTTTTCATGTTGCTAGAGCTCATTCCATCAGAAGTGATTCATGGGACTCTGCAGAGCTCACTCTGGTACCTAACTGGGTAATACAACTGAAAGCACACGTGGATGATATTGATATTCACAGCCATGGATGTCTCCTGCAGAAAGTCTATTTGAAATGGACAGTTCATGCTAATGAGCTCTTCTCTGCTGTCCCTTAAGGGAACTTTAAGTCTGATTTAAGTGTGCTGTACATTTCAGAGATAGAACACATAGCACATATCCTCACCTCAAGTGCTCAGCTACCTTTGGCCATCAGTTTTCTAACTCACATTAGTTAGCACTTAATGCCAATTACAGTGATGTTTTAAGTATTGATTCACATACAAATACAGTATTTAATTTTCTGTGGTACCCAGGATGTCTCAGATAGTAGGTGGTATAATTTAGTACTCTATCAAATTGATGAGAACGTTGCTGCTTTCATAGATATGTAGTAGACTACAATTGATCAAGTATCCTTATCACATTCTGCTAGCAGGACTGAAAATCCCAAAGATAATTTCACTGTAATGCTTGCCTTGCATTGGCAAAGTACACACGGAAATTTCATAGCCTTGCTGATTTTTAATCATTATGAGCAGAATTCATCCATCTTCAGGGAACCTAACAAAAATTTATCAGCCAGTCAAGTTAAAAAAGGACTTAAAGAGGGCTGATCAATAAGGTTGAATTTCACCCCAGGTTGCTGTGGCTTCAGTGGACACCTGTAGAAGTCGAATAAGCCATATAAATGTCAGGTTGTTAGTTTTTGGTGTATATTTTAGCATGTGCTCTGGGTGTTTCTGAATAGATTATTGCAGATCCCTGGAAGCAAAGGTAGACAATGCTGAATCCAGCAAAAAAGTACTTTTAAAATAAGGCCAGTTTATTAAGGAAAACTTAAACACTGTGATTGTTAAATATGTTTTTTACGTCTCCATCCCTTTTATAGAATCCACTTCATGTATTAAGTATATTTTAACTGTACTTTTCTTACCCCTTCCTTTTTGTTTCCTTTTTCCTACCCACTCATCCCCTTAGGTAGCAGTAAAGATAAACTATACTTTTTACTCAAGATTACATGTGGAAGTAGTGCACATGTACTGATCATACTGTAATATTACAGTAATCCAAGCTCACAGTCTCTGCTTCACAATCTCCCACTTTCCTGTTGTGTCTGTACGTCTGTGAGCAACAACTAAAGACACACACTTGCAAGGACTATGATGAAAAGTGGCTGGCTCTACCACATTTTTCTCTTCAGCCAGTTCATACGGATTTTTCTAAGTGAGTAGGGGTAAGTTGACCTCCCATTGCCCTGATGGCAGGTTATATTCATGTAAAATACAAGGAGAGGGAGAAATGTTGCAGGAAAACCAGGGAAGTACATGGGGGCAGGCTAGCAAAGAAAATGGCAAAGCAAAGCTTCCGAAAAGGCCAGTGCCTCTTCCCAGACTGGGAACTGTAGGAACAATAGGAGCTGTTTCCTCTCTCCCATGAATTAGAATAATGAAGACTTGCTCCTATTTCTAAGGTCCTCTACAAATAAAATTTTATAGCTTGTTGTAATAAGACTTTAGAAACCATTACTTACGTTTATATTCAGTAGAACCTGTATTAAACATACAAGCATGTACAAGACAGCAGATAGGGCAGGTAAAACTACTTATTTACAAAAACTCTGGCAAATAAATGCTGGTATTATGGAAAATTTACCTTTTAAACATCAGCTTTATCACTGCTACCGCTATTAATTTGCTCTCTGAAAGCAGGTATGTGTACTGGGCACTTCATGCTAGACATTGGATGAACACATACCGAAGAAAGTTAGTTTCAGACTTTATCCTGCAACATGAGAGAAAATAGATAAGTACAGTGCAGAAAGCAGAAAAACATACTAAGGGCAAGGTATAAATGATCTGCCAGAAATATTCTCAAAGGAAAGCTAAGTTTTCTAAAAGCTGTTTTTTTTAAATGAAGAATACATTTTTATTAGAAAACAATTAAATTTGAAATTGGCCTAAAATTAAAAAGAGTCAGAAACAGGCTTAGCTACAATCTCCATGAAGCATCATCTGAAAGCAAACAAAACCTACCTTAATTTGTCAATCTTTTGATAGCTTTGCCACAGTGATGTTCCTAAAATATGGATCAGAAAAAACTTGTGTGGTAGCTATAAGGTTTTATGAGCCATTTCCTTGCTTATGAGGCAACTCATGTGTTGTGGTTTAACCCCAGCCAGCAACTAAGCACCACGCAGCCGCTCAATCACTCCCCCCCACCCAGTGGGATGGGGGAGAAAATCGGGAAAAGAAGCAAAACCCGTGGGTTGAGATAAGAACGGTTTAATAGAACAGAAAAAAGAAGAAACTAATAATGATAATGATAACACTAATAAAATGACAACAGCAATAATGAAAGGATTGGAATGTACAAATGATGCGCAGTGCAATTGCTCACCACCCGCCGACCGACACCCAGCCAGTCCCCCGAGTGGCCAATCCCTGCCCCCCCTTCCCAGTTCCTATACTGGATGGGACGTCACATGGTATGGAATACACCGTTGGCCAGTTTGGGTCAGGTGCCCTGGCTGTGTCCTGTGCCAACTTCTTGTGCCCCTCCAGCTTTCTCGCTGGCTGGGCATGAGAAGCTGAAAAATCCTTGACTTTAGACTAAACACTACTGAGCAACAACTGAAAACATCAGTGTTATCAACATTCTTCTCATACTGAACTCAAAACATAGCACTGTACCAGCTACTAGGAAGACAGTTAACTCTATCCCAGCTGAAACCAGGACATCATGCAAATGTAGCCGTAGGAAAATTGACCAGCTTACATCATTGACCAAACAATGCTGCAAAACTAAATGATTTTAAGCAAATGAGTCAGCTCAGAGAATCATAGGATGGCCTGATGTGAGAAGGCACTTCTGGAGACCACCCAGTCAAAGCCCTGCTCAGAGCAGGAGCAGCTAGAACAGGCTGCCCAGGGACACATGCCCAGTTGGATTATGAATGTCTCCAAGAATGGAAACTCCACAGCCTCTCTGGGCATCCTGTTCCAGTCTGTGAGTATCCTCACAGTGAGAAAGCGTTTTCTCATGTTTAAATGGAATTTCCTGAATTTCAGTTTGTGCCCATTGCTTCTTGTCCTTTCACTGGGCAACACTGAAAAGAGTCTGGCTCCATCTTATTTTCTCTTTCCATCAGGTATTTATGCAAATGGAGAAGATCCCTGTGAGCCTCCTCTTCCCCAGGCTGAACAGTCCCACCTCTTTCAGCCTCTCCTACTGTGACAGATGCTCCAATCCCTTAATCACCTTAATGGCTCTTTGCTACTCTGTGGCATCCACTGTTAAATTCAAAATCAATCCATTTTCTCTATCATGTTTATCATGTTTTTATTGTTCAGTTTTTCCCAAGGGTGAACTAAGGCTGTCCCTATTGGCACTTTCTAGCCTCATTGCCATCATTTACTGTTTTGCTTCTTTTTAATCTTGCATTCCCAATTGCACAGTTTTGATTGCATCAGATTCCCTGGTTCCAGGGTCATTAATGAACAAGGCTGAGAACTGTTTCAGCTGCCTGAAAAAATAATGGCGGAAGGACATTTTCCTCCCTTCATTTTAATAGCAATCAAACTTAGACTGCATTTTTGTAATGTTTGGGGGAGATTAAGTGTGACTGAGCTGCTATCTTAGACTGATTGCTCATGGTGTGTTTGATCACGTGAAGATGTTATCTTTCACTTTTTTTAAGCAGACAGTCTCAGAACATGAATCCCATGGAGCATAATGGTAGGACTGCACAGCCTGAAAAATATGCAACCAATTAGGCTAAAATATTGAAGGAAAAGAATTCATTAATAAGTCTCTTGAGATTTAATGCCCATACGGGCCTGTAGACTTCTTTCAGAATAAATACTTTGATGAGCTGGTCATGTCTGTTCTTTATTTTAATATCTTTATATTTAATCTTATCATTGAAATTCAATTGCTTTCTCCTGGGTTTGCAGGAGTTCTGATACCCTGCGAATTATACAATCCACTGGGAACTTCCTTTAGTTATACTTTTGCATATGGGTAGCTTGAGGGAGGATGTCTTCCCTTCTAAGTCATTACCTTAAGTTTTGAAATCTATTCATTCAGCTGGGTGTACCTTTTGGTCTCTCCCTCAGGAGTATTACTACTGTCTATCTGTCTTTATGTGTCTTCGGATCTTCACTTGAGCAAGGAAGGCTACTCCAGAAATGTCTTTGGTTCCTTATGTTTGGGGAATAGACTACTGGTGACTGGGTAGTGTTGGGTAAATGAGGAAAAGCATGTCTCTGCCTTGTATCACAGCAAAATATTTTACTGTGTGCAGTATAATATCACAACAATTCTAGTCACAGATTAGAAATCCACTGTGGGGAATATACTTCAACCAGAGAACAAAACCTGCTTCATGCCCCAGTAGAGCTTACGATACTAGTATACGGAAAGAAACTACAGATGGATATAGATTGAAGGGAGCACAGGAGTCATCTGTGACTTATTATGATGAATTGCAGTTCTCACCTCAAAGACACTGTTGAAGTAATTTGACCTGCTCTTCATCTTTCAAAGGTAAGCTGGACAAAGTGCTGAGACACAGAGTTGAAAGATTTTGGTGTTTGAATATTTTTTTAGTAAAAGAAATTTTATCATTCAGTTTCTGATTTGTTTCCCCAAGGAAGTGCTTCTGGTGCATGTTGCTTTAACTTGCTTGATAAAAGAGCACACATTTGCACTCTTTTGTACATAGGTGCATGTATGCACACAAAATGGGCATATACACACATTAGAATGTGCGCTTTGATATATTAATTTTAGTTCCTAATAACACTTATTTAATCTTAGAGGAAACGAATACAGACAGTTTAATGTTAAACAATTTACTTTGCTACAAGAAAGAGGGTTAAACTACTGAAGAAATAAGAACTAGATCTTTTGCTTTCCTTTACCTCCCCAAACCATCTGCAGTTGTTTTATGTCTTACTGTACCCAAGTTTCTTCCACGAAATGTCTCTAATGTGCTGAAGCAGTAGATTACCTGAGAATGATTTGGTAACTCAAATTCCGTCTCATCAGACAGAATACAGAAAGATGAAATGAAATGAACTGCAGGTTGCAAAACAGAAGCAAGAAAAATAAACAATAAATAGAAAAAAACTATATGCAAATTATATGTAAATTCTCTGACATATTAGATCTTTCTATTGCCAGTCACTGTTCTGCTTTCTTGCAGATTAAGAAAAATACATGCCCATGCAATAAAGGTCAGCCTTTTCCAATCAAATGTAAACATTCATTTTAAGAATGTGTATTTTCTGGTTGGCTTTTTACCCTTTTCTGTGCAGGGAATATGCTTTTGTCTGTCTTGCTTCTATCTCTTTTTTTCTCTTCCCTCGAAGACAAATGAGAATGGCATCTGCCTTGTTGCTGAGATATGAAAGTCAACACAAACTGATACAAAATGGTGATGGTAATGAAAGAGCAGGTGACATTTCAGTCTAACATTTTAGTGACATTTACTAGCATTTTAGCTTAAAAATGTGTTGAATAAAGATTTTTCAGACTTGGGCCCAAGTCTGAGCTTATTTATACTGGATTTAACCAAGTATAACTTACCTTAGTTTCTGGAGTAAATGACCAGAGCCGAGTTCCTAGACAACGTTTCTCAAACTGTGGCTTACAGCTCTTTAGTGGTCATAAATGAGTCACAAAAATCACACTAGCTTAGACTTGCTGGGCACATCTCTGTCCTCCTACAACTGGCCTCAGTAATTTTAACTAGTTCTCATCCCTCTGCCCTAGATGATCAGAGCTGCTTCCAGGAGTAAAAGGTGCAGGTGCTGCAAGAGTTTTCAGAGCAGGAAAGAGGGAGAGAAAAGGAGAGTTATGAGAAGAGACTGGAGCCCATAAATGGTTCATGCTCACAGCAGTTCAAGAAATACTGTTGAAAAGAAAATAAAATGCTTTATTTTCTGCTGCATTAGTGCAAACATTAATGGAAAGGCTCCCAGTTACAGCATTCGTACTGCAAGAAAGCAGAATAATACTAGGACCTGAGACCAGAAATTATACAGAACAACATCTTGCATCACCCTCCATTCACCCAACCACTGCAGTGCACCAACTGTCATGGAACAAACCTGGCCAACCTACTTTAGCTCTAGAGAAATACTGCCCAATGTCATACTTTGTAAGTAGTTAAGAGTAAAGCTTTGATACAAGAACAGAATCTATGTGTGGCTGCACGCAGATAAAGATCCTGCAACTGAAACAAATTGATAGGCACTGAAGAATGACACTCTTACCTGAAAGTACAGGAGGCAGAAATTGAGTGTTAATGCTTACTTCCCACAGATCTTCAACTGAGTACTAGGTCTTGGTCCTAATCTTTGTGGGCTCCATCGCCTTCCCAGATCCTGGACTCTTTTCAGCCCCTTTGCAGAATGACATGGCGTTACAACAAGGAAAGTACAGCCATGCCAAAAGAAGTTGTATGAGAGCAGAAGTAAAGCTGCAGTGTGAAATTGTCCCTGGAACTCAGTTCCTCACAAATCTTCCCATCTTTTGCTTGAACAGTTACGTGCATTTCATTGACGTGGCCTTCTCTAAAATATATACATTATAGCAGCTAAATGAATAGCTGCTCAATCACTGCTACCCCTCCACAAAATGACAAGGAGAGTGAGTAAACAAGGTGTGATAGATTTCATTAATGATAAGTATTTCAAGATGGAACTCCAATTTTATTGTAATGATTGGGGCGTAACAACTCACATGGAACAGAAACTATATTTTCCAGCTGACTCTAGAATATAACTTGTCCTGCCTGAGAACACAATATTTACCTATCTAGGTCTTCGTTGTTCATATAAGAGATATAAAATTACCTCTGCCTGCAGCCACTAGCACTTCTTATATCAGCCCTAGAAAATTAAATTTCATATGCAATATAAATGAAGTATGAATGTTCTGCAGAGCTTGTTATACTACCCAAGGTATTCTATGCTCTCATCCAAAGCCTTTGGAGACAAAGATCCACCTAGACAAACACAGCTTCTATCCCAGAAAGACATATACCTGAGGTTATTTAGATGTACCCAAACCACAGAAATGAGGACAGCAACTAGGGGCAGCAAAGCTCAGTATAAATCTAAACCCAAACAAAAATCTTTTCAGAATCAGAGCTCAGGAAAATGCTGAGGATAACTATAAAGAGAATACATGAATAATCTTTTATAGTTAGCTGTATTTTTTTCCTTCCCACTCTATCTCAAAACTGACTCTCTGTAGGCTCCAGATAGCAGAAGCCCGCAGAGAAAGCAATCCCAATGCCACCCCCACCCTCTCTAATCTACTTTTATTATAATTAAAGTATAAATCATACAAATTATATTTTCACAAAAGCCTCTATTGTTTTACATTTACTACCATTTTTATTCTGACATTGCAGATATGTTGTTTCCTTATTCATCATCAGAGTCATTGTTAAAACGTAGCAAATGACATGGTGGGGTAGATGTATGAAAGAAGAAAAGTTAAAGACAAATCTTTTGGCTGTCTCATATTAGTGACTATCATATGATATTCTTCCTGCAAAAAGTACAGGGAAGAGAAGGCACAGTTTAGAAAAGTGTTAAATGTCCTGCACCATGCCGCTTACAAAAAACTTGATGACAATTATGGTTAAAGCAATAATAGCCATGGACAGGGTGCCATTGGATAATTGCAATCACTTGATGTTAACATGTTATAAATAGAGCATTTCAACCCTCAATTTTAGAACTGTTTCAATTAGAAAATTAAAATATTTTAATTACAAATTGAGTTAAAAACCACCCCAAACAGAAGAAATAAAAAAATTAATTTGTTTTTGAGCAAAATATTTTTGGAGGAGACACTTCCAAAGGATTGTTCCCATAATTTTTTGGAACAGCCACTGAACTGAAAAGTCCATGAAGAGCACAACAGTGTTCGTTAACCACGAAAATTGTGTTACTTCACACTCAAGTGCGTTACTGTTTCTTGTGCTTTTATAACTAGAAGTTATTTAAGACAATGTTTTTCTTTTACATGTTTTCAGAAGATTGGAGACCTGATCCCTGCCCATGCATCTCCATGATTATGTTACAGAAATAATTAATCTAATAGGAAGAAAAGGGGTCTCAAGTTCCTAACTGCTGTTCACAGCTATTGAAAAGATTCTCTGAGACATACCGTTAAACCCGAGAAGGAAATATTTACCTGTTAGAATGGCCATTTCCAAACTACAAACCACTCCCTTTTGCACATTCTCTGTAAAAGAGGAGTAAGAACAAATACTGAGAGTTTGCACCACAGGGTGTTCATGTCTGTTAGGGTTTGTCAGAAGACTCCTTCTGAATTAGCTAATAAATAGGTGCAAGCCCCACTCACTGCACTCTGTTGATATTACAACATTCCAAGCCACACCTCACAGTTACAGCTTAGTTTGTTCATTTTGTGAACTTTCTAATTTCCCTTCTCTGAGCCATAATTACAACATGCATGAAACAGCAGAGGTGATTTTGTCAGGGTTATTATAGTAGTAAAATAAGAGATCCTTAGAAGTTACTTTTCTTGCTCAGACATATAAATGTTACAGAATGATTGAGGTTGGAAAGGACCTCTGAAGGTCATCTTGTCCAATCCCCTTTTTACAACAGGTAAAAATAACTCTGTTTCATTTACAGGAAACAGATTCTTTCTGTGCTCTGATCTAAGCTGCTATGAAAGTTTATATATTGCCAGAATTATATTCAGGAGACAAAAAAGTATTTTTTTTTAAATCTAAGCACAGAACTTGGGTCTTCTGAGACTCAATTCAAAGTTCCTAATTAGCTCTTTTACCTATATATCCACTTTCTGCATATTACCATGAAATAGAAATTGGCCGTGAGGGAGAAGGCTGCTGATAAAGAACAGAAAATTCAAAGATATATGCTGAGATACCAGCTGACAACTAGGCAAAAGGTGAAAACACATACACTAGAAGAAGGTAGGGAAGGGCAAAGAGCTACATGGGCTAGTGGTTGTGCATGAAGTGATACAGTGGCATGAGGACCCTTGGGCTGATGAAACCAAGGTGCAGAGTCTGAAGACCGGGACAAGTGGCTGCTTCTAGAAGGTGGCATTTGTGTATAAGTAGCTCTTAAATGTGTTGATTTGCACATATGCACTCGGCCACTGAGCCATGACTTGGGATGTGCTATCAGACCTCAGCTGTTTGTTTTCCTTTTCTGTTTGACAGCCTTTGTGTTTGCCTTTAAACAAGTATTTTTGCTGCCCAGTGAGACAGAAGCAAACAGAGAAGGTTGTTAATAGGCTATCTGCACTACCATGGCAATCTCCTTGGGAGATAGCATGGAGGTTCAGCCAGCATGGCTTTGTCTTGCAGCCAAATCCCTTTTCAAACAGCTTGTCCAGACCCAGAAGCTTTTCCAGCAGCCTGCCTGCTGCAGAAATCCATGTGATTATTATGCTAGAGAGTGGGAACCTGCCGAGCCAGAACTCTGTCACTCCATTAAGAGTTTTTGAGGAAACCGCGTGAATTAATCAGGGAGCCAGACAGCAACTTGACTAAATCACTGAGGAAGATTCCTACAGTAGTAATGAGCTACTGTGTCTCCTTCTCTAGGGGAAAAGGAACATATGTGTCAGGAGCTATGTTGACTGTATAAAATGACCTGGACAAATTACTTGGGGCTCTTTTGCAGAACGGGAAAAAGAAGTGCGTGTATCTCTTTTTCCCCAGAGAGCCATTGTCACAGAGTAGTGCCTGGATGTTTATTTTCTCCTCAGCTGAAAATGCAAGCACAAAATTAGGATATTTCAATTGCTTCTATCCATTACACAGAGAGCAACAGAATTAGGTAAAAAGGAGAATATTCCCTTTTAAAAATAGCTGCGCTGATAGAGAAATCTGATTTGCAACTGTGAAAAGTTCAGGCTGGTTTATTCTGCAAGTGGCAGGCTTGTCTGCCAAAGGAGATTGCATAAAGCCTGCCTGGAGTCTCTGGCGTGTAACTGGGCAAATAGAAAAATGGCTGTACTCAAGCTCGAGTACTTAATGGTTATTAATGGAGAATCTATGGTACAGCATGTTGATTATTAACATATATGCCATATTCTCACATAGCACATCGATAACAGTACTTCACCCAACAATCTAACATGCAGGAAGGCCACAGTAAGATATTTAAAAGTGTAATATTCACAAAATCACCCAAGGAGGCCTTATAAAAGAGACATCAGCAAAAATAGTTGGGAAATTTGAGTCAAAACCTTCAGAGGATTTGCCTAATTACTTACACTTTTCTAAATACAAGTATTCTCATTTTTACGTAGCTAAATTCTTGTATAGGTTTGTCTTAAGATACTTAGCACTGTGCAGAATACCCGAGAAGAGAAAGTTGGTAGCGGGGAGGAGTGAGATAAGGACTATCACAACATAAACCACATTCATGTAACACACATTTGTTTTCACATTCATGTAACAATGAAGCCTCCCCACCTTTCACTTAGACTGAGGCTGCATCTGTCAGTGCTGTGAAGCATGAGATGCACTACTAGAGATGTCACCAATTTATGGGGTTGAAAAAACAGGGGAAATGTTGCATGACCTGTAGTAAAATGAGAAGGCTCATTTTGCAAAATGTAGATATATACAAACTCTGATACAAGTCAGGCATATTCTAATCTACCACTTTTGAGTATTTACAAGGAAGAAGCTGTTATAAGACTTCTCCCTAAAATAAACAGTATACAGATTGCAATCCCCAACACGAACACCTAAATCTGCATTTGCCAAGAACAAAATACTCTGGGGGAAAAAAAAATCTCTATTTTAAAAGATGCTCAAGAGTATTTGCTTCTTCATTTTTTCACAGAATCTCAGATTTATCTTCAATTATCACACAACTACCAGTGGCTCTAAGGATGAATCATCGTCTCTATAAAACCTAAGAAATTTGAGAATACTGCTGCATTCTCTATCCATCAGATATGGGGAGCTAGAGCTATAGTTTTAACTTACAAGAACTTCAGGGAAAACTGAAGGTTTATTTTTGTTTTGTTATTGATGTTACCACATAAGCAACTCCAGAGGAGAACTTTCCAGTAATCTTCCTAAGAGAATTAGAAAGTTTATGAAAACTGTAATCTTATGCTTCTTTATCAGTGATACAACTGAGTATAGGGGGTTTTTTTGTTTGGTTGGTTTTTTTAATCTGATATTTCTTCCTTGTTTGTTTGATCTGCAATATGTTCCTCACAACATATCTGAGGATATTCCTGTGAAAGAGATGGTTTTAACCCTGTCCGGCAAACGTGGCACTGAGACACAGTGACAATTGCCTGTGTTTCATAGCAACTGCCCAGAATGCTTGATCTGTTGAGAGTTAAAAGGAGAGCCTGTGGCAGGGAGCAGGGCTGGCCTGTTCTCCTTCCTTCTAAAACTCCCAAGGGGGGTATAACCAAGGGCACTAGAGCCAGGCAGACACCTGGGAGAACATAAAGTAATTCCAGTGACTATTTCTACAAGACGAGGATAGTTACTATTAGGCTAGTTTAATCTCTCTGGCTCTGGTTCAAGACCCTGGTGCACAAAGTATCCAGCTGTGTTCCCAAGATAGTCTGTATTTCACATTGAATATAGTATGTTAGTTCATCAAGCTGAATTAGGTCCTGCTACGTTCTCTGGTGCATTAACTTCCTTTAAACCTTATTCTGTATTAGCTGACTCATTGCAGCATACAGCTTAAGCTAAAGGACATACCTTGTGTAAATTTATAGTTAAAATAGCATTGTGATCTTCATTTGCGTGTGGTAGCAGTTCTCTCCCTTAGCACAGGAGAAAAACTGCTGCTTGAGAAATGTGGCAGCCTCTAACACTTATTTGCCTTTCTAGACTTCCAGCAAGAAAGAAACAACAATCACCCATCACCAATCACTTTTTCCCACCAAAATCTCTTCCCTCAGAACATATCAAATGCAAAAAACCACTCAACTCTCATTAGGGGGTTATTGTCTGTACTTGAGGATGTAAAGAGGAAAATACAAACCCCTATTGCTAGGCTAAGAAAGTATTCCCTTACTGAATGTATAAATGTTAATCGGATAAAATAAAAGGCAGTGCTAATGGCTGATTTAAACCCAAAAGCCCAGAGATATTTACATTCAGTGCATTCACCCAAGTAAGCTTCTCTACTGAAGCAGGGTAGATGATGCAGTTTTCAGCAACAAACATGATGCCTAACATCTACTGGGTAAGTCAAGTCAAGTACAAAAAGTGAGTCTACCTTTCTTTCCTGATTTTTACTAACCCTTTAATTTTACCTAATGATACTCTCTGTTATTTAATTTCATCTTCCTTGGAATGGCTGTGGTTTCTACAACAGAGATGTAACAACACACAGGGAGCTCTCTCCTTAGAATCAGTCTGACCTGAGTGGAAGTGAGAAAGCTTACTGGGCTGTAATAATACTGTAATAATCTTTGTTATGCTATAATTTTTTCACATGGAAATCAAGGTTCATCTGTCAGTGCTGGCACTGCATATCACACCTTCTCAATCCTGGTCTCAGAGAATTCTCCAGCTACTTAGTATTAGATATGAATCATGAGCAAGGCTTTGCAGAGTCTGTACCCAGTTTATTTGATCATTACCGGTTTTCTGATTAATCCCCTATCTCCCAGTGAGTAGCATGCTTGCAAGGGTCAGGCAAGCAGGACAGACAGAAGGCTGCAGCTGAGTTCAGAATTCTGTTTTTGGCATACCACCTTGATAGCTGGTGTATTTCTTCATTACTGCTCTATATGTAACCTCCAAGTGATAAATGCATGAAATACCCAAAATAAGACATAATCTCAGTAACGGAAAACCAGAGGTTTCCTTTGCAGGCAGTGATTGAAAAATGTCTAATTTCCATTCCAGCTGGCATGCAGACAGCCCATGTCAGGTTTATCTGACAGTGCATCTAAGCTAAGTTCTTCCACATCTTTTGCCATTGTGAATTTTAACCAGGAAATTGTGTTGACAAGGGTTAAGAGTTTTCTTTATCTCTTCTATGCTATTGCCAAATCTTCAACTTCATTGAAAACAATAGACTGAATAGCAAAACCAAATAATATCAGTTACCTTTGTTTCCATATGCTCTGAGCCACGGCTTCCCAGACGCTCCCAAAGGTCACACACAACCTGCAAAGAATTTGTAGAAGACTTGCAAAGGAAGTCCTTGTTTGAGACTTTACATTTAATTTAGGCTCTGCATTGAAGATGAATTTTGTTATATAGCACTCCTAACCTGATTTCTCATGTTTAAGCATTTATTTGTGAACAAAACTTGGAGATTTTCTAAACCACAGCTCCTTTATTTTAAAATTATCAATGCTCATTTCTGTTAAAAGGTAACATTTTGGGGAAAGTTTGAGCAAAACACCCTCAGGTCTCTGATTTATGAAAGAATGTAAAAAATACATATTCTGGTGTTCATTTCAATACATGACTGCCTCTTACTATTTAGAAACCAACTTTACCATGACAGTGCTCTTCAGGATTACAAAGATAAAAATTCCTGTCCGATAGCGTTAGTGAGACGGTAAGGCTGATGGAACCTGGGGTCAGGTTTTAAAGCTAAGAAGGAGTGCTCTCTGTGAATATTTATGAGAAAGAACTAGGTAGAATTGATATTGGAAAGGACTCCAGTAGTGTGCAAGCTGTGTGAATTAAAGTGATACGTTCCAAGACATTTTCCCTTGCATAAACTACTCACTTTTTAATCAAAACTCACAACATTAGTAGTACCATATTGAAACATAGAAAACAAAAGAAAATAACACACGTGCTTAAATTTGTAACTGGGGAAACAGAGAGTTGCTAGGAATAGATGGCAACAAGCAAAGCGTATCCAAATCAGAAATTGCAGGTTTTACATTGCATTATAATTTTATCTGAAATTTGTTTTAATCCTTGTATAATCCTCAGCCCAGGTGGTGAACTGCATGTTGAGAGCATAAATCTAGAAGGATTATCACTGCACGAATATTTTTGGTAATTGCTCCATCTTGGAGGAAGTGGACCCTGGCAGGATCAATAAACTTTAAAATTGTGACAGTGTGGTAGAAAATTTTAAAATGCAAAGCCACCATCAAACCTGGGCACAAGCTGCACCTTCAGTTGCAGGTATTCCTTTAAAAAGAACTCATGGCTTGGTCAAATCAGATAAGATCAAACAGGACACTGAAAATACAAAAATCCAAAAGCTGGTCTAGTAACTGCCTATTTGTTTCCTTGTATATTAGAAAGAACCATTTTTGCTCCTTTTGTTTTTCCCAAGGTTCCCAGCTTAGTTTGCTAACTTATCCATCCTATTGCTTCTTTCTCTGGTTATCATGAAGGAATTGCATCTTTGCAGCATGGAATCAGCCCAGCTTGTTCCTCCTCACAGCACCTGTCAAGAAGAGTGCTTTGACTTCACAGGAGAGAAAATGGATTTCTTAGATGCACCACTGATATTCCTCAGCACGCTGCAGCCCTATGCGTACAGCCTGGGGAAGTCTTATAGATCCTCCACAAAACACTGACTCAAGGGATGGAGAACAGCAGCAGAATTTCTATACAAAGCTGATACTGATGATCAGGCCCATGCTGTGTGGAGGAGTTATATTATCCATTTAGTTGACACAGGCACTCCAAATACTTTTATATCATCTTTGAAAACTGAGTTTGAATAATCTGAGTGTAACCACCAGGAGCTTTTACTCTGAGAGATTAAATATGTAATATTTTATAACCCAGTTTAAACATGTGCCATGCAAAATTCAGGATTGGTTTTCAATACGTAATTTTCTTTTAATTTTTAAACAAGTTCTTGCAATGATTTTCATTTTATTATCTGTGTCTATGGAATGATGAACAAATCAAAATACAAAAATCTACAGATAATTTGATACTTAATCATTAATCTATTCTTGTAAAATGAAATTTTAACCAATCATAAATTTAGATGTGATCAGAACTATATCTCTCACTATATAATTAGATTGCTGATTTGTCAAATAACAGAAATCCATTATCCTTACATAAACTTCTAGTTTCCAAGGCAATTTAATCTCTAAGCTCTGAAGAGCTGGCAGTTAAATAAGTGTGGTTTTCTTTTAAGTTTAACATAGAGAAAACTAAAATTCAAAATGAAGAACAAAAAAAAATTATGGTTAACAGTAACAAAATGAAATTAAATAAAAGGGTTTTTTTAAAATATAAACATAAATTCTGGAAAAAAAATCAAAAAAGGAATGTTTGGAAGAAATCTTGAATATTATTAGGAAACTCCACTGATGTAAGAGTCTTAATCTGATGCTTTTTATCATTAATGAATGGGCTCCATTAATGGAGTCTCCAGGTACTTTATTGCACTTTTTGCAAATCTACTCACAGCAAGGTTTAGAAATAATGCAAAAAGAAGCTTACATGAAAAAGAAATTAAAATAATAACTGATTTGGGAGGAAGGGAAACGGACAACACTCATTTGCTCTTAAAGGAAATCTATTCCATTGATCTAGCTTTTAGAGCCAGACAAAAAGTAAAAATATATAGATTATAGATCAGCAAATGGAGGGCTCATTTTGAGCTGCATTGATTTTCAATTTGTGGAATAGCTTGTGATTAAAAAACAAACAAACAAACAACCCCCCCAAATTAAGTTATGTATCACTCTAATTTACTAAGGGGTTTTTGCTCCATGTTAAAAAAAAAAAAAAAGGAAAAAGTGGTGTATCTTTGCAACACAGGTAAAGGTTCCACTTTCCCTTTTCTCATTCCTATGCAAGGTAAACTACCATCTACTTACTGTTAATTTTTTGCTGTACTTTTCCAAGTTTTCCATCTTTAGAATTTGTATTCCCTCCACAACCTTGGTTTCCTTTTGTGCTCTCTAACCTCTTTTCTTGCTTTGAATCTGAATCTGGGATGCTTTACATGATGGTTGATTATTAGAGAATACTATAAGAAATATGAAACAAATTTTTTGTGTGTGTATATGTAAACTCAGCTGACTATACAGCAGTCTCAGAAAACTGCAGCTTACTGGGGTTCTTCCCTCAAACGGTGAATACTGACCATCCTGTGGTTCAAGACAGCTTAAGAAGACAAAGGTGTGCAGAGACAAAATTAGAGATGTAGTTCATTTGAAACGTTTTGTCATGAAAATTTGTCTTTTCAATACCAGATCTCCTTAATGTCAATGTTTCTTGTCAATGAGTTTCTTAATCAATCATCATCATTATTATTATTTAATAATAATAATACTATCCTCAAAAGTCTGTGTGGCAATACCTTAGGTCACCATGAAAACCAGTTTTCACAATGGGTGAATACTGTACAACTATCAATCCAGAAGCTTTAGAAAAGAGTGTCAAACACTGTTGTGTACTGTCTAATTTCCTCTAGACCAACCTGTATCCCAGAAACCTGAGGGCCAGAAGCTCTGAGCTTGGTCATAGTAAATCCAACTGTACATGTGGTTCTGGCACATGAATGACAACACTCGTGAAAAAATTATGTTATTTTCCCCGATACTCTGCAGCTGGGTATTTATAAACTGCACAGATGGGGGAGGGAGGGAAAAGAATTTTCCTGTTTTGTTGAAAAAGCTCTCTTCCTTGTCATTGAACTAGGAGAGGAGGAGGACAGATGGACCGTACTGTTAGTCTTAATGGCATTCTCATATAGCTTTTTATTACCACACCAAACCCTCCCTGTCATCCTGTACTACTTTTGCAGAGATTCTTCCCACTCCTCCACTAACAATATCAATTAACTGTTTATTGCCCCTTGATACAACTTACTTTTTTGATTTTACAAGAGATTTAAAAAAACTGCTGTGCGCCTATAATCTAAAATGAGGATGTCATCTGGTTCCGTAACAACATATAATAACCTTATATTCTTCTCTCTCATCCCCTTATGCAGTCTTTGGTTTTTTGACTGCAGAAGTCTATTAAAATGTTGCCTTAATTGCTTGCTGTTTGGTTTTGGGTTTTCTGAAGGGGGGGCAAGGCATGTATTACTTTGGCTCAGACTGCTATGCTACTGCTGTGCCTCTTGATTATTCTGTTCATCCCATTCACAATTCAGACAGCTGAAATTCAGAAAAGATCCAATGTAAGAGAACTGAAGTCAGGAGGTGGCTGTGTCATGCAGACACTGATGTGAGCACTGATGTGCAAATATCTGTGAGGGTGGCTGCTACACATCACCTTCTTCCCCAAACTGAAGTAATTGGCAAGCAGGATTCTAGTAGGCTGTTATTTGGCATGTAGTATCCTTCCCCTTCTGTGTCACAGGCTTTCAGACAGACTAAGACTTATTCATGTGGCAAACATCTGGATTTACATAGCAGCCAATACAGCTAATCTGTTCTGGCACGGAGGAGGGACATGTGCAGAATAGAGCTAACAACCCTAAATCAGAACCTGGTGCGGGGCAGGCCAGTACAACCACACTGTCCATCCAGCTGGAAAAGTAGAAATTAGGGAGAGGATTACAAAGAATTACAAAGATTTTAGGGGAAGGATTATATTGGCTGCTCAGCGGCACATGGACAGTATCTAGCACCTTCACAGAAGCTTATGTCTAAACCCATAATAAACTGTGTTTCGTTGCTAGGACTGATTTATCAAGAAGGCAATAAAATGAAGCAAAATAAACTCCAAAACAAAAAAGCAACATCTGATAGGGCTTACAGGAAAGTAAACAAGAGGCTTACAACGGTGCTAATGCATGCTATTAACACTTACATATGGTCCAGCTCTTGGCCTAGCAGAATGTGTCTGCCACCATCCAGAGGCAGTAGCAACAAACTGTACTCAAGCCTGTGGGAAACCATAGTTAGAATTCATCTAACACAAGCAATGGATAGACCAAAGAAACTTTTAATCTAGGAATAAAAGGGAGATGAAAATTGTAAGAGAAAACCTAAGAGATCTCAGATTCTGCTAGGTTTTCATATATTGTTGTATATTTATTTGCTCATTTAGATACCCAGGGAATAGATAAGAAAATAGCTTTTCCACAAAGGTGTTCAGTAAGGAAGAAGGATGGATGTCTGCAAGCAACTGCCATCATCCCTATCCTCATGATAGGCAGCAGGCTTAGGAGGAGATTCTTACAAATATCCCCAGACATACCTACAATCTTGCTTCTTTCAGGATATGAAACTGTTTTCTCGATATTTGGTTTGCTTTTGGTCTTGCTGGAGGAACCAGAGATTGGCAAAAGCTGTTGCACAAAAGATGGATTAACCGACACTTGTCCTTTGAAAGCCAAAATGTTATGAAGGCAAGTGAGCTAGCTGAAAGCACTTGACTACAGGATCAGCTCCATTTGGTTCCTTTATGAATCCAATATTTGTATGTACCTGTGAGATGAAACCATAATAATAACCATACCTTAAGTGGAGAAAGCATGTGACTATGTGCAGTTATCATGAATGATCCAACCAACTCCTCCTCTGGTATTTCTAGTATCAGAAATGCTGCTTTTCCAAATTTTCTCTGGAAGAAACATTTCAAACTCTCACCAACATGGTGATTTCTCCATGAATTACACTGATCTGAATTGTTGGATGGTTGGCTAAGAAGATATCAGGCTCTTTTTTTACTACTGAAATAGATGTGAAGGGCAGAACAGCTGGAAAACAAGGATTACAGGTACGATGAATGTGGGAGTGAGAAATCAAACACATCTTTTCCCATACCAGATGTTGATTAGATGAAGAATGCCTGCTGAGGTTGAACAAAGAACAGCCTTTTCTGGATTTTATTATCTGAAGCTGGAAAAATTTAATAGCTAAAATGTAACAACATGTTATGAATTATTTTCCTAGTTTCAGTAGTATCTTTGGTTGACTTCAGCTATAAAAATATTAATATAAAATGCTGAAAGGGAGAATCAGACAGTGGTACTTCAATGTTTCTTTCACTGACGTTAGAGTGGTTTATTGATTCTATTTAACTGCTAATTGGCTCACATTATTAAATTACCAGCATTCAGGCTAGAAATTAGTTTAAATGATCAATCAATGCAAAATAAGGTCAAGATTATTAGTGACAGACTGGAGAGGCAGATAAATAGATCAATAGAAAGAAATAAAGATAGATCAATCAAGTTTAAACTAAATGGAAAAAGTAGGTCGACCTTTTTTCTCGTTCTTAATTACATACCCACTGGCTTTTTCTGTGGGGACTTGAAATCTTGAAGTCTATTTCTACACTGCATAATTATAATTCTCAGATCTGACTGATCATGTCAAATCTTGAAGCAGAACAAATAGTGAAAACTAGGCACACTGAGATGTTGAGCCATCAATTACACTAGTAAAGTCACAGTTTAATAGAATCCTCTACTAATTCCACAAAGTTCAGATATGGAGAACATTTAAATACTTAAAAAAAAAAAAAAAGCTCCACATTAATTAAACAAAATTACAGTAAATCTGTCTAGACTGGTGCATCACCTTAAGTTTGAACTGTTGATACTCCCAAACCAAGGATTTCTTTTCTTGCCTTTGTTCTGTCACACCACTGAACGGAATATAATATAGTATCTAGTAAAATTTTCACTTTCACAAAGTGTGTCTGATCTTGTCTCAGTCACATCCAGAACATCATATATTGTGGCCTCATTAGCCACAAATAGGCTGGATTCTTAATGATCACTAGGGATCACTCAGATTTCTGCACAAACTAGGACAAGCTATTTCACTTTTCTGTGCCTTGGCTTTCCCATCTGAAAATGAGGACGTTGATTTTTGCCCTCCTTTCTTTAAATGAATTGAGATGCTGGTGAAGAATACTGTTTAATGTTAAAAACAATTATTTTATTTTCTGCTTTCCTATCAAAATATCACCTCAGGTTTGCATGTTAAAAGCCTGTTAATAATGTTAAAAGGTATATGCCAGCTGTTGGTTTTAGGAAGACTCTTGATTGTACTGCTAATTACTCAAATAAAAATGTACAACTTGGGTTATGACTATATTGCTTCTTGCAGGGTTTCCTGAAGCTACTATCCAAGGGATATCTGGGCACAGGTACACCTTTATGTCTCTCTTTATGCTTCCAGGTGCATCCACAGGTATAGCCCGAAACATGGACAACCCTCTAGGTTTAAGCCTGTCTCCTTCCTTACCTGCCTCCATGAGCAGCTCCTGGCCACTGTGCTGGCATTTCTGTCATTAGAAGGAGATGGGCAGCAGAAAAGGTTGTATTTACTAGTGGTCTCACCTTTCAGATGCTGGGTGGATAAATAAGTCCAGTCATGATGATCCAGAAGGATACTTTCTTGGTATAGCTACCAGATGACTTACCACACAGTGAAGCTTGAGGAATGTGTAAGCAAGCCAGTTTCTTCCAGTAGGAGAGGATTAGTCTTTATGAACCAGGAATTTCCATGTTTCTATGAAAACTGAGCCCTCATCTACTCTTAATCAGATGTAAAACTTTTCGATGGGTACTTACCAGTAAGATTTCTGAATATATTCTTTATTCTCTCTTTTTTTTTTTATTTGCTTTCATTTTCCTTTTTTTCTACTGTATCCCACACTCCTTAGTCCCCCACTGCTATGAACTTGCCCACAGTAGCAGTTGCTAGGCATTAGAGCTGATTAAAAATGTAGAGAAATGTATTGAAGGAAGAAGTTATTGAAGTCACTCCTGGAAAGTTTACACAGCCATTTCATGCTTTCAGAAAGTTCCACATAGTGGGGAAAAAAACAAGTGGAAAAAAGTAAGGAAGAATTTCAAATAATTCTTCCTGACAGTTAGTAAAACCCCACATTTCCAAATATTTCTGCACTACATTTTCAGCTCCTGTTTGTCCTCCAAGTCTCAAATGATGACCTCTCTGACCGAAGTAGTTTCTCTTATTTCTCTTTGACTTCTGTGGCTGTTGAAGTTACTTTACTCACTCTTCCAGACTGCATACCGCTTTGCATTTTAAGTCTGCAGAATTCTCCTACCTACAAACAAAAATCAATGTGTGTCTGCCTTATAGCAGATAAGGGCAGCACTGGATCCTTCAACAGTCTTCTGATAATGTGTATTATTTTAGGTGTCTAGTCTACAAGTCTGAATACAGCAGAACAGGTGAGATGTCTTTCTCTACACAGACTCCCCATCAGCCTTTTCAAACTCCCACTGGAAAGTCACTGTTTATTCTCTCCTCACCACCTACTCAGGCTTGCTGCACCTCAGCAGCTGCCGTAAAATTCTGCCCTTGATGCTAATGCATAACTCACATCTGCATTAATCAGAATATATATGTAGAAGCAGCGAGGGGGAAAATATACCCTCTTGTGAATTTGGAAGCTCCAAGAGCATCTAAAAATATGTGCTATGCTTTTCTTGAATGTACTATTAAAAATAAAATAAAGCAACTCAAACACAAAGGATTCAGTTCAAGATACTCAGACACCTGAAGTAAGGTGAGTTCATTTTTTCCTTGTTTACCTGGTGGTGTTCACGTCTGTCTAAAACCAACCAAGACAATAAACAACTGCAAGGCATTCTGGAGAGTATTTCAGCCCTGCCATACTAAACTAAAATTTGAATATTGTATACAATCCGGACATTGAAACTTTGCTTGAATTGTCATAAATCACACTTATCACATGTATTTAAATTAGCTGCTGAATACTGAACTGGCCTCACTATGTAGCTAAGGAAATTACAAACCAAGTAAGGGGAAAAAAAAAGAAAATAAAATTAGTTTTCTTCAATAAATTGCAATTGCATACTACAGGGGTTACAAGAAAAAATAACAAAGAAATGATGGCACATCTTTTCTTAATTTTGAGACAAAGCTATCAGTAGGGAAAAATAAAACAAAACAAAATAATTTTGCATTAAAAATAAATATATTAGGCTGAGAAAATTAGAGCAATAGAGGCAATGTCACAGGGCAGACGAGCTCATTCTGTTTTAAAGAGATAGTTATATTACCAGTGGCAGATATACAGGTGTCCAAATATCGTTCTCACAGACATTTACTCAGTGATTTGAAGTTCGACAGAAAAGAAATTCCTAATTTATCACACTCAGAGATATTCAGTGGTTTGTTCCAGGGTACCCAGGGAGTATGAATCCAGGTCTTCCCCAGTCTGTGCATCTCTTTTGTGTTTTGCCACGCCTGCCCAGTCCTACCCAACGCTATTAGTATAAGAAGCAACACAGTAGAAATGCAAGTTCACAGCATCCAGTTATGTCAGTTAGTCTCTAAAACAAAAAGAGAAGAGGGGAAAACAAGAAGAAAATGTAAACAGAAATCTGAGAAATATGCTCTGGGAAGCAACTGACAGTTTTGTTTATTGAAGTTGAGAAAGGACAAAAGATGAGAATGTGAAGCAAAAGGGAATTCAATTCATCACATAGGGCAAATGACCTACTGTAATAAAGTTGTATCTGTCATTTTTTAGGAGGCTTCTTGCATGTAAATATAGGAGTCATGCACATGATGATCTTCATCACTGTTCTGAGGACACCGATAGATTACAGAACTGGCAAGGCCTTTCTAGGACTTAGACATGTTAGAAATATTTCGCCTCTATCTGTGAATAAATCAGAGGAAAATTTTCAGTGGCAAGCAGGTGTGCCCTTCCTGAGTCCCTTTTGTGCTGCTCTCTCCATACAGGTGATTTGTAGTCTGCTCACCAGCTTGATGGAAACATGAGACAACTCCAGATATGGGCTAAAACAAATGCTTGCTGTGTGGGTATTTTCACTAGTGAGCAATTTCCTTCAATGTAGCTTAAAGGGTATAAAGTCTTAAAGAAAAAAGATATTAAAGTAGACTAACCCAAAGGTCACCATACTTAACAGGCAAATTATGTTTTCAATAAGTTTGGAAATTTTTATATATTTAATTTACTATACGGTTTTAACTTCTTTTCAAACGTTCCCTCTAGGACTAGTTTATCACTGTAAATGGTCCCCAGTCATAAAAAAGTTACAGCAGACATTAACATCGTGTCTGTACCCACCATTAAGAACTGCAATATTAATGGAATGATTAATATCCAGAAATGAATGACAAAACTTGTACCAGCCTGAAGCCAGATATTCTAAGAAAGACGGAACAGTTGCACGAAGAATGACTGCAACTTAAAAAGAAGCAGCAATGAACATCTGGGTCGAGGGAGGGGAGTAAAGGAAAAGAAAGCTAATAGTTCTGAAGATTATTAAGTGCAATCATTTTATATGGCAGATGATAATGTAGTACATATGACTTAGCTGGGTGTTGGAAAATGTTGAAAAAGCAGTACACAAGTGAATGAAACAAAGCAGTTAATGGATATGAAAATCAACACATAAACAAGTAGACTTGCTGTTCTTTTCCAGACAGAGTCCTAAATACATAATAACATTTTACACCAAGGATCTTTACAGGAATTAAGTAAAATCCCATTCAGGCAGCACACACGGAGAGAAGCTGAGACACATGGTTGTTGATCTAAGAAACAATTTGCCTATGGTCATGCTGGGAGCCAGTGAAAAAGGCAGAACTAATATACAGGTCTGTGGATTCATTTTCTAACCACTAGACCCTTCCTACTTGGAAGCATAGTGTGTAGTGACTTGAAATGTTCCCAGACCTATTGACATTTATCAGCTTTAAACCAATACCTTTTGGCAATGCCCTCAGCTATTTCTGCTCTGCTTTCCATCCTCATAATCTTAGTTGAAGAATTTCTCAACCAGATCCTTCATTTTTAAATGTTCACAGTTCCTCATCATCTTCTGCCTTTCCTTAATTTGGTTTACAACTATTCATACTGGTGTTCTGATTACAAGATTGTCTTGCTCAGTTTCTATTTGTCTTTTGATCCAATAGATCAAAACCCCTTAGGCCTTTAAAATGACACATTTTTCCTCATATTCTACACTTTCTAACATTATATACCAATTTTTCCTCTATCTTCTCCTCAGAAATCTTTTCCTCAAAGCATCTCCATCTTCTGCTGCCTTCTCTTGAAAATACAACCTTAATCATTTGAACAAAAGGACAATGTCTCTTTCTTAATTGAATGTATATGTTAGGAAGAATCCCACTGCATTTAGATTAAATTACCTTCTCTGTGTTCTTCTGTAGGAATGGCCTTCTAGAGCTTTGAAGGGAAATCCAGTGTTGTTAAGAGCTAATGCTAACTGTGCTTGAGAGGCAGCTAAAGCCCTTGGGAATCCTTGAAAGATCCAGACACAGTATGGTCTACATACTGTGACAATATGTTCAGGAGACAACATGTTAAGATTGGCTTGGCGGTTCAGAGAGCATTTTCTACCATGCTGGGCAAATCTAAAAAACATTATGTTATTTCCTGTTATACCACATGGTAAAGATAGCTTTATAAACCAGAAAAATTAACTGTATTTTCTTGTCCCTCAGGTTTTTGTTGTGTCTTTTTCTTATTTCTCAGTAACTGATGGAGAAACAAAAATAAATTTTTTGATAGTGATACATGAAGAAACTTGGAAAGAAAATACAATGTTCTAATGCTCCATGGAAATGAAGTCACTATTAATGGATGGAGATGAAATGAGAACAGTTCTTGGAGCAACTGGTATAGAGAAGCTCACATGCATGATTTCCATCAATACTGCAGTATGCTTTACATTGTTCTCAGCTGTTTAAATATATGATCTTGTCACCTGTTTTACTTGTTTTCAGCTCTGCAAGTATTTACATCCTTAGAAACAAACAAAATAAAGCTCTGAACTTCCATTTGACATACCTTTACAAAAGCTTCCTAATTGTCTGTAAAGAAATCTCTTTCTAAAAGGAAATGTCTACTAGTCCTGACCTGCCTCTGCCCCAGCAATGCAGTGAGAGATCCATCTCAATATGAACTTTAAGAAATCTTTAGAGAGCAGAGTCCCTGTGTTTACTACTTTCAGTACCAAACATCATGACTCCTGCTTGTTCAGAAGCTTGTATCTGGGTATATAGCTGAAAAGCAGCGAGGGATCCAAGCAGCTAAGTTAAAAGCTTTCTGCCTTTTACTTAAGAAAAAAAAAAAAAAAAGGCACTTCTGTGTACAGCTGAAGGCAAAGATTTCAGATGTGAATTTGTCTTTGTTAAATGGGTGTTTTAGACATATTATATTGGGAAATTCAAAGACTAATGCTGGGACTTCTAAGCACTGCAGACATGGATTTCATCCTTGACTTTGCAGAACATGAAAATAATATAACTGTTGTAATTTATATAACTTATATACATACTTGCATCAGCCACTGAAGTTTTAAATGTCAAGTAGCTGTGTAGCTGTGTAGTATTACAGGTATTGTGTCTTCTGATAAGGACACACCACCACACGTGAGTACCTTAATTCATATGACCTTCCCTCAGCAGAATAATACTCTGTATGCAAAACATGCATGGTCACTTAGGAACCTATTCAGTCACCAATTTAAACAAATATCTAATAGTAGGATTCTTTGCAAAATCTTTTCACAGATAAATCGGACTACAACTTATTAGAAACCCTTCTCTGAAATCAGGCCATGAAAATGGTAAAAAAGCAGTAAACCCACTGTATTTCTCTGTTTTTTAAATGAATGTCAGACTCCTTGTTCCAATACTGAAAAGCAATTTACCAGAACCAATCCAAAACAAACAAACAAAAAAGAAGAAGAAAAAAAAGAAAAAAAAGATGGTCCCATCTCAGTTAGTCTCCTAGAATTTTTTACAGAACAGAAAAATAAGCACGGGCCCTTATTACCCAAGGACAGAGTTCATAATGGTCTTCCTAATACA
Source organism: Harpia harpyja (assembly GCF_026419915.1). Classification (NCBI taxonomy): domain Eukaryota; kingdom Metazoa; phylum Chordata; class Aves; order Accipitriformes; family Accipitridae; genus Harpia; species Harpia harpyja. The sequence goes on from NC_068957.1 coordinate 10,823,579, forward strand.
AAAAAACAGCTGAGGTTTTTTTTTTTTGTAAAAAGAAGTGTCAGAAGAGACATCTACCACTCACAGGGAGCTAGAGGAAATGTGAGACTCATCATCTGGTGGTGACACATTGGCTTTATAAGGAAATTCATCTATTTATTTGCACATGGAAAAAATCTTTTAAGTTGACAGATTGGATTCCTTTGCACTTTCAAGACCCTGAGCTAATCCTCTCATGAGAAGTAAAAGAGGAATTAGCATCAAAGCTACTTTCTGCAATAAGTAGGGTGTTTTTTTCTTGACAGATTTTGATTTATTACAATACTCTGTAACTCAGGGCTCTTTAGCAAGACCGAGATTTTTCTAACTTGGCAAATTACAGCTGAATCAGATTTGTAGTCATACTATTTATTTATTAGTAGGCTTACTTTATTATACTACATTTTGTACTGATAAGGCAAGGGACACTGAAGACTTTATGTATGGAGTAAAACTACATGCACAGTACTATCAATTCTGTAATAATGGTAAAATCACAAAAACATAGGCCTTTCTCTGCAATTATTCTCTTGAGGCTCTTAATTAATATAGAATCTCAGGTGACTACAAGGAATGGAGTAACGATAAATCAAACGTGTGCTATTAGAATTGTCTTAGTGGATGACATGCAGAAGAAATGAACATTTTGTGAAAGCTGATAAGGAATATTGTAAAGAAAGGATATGGAAGAAAGGCAAAAAAATTACAGAATTCCAATTCTGCCTTCAGAAAGCAAGGTCTACCACTTCCCTATATATAGTAGAACTGCCCTAAAAGAAGTTGCAATAGGCAGGATAAGGAAGGATTTGTGTTATTCCTAAAAAATAGATTGATGATTTTTAGCTCTCCCTCCTAGTCATTTGTGAAATACTGTGGAATGCTCTGACAAGATTTTTTATTTTATATATATTTTTAATCTTAGCTTCTTTCCTGACCTGTTGTTTACATCTCTCAAATTTTCCAATTATATTAATTAAGCTTGTCAGCAGCTCCTATTAAACTGGTGTGGTTTTGCTTTCCAAGTAGACATTTCAGTGTATTTCCTTTCAATATTTCCTTTCTGCCTTATAGAAGGGATTAGAAAGGATTTCCATAGTACCTGGAAAACATCCAGGTACTACGTGACCTCTTTTCATTGGTGATCATGATAGAGAGAAATGTTAGAGCTAAATGGAATGGCCTGACCAAAGAAGTCCCATTTCTGACATGCTAAGCCAAAAGCACCCTCAGCCAAATTCCAAACTGAATCTCAAGTGCAGTGGAATAAAGGATATCTACTTCTGTCTTTGAGGAGAAAAAGGGAGGAGGAAAACACTTATGCTTTGTGCTCGAGTCATACAGAGGCTGCGTTGTGAATGTCCAAGCAGGACAAGAATCCAGCTGTACCCATGGTTAGTTAACAGCTGATACCAACAATTTTCACCTACTCAAGATTAACAGATCCAGTGGTTCAGCTAAGGTTAGTTGCTGTGAAATGGTCCAACAGGATTTTTTCTGTTTATTTATTTTTTAAATTTTACTTTCTTTCCTGACCTATTGTTTTTCATCTTTCACATTTTGCAGTGATGTTAATTGAGCTTGTCATCAGCTCATATTCATGACACCTCTTCACAGCCAAGTTATCCAAAGTTAATTTTTAGCATAATATTCTTGCATTCATAATTCAATATTCACATATTCCAACATAGTTTTAAGGAAGGTATAAGGAGTAAGAGGATTAGTGCTGAATATTCAGATATAGGTAAAAGAAGTACATCACTCTGTAGTTGTGAATAGGCTCACCTATAATTTTTTACAGAACAAGTCAGTGTTAAGATTTTGTTTGTGCTTGTGTGGTTTTATGCATAACTCTCTGAAGTCCATGGAAAACATATTGGCTTCAATGAGCTTTAGATGAGGTATGTAGATCCAGAACATGGCATCTTGTGCTCACAAATGTCAATGGTAGTCCCTCTGTGACTGAATTGTCTGAGCCCAATGACATCTAGTAGTAATTTCAAATGACACAAACTGTGTTAATCTGGAGACTACTGGAGAGGTTAGAAAGTCATATTTCTAAAACTCACTCTTTGCAGTAAGAAAATTACAGGAGTTTACCATGGTACCATTCAGTAGGAATTCACTCCACCACTGGCAGTGCAGTCAGAATGTTCACATGTGTGATCATTTCAAGGAAGATATGAACTTCACCTGCTTGATTTGGATTAAACCAGGCAGGGGCCATAGCTACTAGAAGGGACCCAAACACTTTCAATATGAATATATGGAGTCATTTGGTAGTCAGTCTCAAGACATCATCCAGAAGCTGCATAACATTTAGTTCAGAAGTCATTGTAAGAAAAAGAAGAAAAGGGGCCTGACTGAACTTATTTTCTTGATTTAGTTCAGGGTATTAGACTATTGCTTTTGGATAAAAATATTGTCATCATTCTAATTTTGTACTGAGCTTTGAGGCATTCAGGCACAGATACTCTCAGTTAAAGTGAATTACCAGTTTAATAATAAATCATGGCACACAGTGATGAGAGATTATGAGATGTAAGTGGCTTAACTTTGCTCTTCTCTGGTTTCAGAAATATGAACAAGGATCCTGGTTGGCTGTAAATGTAACTTTTTTCCCTCCACATGGAACTGAGTTTTATATCTGCCCAATGCAAGTCAAGCCCAGGTGCCCCAAATAATTTATCTTTGTACTGGCTCTTAACTCTCCAAAGATTTCAGCAAAAAAGATAAACCACTAAAAAGAAATCCAAAAAGAAGTTTGAGATAGCATCAAATATGGCAGCAGCATTTATAATTGAAACTGATCTGATAAGAGGAAAAAAAGGGAAACACCTGTAGCAGCTGAATTAAAGCTCTGAGGAGTTAAGAAAATTAGAACAGAAAGAAGATGGCAGTATTGAAGCTGAACCCAAAGCTGAGAGAAAATATCTAATCTGCAACACAGTCTGCTTTTTAGAACTTAGAAAACTTTCAATATCTTGATTGGATAAGGTGCAGTAATGACAGGACCATTTTCTGTTGTGTCCTTGAATTGATTTTGTTTTTTTTTAAATAGCATCCTTCATCCCCTCTCTGAACTTAATAAGAAAATAAGTGAACCAAGAAACATGGACTATTTCAGAAACAAGGGTCCTTCTTGTGCTTGTTTGACATAGCATAGGCAAGACAGGATAATGATCAATTAATGTTGAATATTTTTGAAAGATTAACTATGCAGCAAGAGCAATGCAAAGAAGGAGGAGGTAGGACACAGAAAGGAAAGGAGAAATGTATGTGGTCAGGATATATAAAAGTGAAGGACAAACTGAGTATATATTCAACTTTGATTTCATTCAAATCAAGGAAAACATGCATGGACTAACACTACCTCCTTGCCAAAACATGGATTTCAAGCTTTTAGAAGACTGACTTTGGGAAGTCATGACTATAATCTAGAAGTCTCTGAAGATACTTGTCTTTTGCATCTTTTGTAATTTTTTATGATTTTTTCGTAGCTTGTTGAGAAATCAAATATTTGAGAGAATATTACCTGAAGAACCCATTGCATCCACTTGTAAGGGAAGTTTCATTCTCAACGCTCATTCGTGCCATTCCTTCATAAGCTCTGATGACTTCATCCAGGAAGTACAGATGTGAAATAGTAAGCACTGTAGTCAAAAGCCGATTGTAGAAGTAATACTGGGTATTAAATAAAGAAAAAACAACAAAAAATTAAAGGGTGCCTTTGAGTATATAAGATTAAGGGCTGTCATGAAGCCAAGGACAGAAGGGGCTGTGTATTGGAACTAGTATAAAGGCTAAGTTTAAGTATGCTGAACTAGAAAGGTTGTTTTCAGGGACAAACCCAATGCCCCTAGATGTAAATGCAGGAACCAGTATGACCTCAAAAAATAAAACATGAAAAATTGCCTCTTCCCACTGGACAGGTCATAGAATCATAGAATGGTTTGGGTTGGAAGGGACCTTTAAAGATCATCTAGTCCAAACCCTCTGCCATGGGCAGGGACATCTTTCACTAGACCAGGTTGCTCAAAGCCCCGTGGAGCCTGACCTTGAACACTTCCAGTGATGGGGCATCCACAACATCTCTGGGCAACCTGTTTCTGTGTCTCACCACCCTCATTGTAAAAATATCCTTATGTCCAATCTAAATCTACCCTCTTTCAGTTCAAAACAGTTGCCCTTTGTCCTGTCACTATAGGTCTTGGTAAAATGTGTCTCTCCTGCAGGTCTGGCAGAAGCGCATACTGCAGAGTAAATGGGGAGGCAAGAGAGGTGAAGAACACATGGAAGAGATAGGAGGGACAAGATATGCAGGAAGAAAAGAGGTTTGGATTTAAAGCTGATTGTTTGATAATAATGCAAGGACCCTGTAAACAAAGAAGTGGCATAGGTCATATAAATATGACCTACATATGCAGGCATTTATCACATTACAAATTGGTGCCTACCACTGACAAACAGAAATACATCAACTATTTCTCTTCCACACGCAGGATGCTCATATAACGCAACTCCCCCTGACAAGCACTTACTACCTTACCTTGTGCTCCTGACAGAGATGGAGATTGCTTCACCAGTAATACAGACAGAAACATAGCTGCTTGCATGTTTTCAAAATATATCTGCAAAAGATTTTTATCTGTGTACAGTTTATTTAATACGGTTATTCCAGCAGCTGATGCAGCCTGAAGCCAGAAGTGAGGCAAGGTTTTCAGAGAAGGGGTAATATACCTAGAAGAAAGGATGCAGCTGGAAAAAATGGGCAACTTTGGGGCACACTTTTACAGGCACAAACCTTTTTTTAAGTAACAGAAGGTGGATTTTAATAGCGGTTAGTTGGACCAATAAAGATGTTTCCCATGCCTACAAACTTCATATTGCATTATTTTTTCTAAGAACAGAAGAAAAGTCTTCATCTTTCCCTTTTATATATTTAATATTATTCTGTTCTAGTGCTATATTATAGCAGCCATCCTTATTTCCAGTTGGTTTTTACAAGTTATGCAGAGCTGGTTATGTGCAGGGGATTCTCTAGTGTATGCAGCAACATTCCACACTGTTTCCATAATTCCTTTTATTCCTAAATAAATTGTACACACTAAACTGTAACCCAGACCTGCAACTTACAGCTGGGGCTAGGAAAGAATGAGGGGCACCACATGCAGAAGCAGCACAGAATATAATGGTGTTTGTTTGCCATTTGACGAACAAATTGTTTAAGCTCTGGTGTATTTTGTCCACTAGAAAACCAGAGATGTCAGAAAAGGTAACACACTATGAGATGGGTGAAACTGGAAGCTCGCATCACTATCTCATATTTGTTTTTTCCAAGCCCCTTAAAACAAGTAAAAAAAAAAAAGAAATTCCAACCACAGCACTACCTTATCTGTAGGCATGGAGTTTCAATAGGAAATGTCCTGGTACAGAGTACCAGAGGTGGGCTGCAACACTATATCAGATCATTGTTATTGGATGAGAGAAAAATACATATCCATTAAAAATGTAATATAAATCACTGAAGAAAAACATTACCAGAGAAATATCATCATCGTTAAGATAAGTTTGTCCTTGGCAATTATTTTTTAAATATAATTTTTTTAGGGATTCTGGTGTACAAGAAAAATGAGTTAGCACCATAACCCAGCAGGATTCCTCAGTAATAAATGCAGACAGAAGCCAGCCAGGAATTGGAAACATCAGTGAGAACATCACAAAGGGTAATAGAAAAGCTCTAGCTGACTTCATGAGCCTGTGGATCAGGCAAAAGGGTCAGCAAAGTTGGATGGTAATGGTACATTGAAGTGGGACATGCTTACCCCGTGGTACTCCTGAGAGAAATGATTTTCTACAATAGGTCTTGGGAAATACAAAATTCTTTAGCCACATATTTAAAATCTTCTTTCATGGTTGAATCTTTCTGACAATTTCAAATCTATTTTGTTTTCGTACAAAACTTCATTTCATGATGAGAAAATCCTCCCCTATGCCCTTCTCTTCTCCCAATGTTATGGCAATGAAGATTAAAATAGGTGATTCTAATTCTGCTAGATATTTGATTCCCTCCACACACACTACTAATGTTTTAATTCATATCCAGTGTTCCCGATGTGATCTTAAAAAAACAAAATCCCAAGTCTGTCATGTCTGCTAGAGTCTTCCTTTGTAATGGTATTGATTATTGCTCATGTCAGTGTAAGGAACAGATAATACATGTTTAGTTCTTTAGACAACTATTCATTTCATTGAGAGCGTAGATGTGTGGGCCTGTGTAGACACAGCATTTAAGCAAGCAGTGTTTCAATTAAATCTCATTTTAAAAAGCTTGATTGACATGGCAGTATGCCATGTGACTGTTTTTGCAAATTATAACTTGTATCCACTAGAAGAAAAAAGTAGAAATTCAGGTTTTCTTTTAGGCGTGCCAGATCAGGCAAAAGAGTTTCCTACTTTGAAGAGATTTGTTGTAGATGCCCAAAGCAGGACAAACATGTATTTGAAAAAAATCAATAAAAATTTGAACGTAATGTATCACTTGTGAAATCCAGAGTGCTCTCTGCTCTCCCTTGAAGAGTCACTCCGCCTGATCCTCACACAGCTTCCAGTGAACACAGCAGCATTCGTTCACTTTCTCTGGGGCAGGATCTGGTGAGTTCTGGAATATAAATACCAGATCACCAGCTACATTCACAGGACCAGCAAGCTTCTCTAGGTATGACAACCAAGACACCCTGTGGTTGCAGGCTGCAACATGGGAGAAAGGCTTTTCTCAGAACGTGGCTTTGCTACTAGGCTTCCAAAATTCAGCTCAGTTGGTACCAAAAATAATCCTGCAATACAGTTTTTAGATTTTAGCCTCTGAAGACAAACAAACAAAGGGTCAGGTACAAAGATTTAAAAAGGAGTCAGGCATCCCAGATTTGAACTTGGCCAGAAGAAACAGAACAGGAAAAGTTTTATTCCCCTGGTAATTGTATCATCCTCATCCAGTAGAAAAGTCTGAATTTTCAGGGCAGTCAACCTAGCCCTCACCCCGAGACCTGACTCTTACATATGGGATGAAGCAACAGCTGAATTGACTCAGTTCACGACTGCTCACCCAGCCCACAGACTGACAGTCTCTCTACTTATGGTATGCAGCTCTGACCTTTCCTTACACTTCAGGGAAGGTAATCACCTCTGCTGTCTCCCAAAATGTTTTGAAATCTACCACAACAGGTTTTGTGTCTTCTGCCAAGACTATCTATGGAAACAGCAGCTTGTTTCACGCTTTTCGAATAAGCCTATTTCTGCTTTCCCCTGGACAAAGTAAATTATGCCATTACACGGTGGTTTGCTATTTTTTATGGGCACCATTGACAACAGAACCTTTTCACACTCACTCTCAGGTAATTTCAATATCACATACCTACTGCTATTCTGTTATGGCAGCCTTAATTCATAAAATAATGAATTTTATATATGTATTTGTGGGATGAAGGTTTTTGAGACTGGCTCCAGTTTTGTTGGTTTGTCTCTCCTCTGCTGTTATCCATATCTTTTCCCCCACTGTATTAGGTGCAATTTTTAGCACACATGCCTCGTTACCCACGCTCACTTCCTCTAAAACATTTGCACCTTCCTGTGTGCATTGTGACAGTGCCTTGACATATGTGACTTAAGGTGAGATGTCACCAGCTGTGCAGCTACAGGTGGGATGACAAAAAGACAATGTCCTCCGACGGTGACACAATTTGCATGCTTGTGGCTGGTGAGTAACGGATGGTTGGCACTGTGGATTACAGAACTAAAGTGCCACCGTTGGAAAGATTGACCTTCACATCTTAAACATTATTCAAAGGGAATGAACAGGATGGTGTTTACTTGACAGATTTTTCTTTTAAGCCTGAGTTTCTCTACAAGTTTCATGCTTGTTCACTGGGTTCATCACCACAGCTGCTTTCTTTGAGAAAGGAAAGACAAACTAGATGGTTCCAAATCACTTCTCAATCTCATTATCACAGCTCATGCTGACTATCAAGCTACCACAGCTAAGAACAAACCTCTTTTCATCTCATCCATAGCAACTGTAATTATTCTAGGTCTACAGCAAACCATGGTACCCTCAAAGAATCAAACACAACGTAGTCCTCTTAAACCCTCTTTCACTGCAAAGCTAAGTTGAATTACTTGGATTTCCTGAAGGTAAGAAGCATATGCATAGAGAGTAAGAGAGGCTCTGCTGTTCTCTAGGATGATGATTTTTAATTTTATCCTATAAACAAACTGAAGGTGAAAAGACTGAGAAACCCCCAATACTTTTTTTGTTTTTTAAGTTAAGTAATTCTAGAGAGTTCCACAGTTCTTCAGAGCCAGATACAAAGTTTGGAAATATCATTTCCTACTGTTGTGGTTTAACCGCAGCCAGCAACTAAGCACCACACAGCTGCTCAGACATACCTAAATCAAAAACATAGCACTGTACCAGCTACTAGGAAGACAATTAACTCTACCCCAGCTGAAAGCAGGACACCTTCAAGATTCAAATGCAGCACCTGAATTAAAATCTTCTTCCTGCTCAAACCTGACAGCAACTAAAATCATGCTGTCAGACCCTCAGTTTTGGATTCAGACAGAACAGCTAAATCCATCTTTGAGCAGGCTGTGGGATGACTCTGCAGTGCTCCCAGAAGCCCATTTTGCTTTCAAAGCTGGGGCAGAACTAAGGTCTATGTGAAGTTTTGCACAATGGAGAAAGCAGTGCAGTAACTGAATTGGAGCCAGGCCTCTTCCTCCTTCTGCCAGCTCTCTCTCACCATTAATATTTCCCAAGCCCAGAAATTTCTCTGACATTTACACTAATTAACATGGGTCCATGACAGGAAATTTAGCTAGTAGTGGGGAGAGCAATTCTGTGCATTGTAACTTGTGCACTAGATTTGGGAAAGAGATTTTTCCACATCATAGCTGTTCCCAAAATGAGATTGAAAAATCAACCCAATTATATCATAAACCTGCAGTGAGTCAGTCACACAAAAACAAGGGATGCACCTAATTAAAGACTTCTACGTGCACTTTTTCCCCATGTCAGACTCAATCGTTAATGCCTAATAACCTGTTATTTTCTTCCAGCTGATATTAAAGATGTAATTGTACTTATAGAAGAAAAGAGACTAAAACAACTTAGAGATCTACAATCTACCCAGAGATCTATCCATCTCAAAGAGGACGGGAGAGTTATACTGTTCAACCAGATGATATAACGGGGCTTGTACTCAGCAAATGCAGTAGGAATATGCCACTAGAACCAAAGAAATAAGGCTGATCTGAGTTCATATTTTAGGTTTTTTTCTTGAATCCATGTATGTAAACTGCCTAGTTATTAGTAGAAACTGCCAGATTGCACAAAAAATGATCTGTCATGCAAATAAATAAAAACCTTAATTTGATTACGTAGTTAAGTTTTCCACCTTGGAAAACTATGCATTATACTATCATGTTTTCATTTATTTCACTAGAATGCTTTCTTTGTACTGTGTGGATCTTCTAAGGACTATTTCTCTTATGGCACAGAACAGTACTGTGAAACATGTTTAAAATCACATGTGCTATCCTTAGTTAGGATGAGTATTTCATGGGAGCACAAGGCTCGCCAGACTCAGCAAACTCACAAGTTTCTAAGTGAGCTTGTGAAAATGTTTGGATATGATTATTGCTTTGCTTTTAAAAAAATAATTTTAAAACCTCCAATATTTAACTATACATTTAGATTGAAATCTATTTTAAAATTACCTTTACTTTGATTAATGCTTACCAAAGATGAGAGATCTTAAATATAAAATAATACAAATTTTTGTTAGGATTTTAGTAGAACTTTAAACCTTAAAATTTCTAGTCTGCATTCAGACTAACACAAGTCTACAATTTATTCAACATATGTTTTACTGTAGAGTGCTCCAGTAAGAGCAATTTCTTGCTGCAACTCAAGTTTCCAGTCAACTGCAGACATCTTTAAAATATAGCTCTTCAGTAAAGATAGAATCCTGGCAAGCTAAGTTTTCATGTTTGCAGCTGTCACTGCTTTCACAATCATTTCTCCACTTGCAAGCCTAGATTGCTAAAACCTCTCTCAGACATGCAATCCAAAACACTACAAAAAATGCCTGGTTTAAATCCTATTTTCCCCACATCTAATTTGGAGACAATTAACTAACTTTAGAACTCACTGCAGATTTTTTTATAGCAGCCTTTCTACAAGCAGTTTTATTACTATGTGGATCCCTAACCATTACAATACTATCATTACACTACTATTAGTTAGGGGACCATAGTTTATAGGCCAATGCAGCAGTGCAGTGGTAAACACAAACTCAATTGCTCTTTGTTGCCCGGTTTAATGATGGGTAAATTGTGTTTACCTGTATTCCCTTCTGTACCACGACCAGTCAAAGTTTTGACAAGGAAGTGCTTTCCAGATTGCTCTTACCTGGAAGTCTTTTAAATCAAATTACCTGAAACTTTTGTATGTTCTATAACATGTGTAAAAATGCCTTAACAGTTCAGTTTAAGCAAAGAAAAAGTTAGATCTTTTCTATTGAAATCGGAGCAAGACAGTCTTAGCAGTTTATCCAAATCTGTATTTAGCAGAACTCTCTCTTTACCCCAAAAGCTTAAGGATATTAGAATTATTAATGTTCTTTTGGATATTCTGGCTGATAATCTAGAGATGGTGGGGCTGGAGGCTCACAGGGAGCAGTGTCTGTGCCATTTTATTTACCAAGTATACTGGAGAACGCCTTGCTTAAAATACCACTTTTAACTCCCATTTGGCAAAATAAGCAGCAGTGACTTTTTAAGCTTGTTTTTAAACTATCTATCCTTTTAGAAGAAGAAAAGCAAACCTTCTTCACCTGCCGCTCATCTGAGACTCTTACTACCGTAATGCTCTGTGTAACAATTCTCACACTGATCATATTTTATTTTCATCAGACCTTGAAATCTTCCATCTGTTTTACATCTTCTCATCCCCAACTGGATCCCTAAGCACAGCTCCACATCATGCTCTCCCAGTCCCCTTTTCCCCACGGTGGCTCTCCCTCCTGCCCCTGCCTCACTTCCCACGGCTGTCGTGTCCTTCTCTCCCATGCTGCGGGTCTGCTCTCAGTCCATCCCACTTCTTGTCCCCCCCTTTCATCCTTTGCTTTAATAACCAGTGTATTTTTCAAATACTCCTGAAATTAACAACACGTGATTCCCAAGGGGTTTGTATCTCATGGCTGAGTGAATTTTAAACGGAGTATACTAAGGCTGCAGCATGAGTCTGTCTCTTATTAGACACTAGAGACTCTATGCAGAGAGAAATACCACCTGAGTGGCTATTCAGATAACTAGTAAGGACATACCTTTGTTCTTTTAGAATAACAAAACAGAAGCCAGCACATACAGAAATCCCGTAATTCATATACAACATTTAAAATACTTATATATAGCCAATATTTTTAACTGCATGATAAATAACTCCAGAAAATTTCAAAAGAGAGAACAATGGAGTGTTGGAAAAGTGTTTATCTATTTCTCCTAATTAAATGACACCATTGCAGGCTTGAGCTAAAGATAAGTCTGGGTGAAGATGAAAGTGTGACATACTAATCAGTCTATAAATGAAAACAAGAAAGATGTGGAAATAGTATCAAGAAGATTTTTATCTTTTTTAAGTGACAGGTCAATTACCTTGTTTTCTGCAAAAAATGTTTGTATTTTTTCAGTTAATGAAGACCAAGCTCTCAAAATGGTAAGTAAATGGGTTTTGAAAGTGTCAAATATGTTTTACCTTATTTGTCAATGGTACAAATGTTCTACCTGGGAATCATGAAATCATGAAGTCAGAGTTTTCCACAAGAAATAAATATACAGGCAATTTATCAGTTCCCACAGGAAATTAGTCATAATATTACTTGTAATTTTTCTAATGTACAGTTAATAATCATGTATATTAAAACATTTACTTTATAATTAATGAGATTTGGACACTAAAGAAGTTCTGAAATTGGACATACAATTTTAGAAGCTCATAAATATACATGACTAAAAAGCCATAAATAGCAACATGTCTATCCAGCTAACAAATATGCTACTTTTGTATTTTTATAATCATGCATTGAAATGGGATCAGCCAACTACCAATAGCTGTTGGAAAATAGGATATATACACACACACACTTGAATATCAGAAATGATAGTCAATGTGCGGTGTTAAACAGTGGTCTGATTCAATGCCTCTTAAAATTAGTAGAATGAGCCAGACTCTAAAAAAAAGGTTCAAACCGATTCTGCAATGTTTTGGAAAAAAAAAAAAAAAATAACAAAAGGGAAAAAGCAGGTTGTGGAGTATTATTATGACAAGCCAGTCAAATTACAAGGTAGGGTTGACTTTGAATTGTTGTCTCCTAGAACTCATCTCGTGTATACGGTGGCAAATAAACAGGCTTGAACATACTGAAGGTTTATTTGTGATTCAAAGTAGTCCTTCTCCCATTGTACTAAGCAGAAAAATTAACAAAGGTTTTAGAGATTTCCCAGGAAAACAAGCTACTGTTCTTATACCTCCATCCCAAAATACTGCAATTCTGGTGGGATTTTTAATGAGGCTTTTTAGTATATTAAATGCTATAAGATATAACTTTTAAAAGCCATTTCACAATGAAATGGGATCTGTTTATTTTTTCTCTTAAAAAAAGAAAGTCCAGACTATCATATTTCCAAATCAGTATTTCCCAGGAGAAAAATATGCTGCCAGAAAATTTCTCAAAAGCTCAACTAGAATGCACCCTTTAAAAATACTATTTAACAAGCTTTTAGGTTTTTCTCTCAAATGAGATATTTTAGCTATTTCAGAAACAAAAACAACTTGAAAATTGCATCTTCTCCTTTTATGTATTATTTTTAGGTTATTTATGGATCTAATCTCCACACTAAATGAAGGTGTCTGTCAACAAGGAGTAGAGATTTCTGTACCCCGCGTTTCTGTCAGCACAGAGAGGAAGAAGTCTGTGCTACCTCTGTCACCTGCTTCCTACCTGCAACCTGAGGCACTTCAGTCACTTTAGCCATCAACAGGGTCACAAGACGTGCAGGGTAAGTTCACCGAAGCTGGAAGTAGCCACAATAAAATCTTTGCATACAGATAAGTGCTTAGATTCCATCTGGTTTTAATTTTGCTTGTAAGAATAAACAGGTACTTAGCATTATTATTATTAATGCCTTTTGAAAATCAAACATGAAATTTATTGTGAGTATACACTAATAATTTTATCACTTTCTTTTCCCGGGTAATGCATGTATTCATACCTGTCACAAAAAAAATGCAATTTACCATGCAGTAATAGACACTTTATGATCAGCAGAGTCTCAACAGAGAAAAGAAGGGTTTTTTTTGCTTTTGCAATTGTTTCTGAAAAGTAACAAGTGCAAATTCCCCTATTGTGTTTCCCTGCTAGCACATATCCTTTTCGCTGTGCCTTTTACATAAGATATACTCTTCAACGCAGAGCTCTGTTCACAGCACGTAAAGAATGCTTATCCAGGGCAAAAGTCGGCAAGATGACCCTATGGCATGTTCTAGAAACCATGCCAAAGAAGTATACATTTGAAAAACAATAGGAGGCAGCAATGCAACCTTAGCAGGCAGTCCCTACTCATGCTACTCTCTACTTTGTTCCTGTGTGATTTTTATTGCTCTTAAATTCTATCTTTGTTGATTCCTGATTGTATGTCGGTATAGACTTACCTCCTGGAACACCTTTGAGGCTGCACACAGGAACAGCTCTATGCAGACAGTTTTTTCAGGTAAGGTTGAAACCTCTTCAAGGCAATGCCTTTGAATCCTTGGCTCTACTGAAATTCTTATTAAGAGTCCACTGAGCTTCTCACTAGAGCTAGGACTTCAACCAGCCACCATGAGCCTCTAAAGCACTATACTTGATAGACAAATGGTTTAAACAGTAACAGATCTCCTCCAGAGCTTTCTGCTGTTGTTTCATGCACAGTTTAAGCTCGCATGCACAGTATCATTGCTGAAAGGGGGGTCCTGCAACTCCTGTACTATCTGTACATTGCTGTCCTTAGAGAACTGGTTCAAGCAGGCATGCAGCTGAATGACAAACCAGGCTGAGGAAATGCACCAGCTGAAAAGTGACCCAGGAGAAGGTGGGAGTTTCGTGGAGGAAGGTGTCTGCTTCTGCCAGTAGAGGGAAGGGATTAGTCTGCAGTGGGAAATAAATGGCACCACATCAGCAGGTTTTAAGACTGCAGTGTTGTTTCCTACCTCAAACTGTTTCTTCTACATTCTACTCCTCCCTTGGCTTCATGATCCAACAGGTCCCTCCTCCAGTGTTTTTGTCCGTAGAAATTACAATTAAGAAAATGTGTACAGAAATAATCAACTTGTGAGCTTGTGTTTCTCAGCAACTCACTGTTCTCAGAGTTTTTCATTCTTTTGAATCTCTTCCTGATGAGGTACAATGCTAGAGCACGCAGCAAAATAAACTATTTTTGTATGTTGCAAAAATGTTCAAGATAAAGCTAGGACCATGTAAAGGTCTTAGAAAAATCCTGTGAGGCACCGAAACATGTTCTGACCAGTCTGACACTAAGGTCATGCACCCAGCATGCTGGAAGACTTCAATTCCAGTCTCTCTTCTAAATTAGACAAAGCATGAAGCTGGACCTGCACCTCTCACAAGTCAGGTAGGTGCCATGAGCCTCTGCTCCTGGTTGCCTGGGGGAAGGATGGGCCCTGCAGGTTTTTTTCAGTGTTGCCTACTAGGCAACTTTTGATGAAACTAATATATTGCCACAAAAGCTTTTCAGTTTAAATGGATCTTTGCTTTCTAATGAAAAGCCACTCAGTCAGGAAAAAAAAGAAATGCCACCTTGTTCTGCAAAACAGGAGATGCTGTTTATTGCTCAGGCTTCACAAAGCCTGGCTTGTATGGAGGGTGGAAAAAATGAATACCCGGAGTGTTTTTGTATTTCACAGGGAAAGAGAAGTTTATTCCCCACAGCAGCAGCATCCTCTGCTCCATTTTGGTTGGAGCCAAGGCGGGGGGAAAAAAAAAAGCAGATGGAGAAGACAGTCAAGAAAAGAACTCTTCTTATTCTGGTTTTGAAACAGATACAGGAAATTTGTGAGGGACCAGCTCATCAGGAAGAAAGATTTCCACCCACACTGCTCCACACAGGTCAGCTCAGTGAGTGCACAGCGTAGCCTGCGTGATGGAAAATAACACAGCCTCACAACAGTCAGGGCTCGTGCTGGAGAAGAAAAGGAAGGGATTGAAGAGGAACTGCAAAGTATGCGAGGAAGGTGGACAACACTCAAGGCTGCTGTCTGCTGACAGAGGTTCTATCACAGCCACTCCACCTACCCCTAGCAGGAGTCACAGGCAATAAGCTTGCATGGGGAGGACTGACACTATCACAGTAAGGCCTTGGAGGATTTGAGTCGTGCCACTGTTGAACTGTGCCATGATGCTCGTAGCCATTTTGGCTAATGCCTCCTCCAGCAGTGTTTCATAAGGCCCTTGGGAAGGATATCCTCTGTAGGCTCTGGAGTTCTTGTAAGTCCATGGTGTGGTCTAGCTCATGGGTGCTTTTCCTGAATGCCTAAATCAATGATATCATCACGGTCACCATTCAGAGGAAGTATTTCATGTTTTCCTTAGGCTCTGAGATTAAGTATCTTGATAGCTAACCAGTATCTGCAGTCTGTTATTTCTGAAGGAGTGCCAGACAGTGAGGGATCATACGGTTGAATTTCTGAGGATTAGTTAGAGGAAAAAAAAAAAAGAATAACACAAATGACCCTTCAAATCAACAGTCTGATTAATGCACAAGTCATTAGGCATTATTCATATTAAAAATAATTGCTTAACCCCCCCCTCCCCAATTCAGTGGAATTTTAGTAATATATGTATACAAGTTTTCTGTATAAACTAGAAATCACTTATATTCTTATGCCTTATAAATTATTGACTTTTGACCAAAAAGCAGACATAATACATTACCTGACTATATACTTCAACCATCATTTTACAGCTTGTGCACAAATTTAGATCTTGTGTATAGATTTACTCTTCTACTAATGCATCCTAATATCACTACCAGTTCCTCAGAAAAGACAGCTTGGAGACTTCTGCAAACAGCTGGCTGAGTAAAATCTTAGCAGTTCTAACCTCAAAGCTTAATTGATTACAGTGAAGATTAAAGCAGACATATTTCAACTCCAAGATTTATTGGTTACTGTACCAAAGATAGGTTTCTATCACACTAAGGTCAATAAAGACTTTCTACACTAGCAAACAGCAAGGAAATACAATATAATTGTACTTCAGAGTTAGATGAATATCAGCAAAGGACTGTGAATCTGTGTAGCTAGCAGATAATATGTTATAGGTTCGAAAATTGAACAATGAATTGAAAGCACTAAAGAAAAATTATTCTAGATCTATAAATTTCTTCAGATTTAGAGCAAGCATGATGCACACAGATGGGCGAGAAATAGCATAACAGAATTTCAATTACTTTGTTGTTCAGTTACTGCTTAAAATAGCATCCATTTAAATATTAAAGAATATAATAATTTGGCACATTATAAATAATTACAAAGGCTTTTAGAAACCAGTGAAATGTTTAGAAGCTTTATGCTGCCTGAACCTTACTACAATGCTGTTGCAACCAAGCAGTAATCTTAATCAGCTGAGAAAATTGTTTCAGGAAAAACCTACCTGAAAGCAATTTTGCAGAAGCAAATTATTAAATTATTTCTTTGCCAGTCTCTCAGAGGTTCACAGTGCCTTCATCTGCTTCTTGGGTCTTTGCAGCAAGTGACTGTTTGCAAAAAATGTCTGTGTAAAATTTAAGAATTGTTATCTGTGTTTTGAATACATCAGTGTGCACATGTAAAAAACAGGGTCAGGTTGGATTTTTGCCAGTGCGGGAACAACAGAGGATAAAAAAAACCCCTTAAGTGCCCATCTGACTGAAAACACATTAGAATGACAAGATGGATGAAATTTAAAGATGTCAGGTTGTCTGAAATCACACACACACACACACACATACACACAAGCGCCAGTCTTTTAAAGCAAAGGCAGGGTGAAAGACTGATACAATCTCAGAGAAAAGACCCCAGAAGATGACAGTGGTTTTGGAAAAGAGCAGCCATGGCTGTGAGCATGGGTGGAAGTCCCTAATCCAGAATAGTCACACCCAGGACAGGAAGATTCTGTCCAAAGAACATTTGAGTGATGAGAAAACAGGCTTTGAAAACTGTATGCAAGTCTGTTTATAGTGTTTCATCCATCTTCCTATTTCTCTTGAACTAATTAATGCAAAGAACAGGTGCGAGGTTTTTTCGTTTGTTTTTTTTTTCCCTGTTTTTGGACATCTGCATTACTTCAATTACTAGATGGCCTGTAAGAGACAAATTGTTAGCACCCAAGGAAGTATGCAGTCTGTGGGACCTAAAGTCATCCAAGGAGCCTGTACCGGGTCAGAAGTCTATGCCAAAAGTGTGCAGGAGAAGCTATGAGAGATGGAAGAGTCTCACACAGGGAAAAATCTGAAATCAAAGAGGTCTAGTGGGCTGGGCCCTAAAACCTGCACAATACGAAGTGTTCAGCTTACATTCAATGTTTTGTTGTAATTAGAGATGGTGACACAATTAAGTCAAGTCCAAGAATTGCAGCACTAAGACCAAGTGTTTCTGGTGTGAGGTATTGATAGTTCGCTCGATTTACATCAGGTCATTGCCTGGCTTTGGAAAGCTCTGAGAACACAGGTGTTATTGTAGAAAGGAACATGGAAGTATTATTCTGTTCACAGAAATCTGGAGTTTACGCTGGGATTACGTGTTTGCTGGCCTCCTTGGTGCAGTTATGCATGTAGGAGAAGAGTTACCTGTTAACTTTGAGACATTACTGCTCCCACAAGCCAAGTACAGTGAGACAAGTCCTTCAGGTGTCACAGAAAATGATGGGATTAGGTGCAACTACTACACAGACTTTTGTCTGAGGTCACCACTGGCAGCTATTTTTACCTTTGTCGGAGATTTAATTTCCAATGCATGATATTTAAGGGTAAATTCTTCAAATTCATACATCTTTTTCACCTTGTTTGTTGTTTTTTTAGAGACTTGCTTTGAGTATGTGAAACCTCCTTTTACTATTTCCCACTAATGATTGTCTTTTCATAGCTATTGCCTACCTGTAGTACAAAAACAAAGCTAGGAACTCCGAGCAGAGTTCTTATAGTCCCAGAATTCCCATAAAACAAATCCCATCCCTGTCCAAAGGCATTGTAAGTTGAGTGAATGATAACAACAATCTAAATATAAACTAAGGCTTCCATAATAATTGCTAATGTTTTCTAAATTAGATTTACACAAGCATATACTTATTTGTAGGTAGTTTTGAACTGAACTCTCTCATAGGACTGTGTCTACCAGGAAACTGAACAGCTCAGAAGATGTGAATGATTCAGATACATCATCAGGAACAACAAGATCCCAATGCATTTAGTCATATTTCACTGCCTCCTACGTAATTAAATTTATTTGCTATACTCTCAATGCACTTCTCCATTAGTACCAAAAGAATTGAAGCTTGAAAATCACTGCTCTATGCTATCTAGTGGTAGATCTAAGCACCCATAGATTTAGAAATACATTATGACAGGAGAATATACAAAGAGACATGGTGTGGTGAGATTTATTTCACCTAGCTGTGATGACCCACTTTTTTATACCAGCTATGCTGCCTCCTTCTTTAGTCAATGAGTCTCTTCTAGGAGAGGAAGAAATGCCCTCTGGCATTGATTGTATATTGGTTTTGGATCCATTAAGTCCCTCTAATTTCCGTTGGCTAAGCACGCTGAATGTAAGTCACACTAGGCACAGAGCCTTTGGTAAAATTTAGTTCATTGGAGTCCAGGCCCAAAGGCTTTAAATTATTAGATTCATTCTTAGGGACCAGAAGTTGTGTGGCTCCGGTAAACAAATCTCTCTGTTTTCCTGGAATTGAAGGCAAGAAGATTTCATTTTCTTTTAGACAGTTTAGTTGCTATTAGCATCACAAATTCTGTTCATTATCGAATATTCCTGTGGGACAACTAAGACTGGGCCTTTGTCCATGTGGCACACGCGGCTCAACACAGCAAATTAACCTGGAGCTCACTATTCTCCATTTTTCTAAGCTACATGGCAACTGAAAGTCTTTAGAGGGAGTTAAGGGTCCTTCCTGAATGAAAAATTATTTCTCAGTTTAAAATAGGTGTTGCTGACCACCCAAATGTGTTATTGCCAAACTAATAATAACTTCCCCTGTCTGTTTTCTGGGGTTTGGTTTTTTGAAGGTTTTTTAAAGGACTACAATAAATTACTTTGATATACACCTTAATTGTCAAAAACATTACCAAACTGCATGATTTCATAGAAAATACACTTATTTAAATCACAAGCGACTCTAAGCAGAGAAGGGTTGCAAGCATGTTGGGGGACAGGTTTACAATTCAAAATTACTTTGACAAACTGAGAAAATAGTCCAGAAAAAAAAAAAAGATGCCATTTGATAAAGACAGCTGTAAAATTTAACACTTAGAGGGGAAGAATAAACTGCAAAAATACTGGATAGTGAATAATTCACGAGGCAACAGTAACACTGAAAGGAAGCTAGGAACTGTAATAGCTCACAAACTCCAAGCTATTGAAAAAAAGGAAAAGGCCAAAGGAGGATGCATAAGTGAGCATATTCACTATTGGATATGGGACAAAGGCTTCCCCCTTCACAGGCTGGGACCACAGCATCAGCTGTGGTTCATACTGAGAACTGCATTTCAGGAAATATAAGGATAATGGTGCCCAGTGTAATTTTCTTATTCCTCTGTACAGATATTCTCTTTGTTTTAAAAATGTCCAGAATGTGTACATTTTTCTACAAAACACCATTGTTAACTATATTTGGGAATATTAGAAATAATTTACCTTCTGATTTATTGTTTCACATTTAATACAGAGGTGACCAAAAAAGAAATCTGTCACATCAGCCTGGAATTTTACATGTTTTTAATAAAACATGAAATAACTGTTATTGCTGTATCCATTCTATGCATAAAAAATTAAAAATGCATGTGGAAATACTGTAATATTTCATCCTACTTTGCTGACCTGAAATGAAATGTTTAATTTCAGCCGGCCGTTAGCTGAGCTGGCCTATCTGAGCCACTTTTCTGCCCAGTGGGAACCACAAAACCGTGTCCCTCTTTGGCCAGATTTCAGTTCCCATTACTTATTGTTGGCTCAAACAGACAAAAGCTAAGGTTGGTCAGAAACAAATGATTTCCTGACAGAGAATTTTACTGACATAGACTTTTCTTTTGCAGAAACTCTGGAGTTAAAGGAAAATCCATTTAGTAGTGAGAAAGCATTTGAAATGGAACCAAAGATCCTCAGATTTTTCTGTTTGAGGGAAAAAAAAAAAAATCTTCCATCATGACTAATGTTACTTACCATCTCCCAGAGCTAGATGTCTATCTTTAAATCCTCATTCCTGCAGAGTATCTCAAATGAAGCTCAGACAACTCAACACCGCTAGACATCCTTTTCTGGAAAAAGATCCTATTCTGTATCCTCTCTTCATCGGCCTGGTGACTCATTAAGACAGAAAAGGTCACACTTTGAGTTTGACTCTGAGTATAACAACATAGGTTTCAGGGATTTCCAATCCTTTTCCAGTAAGATTTAGATTTTGCAGCTTGAATGTGAAAGAGAGCTCTACCATTGACTTTCAAAGGTACATTTGCAGATCAGCTTATTATAATTTGCACTAAATTATTAACGCTGAGCTGACTGATTAATTCAAAATGTGTGTGCTGGTTCTGTCAGAGCATACTGTGCTCTACAGAGCAAATGAAATCGGAGCAGATTGAGAGGGGCAGAACTTGCACAACTTCTTTGCTGACCCCTGCAGGCACAAGCTGATTCTGTCAGTTTTTACCTTTGACTACATCTATTTTGTACACTTCTTTCACAACACGGAGCTCAGGAGGAAATTAAATATGGCCTAAATCTACATTCTAATGCAATTCTAATGCACTGCATTATTTCTAGTAATAATGTCCCCCCCTCAGAAAGAACTGATGCATACTATCAAGCATGAATATATTTGATGATCTAAAAGAGAAATTAGTTCATTAAAATATTCGTTCACCTCAAAACAGTACTAAGTCAGAGGAACAGATGAGGAAATCATTTTGCCAGGTTTTTCAAACAGCACAAATAGAAAGTATTTGATATAAATGATGATATTCACATTTCAGTTTTCAAAAATTAAAAAAGGTTTCTTTTTCTTTAGACTTTGACCAGTCTACCCTTTTGGGGTCTACCTATATCATTCATACCTAGCATCATCGAGGTTACTCTTTTCCCAAAGTTTCTATTGCCTGGGTCTCTTTCCTGGCATCCTCCTCCTGCTTGATGTGCTGCCTCCTCTAGCCCCTCTGGGCTGCCTCCTGGGCTCTCCAGCCCTGGGACACTTGCTGCTGTTTCCCCCTTCCCATTCCCGAGCCAACTCACTCATTCTCTTCCTCAGATTTGTGCCCCCATTTCTTACTTCCAGACCTCTGCTTTTGCCTCCATGCTCAAATATATCTTCCACAACTACTACTGTTCCCTTTTTCTCCACCTCCACATTGCATTTCCTTCCTCGTCCTCCCCCTCAGCGAGTTTGGCTCTGCTTCAGCTCCTCACATCTGCCTCCCACACCTTGCCTTGGGCTGGCGTGCCCAGCTGAACTCACTGCTGGGCTCCCTGTTCAGTCCCAGTGTACTCCGCACCGTTACCAGTACCTAGCACCCTTCCCTAGCAAGCAGCACCCGTCTGCTGGGGAGAGCTCAGCAGTCCTTTGATGATACTACCATGAGGGCATCATCCTCTGCTGTACCCATTCCATGCAAGCTGCTACCTCTGAGTAGAGGGATCAAAGTAAAAAATGGAACATTTGACAATTTTCTGAGTTGTAAAAGATCAAGAGTTCCTATTCATGGAAACACCACACCATATTTAGAGTGACAGTTAAAAACAACCAACCAACAAACAAACAAAAAACTCTAATGCACTCAGCTTGTTTTGGAAATCATACAGTTTTACCAGAGGGAAGAACTAGTGTGAACTCCTAATGATATATAAATATTCCCTGTAGGAAAATAAATAAAACGATGTTCTTTTTGCAATAGTAGGTAGGAAATCTTACAGTATGAAAAAAAACCTTTCTTTTTTTCAGCATTTCTACGTTTCTTGAAACTGTTTACATCATTACAGTGCCTTTCTGAAGCAGGTGAGTAATAAAAGATGATTAACCATAGTTCCTTTCTCGAGTGGTCAGAACACATTACAGGCTGACCTCAAATCAGTTGGATCTGAAGAGTCCTATATAGACAAAGCCATATTTTTAAGACAAGTGTGGATTACCTAAATAAGCAATGGTCTCATCAGCTACTTGAAACTTGGACTGTTGTTTCTTGGACACTTGGTCTTTCAGTCTAACAAGATCATGAGAGCTTAGTACGATTATTGATACCTTCTGTATTTCAGCAAAATTTGAGTTGCACCATGAACAAAATATAATGGAGGAGAGGGCAATCCATGTAACTATCTAAACACACTATTTCTTTGAAGAACAAAATAAATCAATTTGTCCTACTGAAACAGCTGATGAATAAAAATATTAGACAAAAATATTCTAACTTTAATCAGCATGGGTATAGAATCAGATTTTACTGCAGTTACAAAAGAAGATACAGCCCTTAAAAAAAATAACCTATGACTACACCTAAGAAAAACTAAGTCTACATGCTTCCTCAGATATACCTCCAGGTAAGATTCTTAAGCAGAGGAGGACCAGTCAGCTCTCATACTTCAGTTGGCATTTTGTGTCTGGTTATTCTACTTCTTTCCATGGACATAATACTGAAATAAACATAACATTCCAGGCATGTATGAAATTATAGCAAATGAAAACTTCAGTGACAATATTTGGATACATCCTCACATGAACAAAAGCTGAGAATTCACAGCTTCTACAAATCAGTCTGTGTCTAAGAATCTCTGACTGTGGGCAAGATTTCTTATCTATGCAGACTGAAACAAAGGAGAATAAATTAATGGCTAACTGGAAGGCCAAAAGGTTAGTTCTGAATTAAAGCTATGAAAAGGAAAATTAAGGAAAATTAATTCTGAATGTGGGAAATATTTTTAAATTATGTGTTCTGTTAAACAACAAGGGCATATGCACCCATGAAAGCAGCATTATGAGGTGACATTTTAGAACTGGGTGGGCAAACTAATTTTAAGTATCCTTCAGGGCATAATTTTGTATTGGATAAAATACAGGAATGGCATTTTGCTTTCAACTGTTTCTATAATTCTAAGATTAACTGAAAAATTACTGGTCTTTAACCACTCCCTTCTCTATTAAAACTTTTCTATCAGGTTATTGTTCTTTGTCAGATCTCCCCTTTCATCAAGTATTTCTGATAAGACAGGACCTGCTCTGGGCTTCCAAATGTGCAATGACTTTTAGGTGTGCAATAGACAGCAGGAAGATATGCAGACAGCTGAAAGTACTTTTTAGAACCATTAGATACCTAATGGCATCCTTATGTGCCTAAAACCAGAAAGATACAGCTCAGATTTTCTTCTCCAAACTTTCTAGGGGCATCTACAAAACGGTAAATTTCCCTTCTTCAGAAATGTCTTTTTCTAAACGATATTGTTCTTTCCAGATTTATTAGCTGCAGGGCATGAAAATACAAATAAAATAAAGTTAACATAAAATAAGGTAAACACTACAGACTTTGACTAGGTAATTACCACTTGCCCATGCTCTTCCTCTATCATTACTGCCATGGGTCTTAATCCTGGTTTGTGGCAGTGAACCAAAAAAGTCCTGTTAAAGGACCATGACTTGGCCTACAAAGATGAATCAACAGATAAATGGTTTCAGAAATTCAGTTTGATATGTTCTCTGGGAACATTTCTATTATCTTTTATCTTTACATGTGTATTTCTCATTCACTCTAATTGTTCAGTTTTAATTTGTCTTCTCTAAGCATATCATTCATTGCTACATTGCTCTTTTATCTTAGGGTGAAGAGGAAGTCCTCAGTCAAGTAGACTCTTACAAAAACAGACAATAGAAAGAAGGAAAATTACAAGGCAATAAGACAACATTCGGAAAAAACCCCACAATTCTGTGAGAAAAATCTATATATTCTTTGTCCCTGTAAACAGCTGCAATATCCTTAGGATATTTCCCTTTGTGCCTATTCACTCATACAGGTGCAACATATTCAGTTTCTCTATCTAAACCGAGATTTTTATCTAACTACCCAATTAAAGTAGTTTGGAAAGAGGTGGAGAGAAGAACTTATCTAGTTCACTGTTTTTGCCCAGAGGGCAGGTAAAGAACAGCCTGTTTTTTGTAGATACATAAATAATATAAATCAGAAAAAGTAAATAGATTGAAGTTCCCTGTCTATATTTAGATCAAAATTGCTATAGTTTCCCATTTCGGATTAATTATTTTTCATTATTTTGGCTATTTTTATTTCAGTATGTTGTTCTTCTGTTCATTGTTAATTCAAATGCTATAAAACTTTGACTGGGGTTTGTTTTCTTTAAATATTTGTAAAATCTCCATTGACTTTGATGGAAGCAGAGGTAAGTCAATAATGAGAGCTTCAGAAAATCCTCATCTCTCTCTCAAGAGCTATTCATTACTGGACAGAGCTAGTACAATTTGTTGTTGTGGTCTGTCTCAATTCAGAATAAATTATGCAAAACAACTGAGCAAAGGTAAAAAATCTCATTACAACTTTGCAAAGTTACAGAATATTAAAGAATTTAAAACCCTTAAAATACAATGGTTCAATTCTGTAAATCTCCATTCCACAGAAATTAAGGTGTAAATTACTTTAATGAGAACAATACGCAACTACTCATATAAGTGTACCCAAAATAAGAGTATGCATGCATACATGACTGAATAAATCCTTGAACTCAAGATTTTCTGTTATAAACTCACCTAGAAACTGTTATTATGAACAATTTACTTCATAATTTCAGCTGAGGAAAGCAGTGGTGCAATCCTGCTGTGCCAATCAAAATGGTGATCTGTAACAATTTCTTGCAAAAAAGTATAAGGTTCAGAAATTGGCAAAATTAGTGTACTATTCAATTTATGTTGCCATAATGTAGCTATAGTTAAATAATTGAAAGAAAAATGTGTTAACTGCCCCACTATGTTTTGATAGTATAAATAAAGTTATAGCTTCGATTAAGAAGAATAAGATATTTCAAGGCTTGTGGCTAGCAAGTCAGAGGCAATGGAGCAGTGACACATCAAGTGAAATGCTTCTTTCTCTAGGCTTTCCCAATAACTTCAGGACACTGAATGAGTTAACTCAGGCAGGCTGGCAGAGATGATGGAAGAGGTGCTATAAGCACTCGTTCACTGACTAAAGCAGCTTTCCTGGCTTTGAAATGACCTGATCCAATATACAGAAGATTTTCCTATTCCAGCTCAACCAGAACTTTAAAGACACCCTCAAGCATTCTGAATCAGAGGTAACATAAAAACTGCTTTTAGCAAAACTGAGGAAAAGAGCATCAAAACTTCAAACCTCTGCCAAACAAAGCAAATAAACAAACAGAAATCCCAGAGCAGAATTATACTCAATGAAATCCTACATTACTGCTTAATCTGTTGAGCCATAGGGTACCTTTTAGGAAAGTTAGTTGATTTTTTTCTGTACTGCAATTTCCCTACGTACAAGATAGCACAGCAACATTTGCTCAGGTGCGGTGGTTGTGAGCATTTAAACCCTGCACACATCCACATTTTGCAGACAGTAACAAACATCCATTTGCATAGTGCTGGGCTGGGAAAGGTATCATTAATCATAAAGAAGAGATCAAGCAGTTCTCTGAATTGTTCTGACAAAGGTTATTAACGATAAAATCCAATGTGGGACTTCAGTCTACTTGCACTTACTCCAGCTTTGGGCACCTAGCTGACCTGCCTAAATCAGAGGCCTCATCACTCGGCTCCCTCTACAGCTTTTTGGGAGGGAGTGATGCTCCAGAATGCACTCCAGACCCTGCCTGGTACCAATTGCCCTCTGCAGCTGCCTCCGCTCTACGTATACAACCTATGGTGAGCACTTCAGGTGCTTCAGTTGGAAACTACAATAAGTAGGAAGAATCCAGGTGATAAATCCAAAATTTATGGTAGGTATCCCAATGTAATTGGGATCCAATCCAATTTTGTTATCTCCAAAACTCATGCTTCATTCGTAATAGTACTGATACTTGCTTTGCTGGACAAATGTAAGTTCTTGCACTAACAGTGTATTACAACCACACGCAGATTTCTGTGTAACAATCCATATGTTGAAAAATCCAGTGTAAGGATGGTTTATACCCCAGTTTTACCCATGCTGCCTGTGCATCTCTTAAAGCACAAACATTTATGCAGATCCATGGTGCATTCATAAGCATAAACAAAGGATGCTTTTACTCTATTTCTTAATTTTATGTAAAATGTATTTTGAGGATTTGGACAATTACCTTAACGCTATTATGCTAGGATACATCTAACAAAGGTTAGAATTCTCACTGTTACAGAGAATATAATTTAGTGACCCTAAGCATGGGCTATTGGAGACTCTGTTATGCCAGGTTAACAGTGTTTTCCTGCAAAAGACAGCTACTTCAGGCTACAATGATAACCTATTTAACAGTAATAAGTCAGGGTTGCACAAAAATTTCCATCTTTTAATTATATTTAGGAAATGGGTGAGGGGAAATAAGAAAAGTGTCGCTGATAATACAAGGCACCAGGAAAAAAAAAGACTGAAACCATAGGTGCAGCTGCTTGAATGGGCATATCATTGGTTGCTAGGAGGAGGATGCCTTTACTATTACAAACCTCTCTTTTGAAGCCAGAGATGGAGGAAATAAAAATATTTCAACGAGCACTTTAGAAAAACAACTAAAAATAGCTTTCAAATGTTCTCTCCAGCTTCAAACATTGGTAGGATGGTTGTTCTTTTTCCTCTCACCTCTCCATTGTCTTGTTTTTTATTACTTGGCTATTCCTCTTTCAAAACCTGGTCTAAGAAAACACATCACATCCTATATGTGCCCATTTTCATCTGATTACAAAACTGTTAAAGAGAGAATTGACTTGTGCAGGACATACTGTAGCTGATTAGCAGACTGGGAAATAAAATTCAGATCATCTGACTTCCATCCACTGACCTACATGCTCAACAACTGTCTCTAGAGTAGATAATGGATCCTATACCCAAGGAAATGAAAGAGGAGCTTTTGCCATGAAGTTCAGGTCTTAAACAGGAGGATGTTCCACTACGAGGTCTTACTGGGGACTTATTAAAAATAGGTTGAATAGAGGATTCACCTATGCTGGCAAACAAGCAAATTTTCCTTGTCATCTCCACTGAGCTTCTGATAATATGCTTAAATTTTCTTTTTATTTTCTTTTGTGTTTGACAGGTGAGGGAAAAAATGGGATAGGGAAATTTGGCCACCTAAAAATTGTCTGTTCCTGGCCTTTCATTCTGATTAAGAACTTTCAAGTAAAAAAATAATAATAACTCCCAAATTTTCCACTGGAAATTCAGCTTCCACACAGCTCTGATCTTTACAATGTGCAGCTTTTGCATTTCTATTGTCTCCAAGAAAGCAATGTGAGACTCAGAACATTATCTAAACAAATCATCAAACATGAGGCTCCCCAAGCAAAATAACTAACAAATATCTGTCTAAATCCTCTCTCTTGCATTAGAGGAGAGGGAAAAAAAAAAAGAAACAAAAAAACCAAGAAAATCCAGCAAGATTCTTTGATGAGTGGAGAAAAACCTCATATAGCAAGATGCCTAACCTATTTATCAAAAAGAGCTATGCCTTGATTAGATTGGGAGTAAATACAGGCTTTATAGGCTCCTTAATCTCAGGGAAAAAGCATAATTAGAACCAATGACTAGAAGCTGAAGCCAGACAAATTTCAGTTTGAACTCAAGCACAAAGTCTTTTTGTTTTGATTGGGAACAGTGAGGGACAAAGGAAGCAGTGGATTCTTGTGACTTGTTTGAATCTGAAATCATCACTCAGGTATTAATTATTGTTTTAACCAGACCATAGGACATCATGCTCAGCATAGAAAGCTGGGGGAAGAAGAAGGAAGCGGGGACATTCAGAGTGATGGTGTTTGTCTTCCCAAGTAACTGTTAATACGTGATAGAGCCCTGCTTTCCTGGAGATGGCTGAACACCTGCCTGCCCATGGGCAGTGGTGAATGAATTCCTTGTTTTGCTTTGCTTGCATGCACAGCTTTTTCTTTACTTATTAAACTGTCTTTATCTCAGCCCATGAGTTTTCTCACTTCTACTCTTCTCCTTCTCTCCTCCCTCCCACCGGGGGGGGTGAACGAGCAGCTGTGTGGAGCTGGGTTGCTGGGTAGGGTTCAACCAGGACAAATTTTTTTAAACTTCTTAGCAAATTCAAGATTTGAAGTTCAATAAAGGCCATACTGTTTGACAAATCACTTGAATAAACAACCCTCCTCTTCTTGGTAAGGTTGTTTGGAGTTAGAGAGACAAGAGAATCACTTACCTTCAACAAAGGTCTCCTGAGTTTCTATCATTTTGATATAAGTACCATTAATATATTTGATATGCGCAGGAATACTTTCCATCCTGTAGTACCTACCCCTATGCCTGTAGCATCTGCTCTATATTACCTACCAGGATTCAACCTTGAGGAACAAGGTACTTTGTAGCTGATCACAAATAAAAATATCACGTTCCACCTAAACCATTACACTAAATGTTATTTAACATCAGCAAATGTTTTTCTTCTAAGGTATTTTGCTTTCAGTTAGTAATAAATATCTGTGAATAAACAACTCCCAAGATACTGTTTTATCCATTCACTTAACGAAATTAAAGCCAAACTGAAATTCATCATTTGAAGGAAGATTTCAAATGTATAGACATTCAACGCTGTCAGATCTGAGTGAATAAACACAACTTATGTTCTCTTTAAAAGAAGGTGGGGGAAAAATAACTGGTGACTCAGCTACTGCAGCAAGATACAGATTTATACAACAGTTATAGGTAACTTAACACTGGAGTTATACAATCAAGTTCTAATTCTTAGGAAAGACCTGAATAAGCAATTCCATTGAATTTTCAGGAATTGGACATGATTATTACTGGTTTTCCAGGAAAAGTATGAAGAGGAAGGCTTTCAGCACATTTATTCTGTGGTACCAGCTTTTTGGAAAAACAACTTGAAGATGCTATGTCACGAATGAGTGGTTTGGACTGCTTAAGGGCCCAGGGGGGCTGTACCACCACACTCTACTTTTGAATGTAAAAATAAGGCTTAGTTGTTGTTTTTTTTTTTTCCTCAGGGTTAATATTCTCAAGCACAGATGCCTCATGCAATGAAAACTAGTACTAGAAAACTTGGAAAACTGATAGATCCCAAAGCAGACTATTTGCATACAAACTGGCTTCTAGAAATGGTCCCTGGAAAGCTACGCTAATGTCAAGGTCATGCCCTGGAATTACTTGAATTGTATTATTCGGCATTGTTTTAGGGTGGTTTCGAGGATTCCCAAGAAGGCGAACACACACACACTGACTATAAGGGAAAAAGCAAGCATTTATTAACTACAGACATGCATTATGCTAAGGGTATCTTGTAAAGCAAATTAACATACCGACCCAAGGACCGTGAGGAAGATGGACCTTCTGTACATTCTTGTGCCGTCTTGCTTTGTGAGCTCAGCCCAGCAATCAGTAGGTGCCAGCTTTACGTGGGCGTCACCACGGAGGCAACAGTGGCCTTGCCGTACACCAGCCCGATGCTCTTCAGGAAATCCCAGTATTTATGCATTTGCGGAGGGACGGGTTTCAGCACACGTGGCCAGCGGGTGCCAAAACACCCCTTGGTTGCAACATAGGGAGCCTATGTTGCATGCGCTCGCTGGCCAGGCGTGCTGCACGTGCCATAGCCAACCTGTCTATTGGTTCATGGGCTTTGCACACGCGGCATATTGTCATAATCCAGCAGCCACGCACTGACCATACTCACAGCTGTATCGTGCAACAGCCCGCTGCACGTCCTCCCCATGTATTGCTCAGCTTTCTTATCCCCCTGGTCAGCATTCCAAGCAATGGGCAGCAAACCATCTGTTTTCTGTGTTGACTGCGCTTTTCTTGGCTATCTACTTCTCCCCCAATGTTCATCCACGGACCAAAATTCCATCTTTTAACGCCTCCGTATACAGGCATGGACCAAAAGGCCTTCCTGGGGCCCTCTGAACAAGTAAGCAGCTCAGTTGAATAAGTTCCAGGACCCAGGATGGATGTTTCTTAGTCCTGCTTAGCTCATTAGTACTAGATGAAACACAAGCTGCATGTCCTCCAGCACACTGTTCCTGATCAGATCAACTATATATGCATCAATTCTTTCCAAGTGCATTGATTAACTTGCTCTTTAAACTCTTTTGAGGATGTCTCTCAGCTACCCTAGATTGTCTACTTCAGTGTTCAGCTATCTTGCAATGAAGTTTTCCTTCATGGAATACAGTCCACAAGGGTACATAACAGTAATGTATTCACAGAGTTTAAGGAAGCTTGTTATGTAGGGTTTTTTACTGTTCTCTTCTCCACAGCATCTTGGTCTTTATTCAGTGTGTGAACAGGCAAAGTTATTTTCAGCTTCCAGCATGATGAGACCTTTTTTCACCTTTTTGTCTTAAGTTGCAAGAAAAAGGAAACATATTTATTATCTATTAGTTAATGATCCACTGCCTCCAAATTTCCCTTGTTCTGCTTCATCTCATGAGATATATGATTGGGTGCTTTAAGTTCCTGTTTAGATATTGAAAAGTTTATGATTGTCATACCTAAATTAATTTGCAAATTTGCATATGTTCATGGTTTACTTTAATAAGTATCAATCAAAGTGAAAACTCTGTACAGTAAATTCATTTCCTACAAACAAAAATCTTATTCTCGTACTTGAACCATTACTAACTCTACCCAACGTAAAATAAGACTTTCTTGCCTCAAGAGCCACAGGTTGGAATTTATTCATCTGTGCCCTCGATTGTATTAGTTATGTCTTAGGAAAACTGTCCCTAATTCAAACATCAAGAATATGAAAGCAGCAATGGCTCCCCTACAGGCATTTTCATTGAAATGCAGTACAATAATGAATCATGCAGAAGCTGCATTAAAAAAAGAAATAAATCTGTATTTTTCACAAACTAGAACTCACATCTAAATCACAGATTCATTTTATAGGGAGACAAAAGCAACTTTTTATCCTACTATTCACTTTTTCCCTGAGCTGCATGTTCAATTATTTCTTAATCAGGGAATGCATTTCTCCTTCCTATAAAGTATTTGCTAACTTCATAGCTTAGACATGTCTGTATGCTGGCACATAGCACAGAGATTTTAATGTGGCTTCTCCCCATACTCCAGAAATTTCAGAAGTAGCCTGCTGTATGTTTCAGGTACGATAGTGTGATTATGAATAAGAGTAACAGAGCTGCCTGGAGATTATTGCTTTTTTTTCCTAATTTAAAATAACTTGGCATGGAAACAGATATCAGAGGATTATGACTTGCTCCAATAAAAAAAAAAAAAAGGGTAAATTTGCTTACATAGAAAAGACTTTTCAGACCAACATGTAAATATTAAGTGCATAGATGTGTCATTAAATGAGAAGCAAAACCAAGAAAGTGCCTAAATGGCATTGCTATCAATATTATGCCTGCAGATTTTAAATCCTGTTTCACAAATGATATTGCAATGACTCCAGGATGAAAATAAGTCTATATTTCAAAGCCAGCTAGAAGGTGATGGCATTTAGAAACAATAAGACTCTGCATCCACCTGTACCCAGAATAGAAGGAACAGGGACTATTGAACATGGTTATGTTCCAGATACCATTTATTACTGCCAAATGCCCTGCTAGCATCAACTGTTGTGCACCTATATGTGAAGAAAGCACATTCCTTATATTTTCTCATTTTCAACTGTTTTGCCACAAGCAGAAAAGAAAACAAACTCAAAAGAGAGTGAAAGCTGAATCTTTTCTCTAGCCCAAGAGGTCAACTATCAGTTATACTTTTTGCCAGCAGTCTGTGTTCTGTGTTGGAAAGACAGAGCTAATAAATCTGGATGGTGTATATGCAGGGGAAGTTATTTTTCAGATTGGGAAAGTGGTACTGAGGCCTCTTCCCTTACAATTTTTTTTGAAAGTAATTTCCAGTAATACATTAAACTGAAATTCAATTACAAAGCAAATATATCTCAGTTAATGTGAAGATTGGCTGGGCTAGCAAGGAGAAAGAAAGGGAAGATAGAGTCACTGAACACCAAAAAGATTGTTTTGCAAAGGCTTATTTCTAGGTTTATTCCCTTATACTTGAAAATCTAGGTGGCACTTAATTAGACAAAGCAGCACTGAAGACTATTTCTAAATTCTTCAGAGTAAACTCAGAAGTAAGAGAACAACTTTAGGTGGATTTGTTATGCTACTTAATGAGAGATATAAATAAAAATTAAATGCCTCTTCATAACCTTAGTAATACGTGATACAGTAATGCTTTAGTTTTATTGTCTATACAGAAAAGATCTTTCATATGTGATCTTCAGTTTTAAAAAACAGAGAAACCTAAATGTACATGAAACACAGCATGCTTGAAGAAATACACAAGTATGTGTGTGTATCTAAGGTTAGAACAAAGGCGCTTTTTTTTAACTAACTAAATGATTTTGAAAATAAAATCTATTTTCTGAAAAACAAACAAACAATATATTGCTTTTGGGGAAATGTATAGGCCAAAAATAGAAATTTTACCAGAAGAGGGAAAAGTAAAAAGGATTTCTAGTTCCTCACAGAAGCTTTAATTTGCTCTTTGCATCCTATTCTCTTCTGTGGGTGAGGAACTTCAGCAGAACTATAGCTTCCACATAGCACCACAGTCCTGGGTGCACAGCTTCTGACTGCTATTACAGACACCAACACTTAGTATGAAAGACTACAGAAGAAAATAACAGACATTTTCTAGGAAGTTCTCAAGTTCTAAACCCTCAAAGTAATTCTCAGATCACAAGTAACCAACATGAAATTTTTAACTCCCCTGTCTTGTCCTAATCTCACACCCCATACACATCACAATAAGCAATGGCAGGAAAAATAAATCATCACTTTCCAAACAGCCGGAGCTTCATGGTTCACAGCTTTACATGGCAATTCCTTCTTGTCACTACCCGGTTTGTATACTCAATATAGTAGATACACTCCATGACAACTGACGCATAAAACTTAGATATTTGGACAGCAGTTAGTGTCAAAAATATAATGTGAAAAAAACCAGGTAAATTATGATAGCACTTAACAGCTTCCTAAAAATATGTCCTTTTGGGTTCTAAAGTATGGTATTCGTCTTCTGAAACAATTTATCTACCATTCTTCTGAGGCATTCACCGTATCTACATCCAATTTCTGATTTATACATTTCCTGAAGATCTGTTTTCTATAACGCCCACCAATCCAGTCAATACTATCTTGGTCAGTATAAAGGATGCCTGAATGTACAACAGACAGATTCCATGGAATTCACCCCACAGTAAAGACAAATACATTAAAATGTCATCTGGCATGTACAGCTGAGGTTCAGCCAAATTCACTTTGTGCAAATTCAACTTGTGTTAAAACCACATAATAATAATTCAACCAAAATGAATTATTATCACAGAACAACTGACAGATGACCAAAAGGTGAAAATAAACACGAGGTTAATTAAATCTTTGACTGGTAAGAGAATGGATAATACACTTACTTGTTGGCCATGCGGTTCTTACCAGAATAGGAGAAGCAGTCAACATATTCTGTTTCCAAAGGAAGAACACCGGCCACAAATTTTAAGACAGTTATGAAGCAGTTCTAGGAACAGTTGGCAGATCATGTCAGTATCTGAGTAACATGAGTTGGGAATCTTCTATCGTAATGATTTTATGACATAGAATTCAGTTTCTGAAGGAACAAAAATTCTCTGGGAAGATGTTGATTGTCCACCAGAGATGAATAAAAATGTAGTATTTTATTGGGAGTCTAATTGACTAGGATATTTGCACTACCTAACTGCCTCAAAATACCTCTCTTCAGTCAGATTAACCAAGTATCAAACACCATTTTGTTATGCTATATCTCCTAATATGTACAGTAATTGTCTCTCTTTTTTAGCTTGTCAAAATCCTCAGAAGATATTTTTCATGAAGCAGTGCACCATTTTTCTTGCAGCCAAACTCTGTTATGCTTCATGGAAATATGTGCCTCAGATGCATTAAAAGACATAGGATCCCATTAGATCAGGAGGAAAAACAGTGGCTAGATCTACATTTTTATCAAGTATTAATTGTAATATGCTAAAGGTACATCAGACTACATAGGAAGGCAGCTTATTGCTAAGATTAATTTAAATGAAACATCTTGTGTCAATCAGCATCATTAGCCATTTAGATTTTATGAATAACAGACCATTATGGATGGATGAGCCCAGAGGGTTGTGGTGAATGGAGTTAAATCCAGTTGGTGGCTAGTCACAAATGGTGTTCCCCAGTGATCAGTTTTGGGGCCAGTTCTGTTTAGTATTCTTATCAATGATCTGGATGAGGGGATCAAGTGCACCCTCAGTAAGTTTGCAGACGATGCCAAGCTCGGTGGGAGACTTGAGCTGCTTGAGGGCAGGAAGGCTCTACAGAGGGATCTGGACAGGCTGGATCGATGTGCAGAGGCCAACAGTATGAGGTTCAACAACACCAAGCACCAGGTCCTGCACTTGGGTCACAACAACCCCACGCAGCGCTACAGGCTTGGGGAAGAGTGGCTGGAAAGCTGCCCGGCAGAGAAAGACCTGGGGGTGCTGGTTGACAGCCGGCTGAATATGAGCCAGCAGCGTGCCCAGGTGGCCAAGAAGGTCAATGGCATCCTGGCCTGTATCAGCAATAGTGTGGCCAGCAGGGCTAGGAAAGTCATCGTCCCCCTGTACTCAGCACTGGTGAGGCTGCACCTCGAGTCCTGTGTTCAGTTTTGGGCCCCTCACTACAGGAAAGACATTGAGGTGCTGGAGCGTGTCCAGAGAAGGGCAACGAAGCTGGTGAGGGGCCTGGAGCACAAGTCTTAGGAGGAGCGGCTGAGGGAACTGGGGTTGTTTAGTCTGGAGAAAAGGAGGCTGAGGGGAGACCTTATCACATACTCTAACTATCTGAAAGGAGGTTGTAGTGAGGTGGGTGTCAGTCTCTTCTGTCAGGTGACTGGTGATAGGATGAAAGGAAATGGCCTCAAGTTGCAGCAGGTGAGGTTTAGACTGGATATTAGGAAAAATTTCTTTACTGAAAGAGTTGTCAGGCATTGGAAAAGGCTGCCCAGGGAAGCGGTCGAGTCACCATCCCTGGAGGTATTCAAAAAGTGCATAGACAAGGCACTTTAGGACATGGTTTAGAGGGTATGGTTGATGGTTGGACTTGATGATCTTAAAGGTCTTTTCCAACCTAAACAATTCTATGATTCTATGACTATACTTCACTAATTCAAAAATATTTTTTTAAATATTTTCTTTTCTTTTAGAAATTGATTTTCCCCTCCCAGTTGCTAAAATGTTAATATAGTCTGCAGAACAGACAGTCCGAATAAATACCGAGTCTGATAGCTTCCAGTACTGCTCCTTACTGATCTTGGATAGAGCTATCAGAAATACCTTACAGCCAGCACTACACTAACATATGGCAAAAAAATGTTGGATCTGAAATGCCCAATGATAGCAGTTGGTTTCACCCGAATTTACCAGCATAAAAGTATCTGGCCTATGGGAACTGCCTAGATTCCCTCTAAGGTTAATGAAAGGAGCCAGTGGGAGGCTTATCCTTCTGGGTGATTCTTCTCTTTTTCCTCTCTCTCTCCGTTCCCACAATAAGAAATCACCTCTGTGACTACTCTACAAAATATCTGATTTTTTGGTTGCATCCCTGGCTGCATCAAAAGAAGCATGACCAGCAGGTCGAGGGAGGTGATTTTCCCCCTCTACTTGGCTCTTGTGAGACCCCACCTGGAGTACTGCATTCAGCTCTGGGGGCCCCAACATAAGAAGGGCCATGAAGATGATCAGGGCTGGAGCACCTCCCCTATGAGGACAGGCTGAGAGAGTTGAGATTGTTCAGCCTGGAGAGGAGAAGGCTCTGGGGAGACCTTACAGCAGCCTTACAGCACCTAAAGGGGGCCTACAAGAAAGCTGGAGAGGGACTTGTTACAAGGGCATGTAATAATAGGACAAGGGGTAATGGCTTTAAACTGAAAGAGGGTAGATTTAGATTAGATATAAGGAAGAAATTATTCACTATGAGGGTGGCGAGGGACTGGAACAGGCTGCCCAGAGAAGCTGTGGATGCCCCATCCCTGGCAGTGTTCAAGGCCAGGTTGGATGGGGCTTTGAGCAACCTGGTCTGGTGGAAGGTGTCCCTGCCCATGGCAGGGGGTTGGAACTAGATGATCTTTAAGGTCCGTTCCAACCCAACCCGTTCTATGACTCTATTATTCTAAACTAAGTCTAAGCATCTTCTGAAATAGGACACAGGCACTTTTGAAAATATTGCCCTTTGTATCTTTTGAGAAAATCATTGTCTTCCTGTCAAACCTAAAAAACAGATGAAAATCATTGTCTTCCTGTCAAACCTAAAAAACAGATGAAAATGCTGTGTTAGGTTGCTAACATAGTCAGCACCACAGTCACTTGGACTGAAATTTCCATTTTAATCTTCCCAGAGTAACTTCCCTGAACTGTCTCTTTCTGTTGTTCTTCTCACTTTGAATTAAATAGTAGTTCCTCTTAAATGACAACCAAATGCTGTGTCCTATAGAGCTGGCTGTATCCACTCATGCAATTGCTAAGTCACCGACCACTGAGGGATCCAAATACCCTGCCTCTTCTTTCATGTTCCTTAGTCACTTCAATTTGCAGCTATACTTCTGCCAAGGTTTTCTGTTCTTTCTTCCCCACTTTCCTTCTCCCTCCCTTGATGGTTATATTTATTTCTGACCTTCGTGCTATTTGCTGGATTTATTTTTTATTGTTGAATTTCAGTCCTCAGTTTCTTTTTTTATAAGACAGTCTTTGCTGAGCCATACTGTGCAACAGCAGCTTTCTTTTCTGCCTCTCAGTTCAGCACTGCTCTTGCTTCTTCACTGGGAGGGCGGCCTGATTCTCCTTTCTGGGTTAGCATCCTAATTCTTACCAGTGTAGTCAGGGGTAAATATATTGATTTTCTGTGAGACAGATCATATTTTCATGTGAAAAGAAGAGTCCAGTAAGACCAAGGAACCATTTCAGAGCTGTAAAGGAAATTTTCCTGAAACTTGTCTTATCCTGTGTCTTTCATTCCATGAATTTAAGTGATACGCCTGAGATGGTGTGTGTTAGGGATCTCATGCCTTTCCATCCCTGGCACAGAAGAAACTAAATCAGTCAATCAAGACTATAAAAGGTTCTGGGGTTTAGGTATGAGCTAAACTCAAATATCACTGAACTTACTAAAACCCCAGGAGAAGCTGCATAATACAACCTGCCAAAATGTCAATCATTTAAGAACCAACCCCCAAAAAATTACACAGAAAGTTAATTGATGGATAAAGGCAAATTCCTGTATTTTCAACTCCTTTTTAATTGTTTCATTTTATAACCATAAAATGAATTTGTCTGGTTTTTAAAAGGTTAAGATTGCTAGCATGAAATGCAACTAGCTACAGATGCTCTGGGAAAGCAAAAGCAAGCATTAGCTGCTTCCAGACAATTTTTTCCAACAATTGTATGCTCAAAACAATGTAATTCCAGTCAAGACAGAATCTACTGATTGTGCTTCTAGTGTCTTTTGTTAAAGAATAACAGCAGCCTTTCTCTCCTCTATCCCTCCTCCCCCTTTTTCTTGCATGAATCAGATTTTTGGCAAAGGGGCTGCATCCTCCTCCTATCTAAAATTTCTCCCTATATGCTGAACAAGATTTAACCTTTTGTACCCATTTATTACATCACCAGGCCCACATCCGCGGTTGTACATTGGGAAAACAAGCAGTACAACACTGAACAGAACGGTAATTATAGCACTGGCTGCCACCCCAAGCCTTTCTACAAACGTGTGCGTGCGTGCACATACACACAGAGTCAGAAGGAGGGAGAGAAATGTTGGTATTGAGAAACTAGCTACGGTTTAACAGAAGGGATCCATGGAGTTCACTTTCTTTTGAAGTGTTTCCTTCAGAGGGAGTTACGTGCTTTGCCTAGGATGCACTTGGTGGAGACTTACAAACTGATGAAACTGAGTCTCACACACTAGCACTACCTACTATTTCATGAAGGTGGCATGCCCCTATATATGCATGATTCACAGAAGCTGTTGTTCCATTATAATCGAAACACACAAATTCCTTTGCATTAGAACAAACCAAAGACCTCCTGTTCCTTGCAAGAGGCTGCAGCCCTGAGTGAGCTGCTACACTGTGAATCAGATCACAAGTCAGTCAGAAATTCAGTCAAAGAAGTCAGATTGGCAGCTGTGACCCCAGACCTGGCTCTTGACTCCTGAAATCCTGGAGGCAAGCTTTCCAGCAGGCAACTTTGAGAAATTCTGCAGTAAAAAGTCATGTTATGTTTCAGTTCTTTGCATGACAGCCAAGAATGTTGATATCACATGCACTCACTATCGTTTAAACTGTATTGAGCCTCCAGATTTGTAAATTTGTATCTTTAATAAATTACAAATATGTAACACACTGTCTGTCCCACCACTCAGGTCCCTTTTTGTAAAGATTTATACAAACTTACTGCTTTCAGATACAGAGGTTAACTACTTAAAGGTTTGCTGATACAAAAGCTTCTCTCCCAGACGGTAACTCCAATCTTGCAAAAATGGTCATATCTGAATTCCTTCAGACTACTACCATGAGTAACTGCTTAGAAAATGAGAGTTTACTTATTCCTCTAAAATGCTTTGCATACTTTTTAGTCCAACACAGTATGTGATTAAGGTGACTAGACAATCTACCTAACAATGCAGAATTCAAACATTCAAGAGGCAAATCTTTTTGGGAAAGAGATAACTGTCTTATACAGACATCTTGATGATTTAAAAAAATAATTACAAAATAAATCATATTATTTTTGTAATTTGCAAATGGAAGATGTCTAATTTTTTGTGAATAAATTTATTTCAGTAATGAAGAGAAGCTTTGTTCTGAAGGTACTGTCAAAACGTT
The DNA here is from genome assembly GCF_026419915.1 of Harpia harpyja. Classification (NCBI taxonomy): domain Eukaryota; kingdom Metazoa; phylum Chordata; class Aves; order Accipitriformes; family Accipitridae; genus Harpia; species Harpia harpyja. Next base: position 10,863,047 of record NC_068957.1, read on the forward strand.
AAAACTTCATGATGGGAAACTGACTCTTCTAACACATATGTCTACCTTGGATACCAATATCTCTAAAGAATCCTTTAAAAAATAAGGATTTTAGCCCCAAACTTTCACTTTAACCTCAAATATTAGCCAGAATGTGGAACTATGAAGCTTTCCAAAGCTTTATTTGACTACTCTTTCCCTATTACAGCTCAGCTAGATTTCTCTATATTCTGATGTGAGGCAAAGTAATAAGCTATGAACAAACAAAAGGCAGCTATGAATAACCTAAACCACCACTGTCTGTCACTGTTCTTCCAATAAGGGAGGAAAAAAAGACATTAGGGAAAATTTCAATAATAAAATTTGGCAAAATCTAAACCTGCACCTTAATATTCACGAAAATAAAATAAAAAGACAAAGCAGAAGAAGCTAAAATCAAGTAGTCCTGACTAAGCAAAACAGTGAAAGCTTTATGCTTGTATGTGTGCACACACACATGTATAAATAAATTCTCAAATTAATTTGGGGCCTTCTGTTGCTAGATAACTGCTGCTTCTACACACAGAAAACAATTGGGAATACTTTCGTGTAATTAGGGACAGAATTTAAATATTCATTTCCTTCATGATGGTATTAATTATACATTTTAAACAAGAAGCAGAACTGTTGCTCTTATTTAAGAATTATGCCCTAAAAGTTTTGTAAAACATGACTTTTCAAAGATGAGCTAAAGTGCTTTCTTTTTTTTCGCTGCAAGATTGACCCAGCCTAGTTTTCTTGACTTGTATTCTCATTATAGGGAATATCTATTGCCTAAAGGACCACCACTCACCACCTTTTTTCAGCCCACCACCTGTGAGCTCCAAGCTCAAAAAGTGCTACATGTTTCTAACAAACAAATTGCGTAAGTTTAGTTGTTTATATCCAGGGAATATGTACTTCTGCTTGCATTCATCTGTCTGCTCGGGTGTTCCCTAACCAGCCAACAAAAAGCTGCCTAAATCTTGACACCCATCTCTTACTTGCAGTCACTGGGCTATTCCCAAATCAGCATCTCCTTCCTAAATCCTGTGATCTCATAGGTATCTGTTGGATTGGGCCTCATCCCAGACAACCAGAACAAGAAGAAATGTACTGTACATCTGTTCCCTGTTTAGTCTGAAGGTGAAGGTATGTTCTCAATTACCATCCTGGCTGGCTGGAAGTAGAGACTTACAACTAAGTTTCATGCAAACCACAGTTATTACCTGACCATGAAGCTATGAGGTAGTCTGGACTGGGTTTCTCTCACTGTATCCTGCTTAAGTTATTATGGTGCTGCAAATAAATAATTTCTTGGTCTTGTCTCTCCCATGTCCCAGCTGAGTGCCATAACTACCAGCCTATAAACTCAGTTTTTCATTCTTATTATTTCATTCTCAATCCTTCATTCTCATCTATGGCCCAATGAAGGCTTAAACACACATTCAATAGCAAATTACACTGGCAATCAGACTCAGTCTGAAGCCACTGGGAGCATTCTAAGTCTGTTATTGGGACTCAGATCAGAATAAGTTTGAAAAATCCATTTGTTTTCTCTTGCATACTCTTGTATCCTTTCTTTACTAGGAATCTCTTTAGAAAAAAACATGCAAATCAATCTTGCCACTGGCAATTATAATGTTGATAACTATGAATTCAACAACCTTGTCCGTCAGGATCAAACACACAAACATGCTCATGTGCAAGATGTTCATGCAGAGGAACATGTGTATAAACTACTCATTAACAATAAGGAAAAATGAGAGATTATTTTTAGCCTCTATTTAATAATAAAGACTGCAATAACCATTCCCATACAACAAATTATCTTTAATGTGCAGAATATTAGCAGAATATCTCATTATGCTCCACACTTTTATCCTTTTAAAAGGAGGAAGTACATTTAAATTTCTCAAATTACATTTCAGAAGAAAGATATCTTATGCAAGTGAGTTAGATCTTGACAAATGAGGCAAGGTATTAATTACTGCAGTGTTTTCCCTATTGTGGGAGAAATATGAAATCATAGCATCAAACACCCAGCAATATGTGAATAAACTCAGGTAAGAGTATGTGCAGGTTAATTAAAATAATTCCCTTATTTCTTACTTTTGATACATTTATTATATTATGAAAACACTTCCTAGTTAGTGTGACTACCATAATAAACTAGCCATGGATGCTAGTGGCAAAAACTTTATTTACTATCAACCTCTCCTGCAAGCTTGGATTTTTCAACTAGTTGGACTGCACATTTAATGAAAATTTGGTACGACATTCTGGTCCAGAGAAGTCAACAGGAGGCATGGTATTGATCGTAACAAGGCCAGGATTTTACTTCCTGTACTTAAGGGAGGAGGCAATTTAAGATGCTTTTTGCAGGGATTGATGAAACTTTCATCAAAATTAATATTTGAAGATCATTCCATCAGTCTGTGAACTTGCCACAAATTATTTAACTGCTTATCTTTGCTCAGTATATTTAATAGCTATCTGAATTTCTAATAATACCTCTTGTAAATTGTTATCTCCTTTCCCCTCTTATCAGTGGCGTATTAGGCTAACACTCTCAGTCTCCACTATATAATTTCTTTTGAAACTGTGAGAGGGGAGCAAGGGAAGAGAATGTCAGTTGATGAAGTGTTTTGCAAATGTAGTGCAGTCCTGGTTTCAGCTGGGATAGAGTTAACTGTCTTCCTAGTAGCTGGTACAGTGCTATGTTTTGAGTTCTGTATGTGAAGAATGTTGATAACACTGATATTTTCTGTTGTTGCTCAGTAGTGTTTAGACTAAAGTCAAGGATTTTTCAGCTTCTCATGCCCAGCCAGCGAGAAAGCTGGAGGGGCACAAGAAGTTGGCACAGGACACAGCCAGGGCACCTGACCCAAACTGGCCAACAGGGTATTCCATACCATGTGACGTCACATCTAGTATAGGAACTGGGGAGTGGGGGCAGGGAATCGCCGCTCGGGGACTGGCTGGGTGTCAGTCGGCGGGTGGTGAGCAATTGCACTGCGCATCATTTGTACATTCCAATCCTTTTATTATTGCTGTTGTCATTTTATTAGTGTTATCATCATCATTATCAGTTTCTTCTTTTCTGTTCTATTAAACCGTTCTTATCTCAACCCACGAGTTTTACTTCTTTTCCCGATTTTCTCCCCCATCCCACTGCGGGGGGGGAGTGAGTAAGTGGCTGCGTGGTGCTTACTAGCTGGCTGGGGTTAAACCACATCAAGAGCTTTGGCCTAGTTCTTGTCAAGAGGAGGATTCTCCTGTCTTAACTGGGATCATTTATGTGTTTGTCAGAAATAGAATTGATGAGAAATGTTGGTTTAATTAGTTTGATACAGTTAAATCTTAGCAAAAACACCCATGGTCCCCAGCACTCTGCCCAACAGAGGAATTTACAATCAAGCAGAGACATCTATGCAGACTTCAATTTCAGTTCAGTAATTTCCCATACCCACAGATACTGCAGGCTGTGCAATTCCCAACAGTATTTAGACCTTGAGCTCATTTTAGTAAGGTATGGCATTTTGTATAAATGTTATAGGACAACTTTACGGACTTCAGAAAAGTTAATTTCATCTTCCAATTTAAAAAGAAAAAAATCACTCTCTCCTTATAGCAGCTGACAGCAGCAGGACTAATCAACCTGGTAATTTTCTAATCTGCACTAATGACAATGGTGATTAGCTGCAGGCCAGCTGGGTCATGAAATAGTTGATTTATAGCATATTTAAAATGAGAGTTCAGAAAACAAAGGCTTATACTTATCTCTAGTCTCCAAAATTAAAGGTTAAACCTGACCTTGGGATTTTGGGGCTTTTTTTTTTTTTTTTTTGTTCTTTACCTAGAATACTCGAAATACTTGATGCTCTTCATGTTAATTGACAATACCATACGGAAGTCCAGTTCCACTGAAAAGAGGAACTTTGTAAAAGAATAAGGAAAACAGGGAAGCATTTTACTCCCTTGCTAAATCTCCTGTTTTATTCTCTTCCTATTGAAATACAAGTATTTCATCTAATCGCTATGTAGTGGATATATTCATTCTCTTGTCTTGTTCAATGAACAGAATCCCAAGTTAATTGATTTCATATTTTCATGACACTGAACTAAGATTAATAGAAAACACTGCAACTTTAAAGTGCTAAAAAACTCACTTCCAGTTAGGTAATCGTAATTAGTACTTCAGTTTTGTAATAGGGTGAAAATCTTTATTCCGTATCTTGCACAGACTTTTAAAATGTTCATTTGGATAGTCTAACAGTCACAAATTGTTTATTTTACCTTATTATATTGGAAGCTTATGGCATTAAACCAAACTTATATAAGAGATCAATGAACTATTAAATTTTTTAAAGGAAAATAAATGGAAAAACAATGACATTCATCTTCACCTACTGAATGATCCAAAGAAATGAGACTTCATCTGGTTATTTTAGAGACAGAAACTAATAATGAAACTTATTTTAATTAACAGCAGCCTCTCTCAAGAATAGGGGAAAAAAATCGGGAGACATTTCTGGAGAACTGCAAATATTTTGAAGTTCCATTGGATTGAAAGTAAATTCCTTTTTTTCAGTAATTTTTACACACTTTTGTAGAAAAAAATGTGGTAGCTTCTTGGGAAAAGTGACAACAGTATCAGGGATAATCCAAACTACGTGACCTTTTTCAAGTTTCCTCTGCTGAAATGAATAAACAAACACGTTTTCCCCAGTGTTCCATATGTTAATAAAATGCAGAAAGTCAGCACCTCTCTCTCTCAATGAAATTAAAGCCATCTATAACTCTCATTCTTCATCTGTCTAGTCAGGAGTGCTGTTAATTCAAAATAGAGAACAACCTCCATGAAGAATGATGAGACACTAAGTTGAAACAGTTTTTTGCAGTTTTCCAGATGCAAGCTCTTATTTTTATTTTGCACCAATACATTTTGCTGCTACAGTATGTTCTTCCATTAATGCACAGTTATCAAATGATGTGCAGGGAAAACACAATGATGGCTTTTGACAAGGATGTACTCCAGTGCTTTAGTATGTATGATAGAAGGAAGAGAGTTTATACCCCTGCTATAACTGTAGCAGTAAGAAAGCTACCTAACTAAATTTTCTGCCTAATTTTACATGCCCAAAGTTAGACAACCACATTTCTGCTGAGGTATTTGCGGACCAGTTCTGCAAAGTACTTGATCATTTGCCAGCCTGAAAAGATGTAAAAAGCCAAATGGCCTATTTACATGTTTCAGGGCAGATGCAAGCTTAGGTTCTGTGCTGAGCAAGATCATTACATCCTTATCTATGCTTAGTCCTCAGTCTTTACTGCAGCTATTTCATTCCTCTGAAAGTAGGCCATCTATTTCTTCACCTAAGATTTTGGTTAGGAACAGAAATACTGTCATACTAGGCTGAGGCAAGGCCTACCTACTTCATCATCTCCACCAGCATCCAACATGAGAGAAAAAAAGGGAAGTAACCAGACATGAAACAATCACCTTCCTCCATTTATCACTTTATTATCACTTTTATATTTTTCTTAGTGCTAGGTTTACTCTGAATACTCCTACTTTTCATCTACAATTTTGCATCTTGCTAGTTTTTTTCCCTCAACGGCTTCCAATGCCAGAGTTCAACACTAATTTTACGTTGTGTGGTTAAAAAGAAACGTATTTTCTTCTTCCTGTTTTAAGCTAAACTCCTTTTTTCTCCATGCAAACTTTCATTGTTTCTGTTTGTTTTGACCACCCAAAGCAAACAAGTTTGAAAATAGCAGCACAGACCTCTAATAAATAGCATTCATAATACTGAATCAGAAAGACTTGTCTAATTCACAGAGATAATTTGGTCATTAATTATCAATATATGTATTCACAGACATGGTATGCTGAAATGCCCAGTCTCACTTCACTGAATTCACTAAATTTAAATGCATGCTTCTATGAAATATTTTGAAGATTAAAGTCTAATATGATAAAAGTTAAATATAAATCAGCAGCATCTAAACCATTTTTTAAAAGAAAAAAGAATTCCATGCATTAAATTGATTCTTGTTATTAAAAACAGTAACAGTGGTAACAAGTTAATGCCTACCTTCTGGAAATAGTTGATGTTACCATCCTGCTATTAGAAACGATGAGGTCTGGGACCTCAACAAAATATTCCTTTTACTTCAGATAAAATCCCAGTAGCATAGATGTAGACGCACTCTTCCTAACATTGCTAAAATTAAAGATTGTTAATGGTATTCCAGCCCTCTCCAAAAAATTGAGACTCAAGGGTGGTGTAATCACATAAAAAGAAAACAGCCTTCTATCCATCTCCAGCTGACTAGGAGGCCAAAAAAACTGGATCAATTAAGAAGAATAAAGAAAAACATCTACCAACATAATTGAGGCACTGGCACTATTATCAAGATAATCCAATATTATCTTCTGACTGTCTTCAAAGAAGATGATCTTGTCTGCAGATATTTTAAAATAACTAAGTGCATTACGAAACCACAAAACCATTTGAAGGAGAATGCTGAATAAGCCATTTGGGATTAGAATAAGCTACTCTGGGATTCTGTGGCAGTCACAGAGCATTTTAAATTATGCTCATAATATTTTTTTCCTCAAGAAGGTTGTGCAAAGTACCTTAATGGAGTGGAAATTTGCATACCTAGTATTGAAGTCACGTGAACTGAACAGTACTCAAACATTTTTTCCCTACCAATAGTAACCTTGTCTTTAAAAAAAGCTACAGCACACTACGTGCAGGTTCATCTACTGATGAACATGTATTCTGATGCAAATTTATCTTACGTATGTATCATAATAGTTTGTGTGGCAGGACATGACATGACAGGAGTTTTGTAAGTTTCTTCCAAGGATATGAAACTTCCCCCAGGTATCAGAATGTGTTCTAGCATTGTAATATCGAGAAGAACCTCTGATGAGACCCCTTGCAAATTATTTTTACTTTAAGAAAGACACAATTTAATTGAGAGTACATCTCCAAAATTACCCCAGTGTGATAGAAAATGTTATTCTGTGAATTATGAGATAACAAGAACAGATAGTAAAAAACCTCTAGGACAGGGCAAAAATGCACCTCCCACCCCCTTAACATAGTTTATAGTGCTCTTGGGTGATCGCTAGTGTAACGTACAGAGATCCTCTTCAGGTCAAGTGAAGGGGTTCATGCTGACCTCAGCTCTTCAAAAGTTAATTTCACTGTAGCTAAGTCAAACTTTACTGCCAAGAATAAATAAGTCACAGTGTTTAAAAGCTACTAAAAATATATACATCTTCACTTACTACTTTGAAAGAACATATTGAGAAAACAATTGTGTAATCTCTCTTAGGAATATAGACATTTTTCTCATAACAATAATCATGCATCATCACAGAATCCTAGAATAATTTAGGTTAGAAGGTATCTCAGGAAATCACCTAGCCAACCCCCTCCTGCTTAATGCCTAATTTAGATGAGGTAGTTTAGGACTTTGTCCACTTGCGTGTTAAGGAGTACTTTGGAATATTTTGATCTAGACTGAGACAGGGAAAAATATTCCTGTGTATGTGTCAGAGTCAGCTATGGACACAGTGTGTCTATGGAGTTAACTAAACTTTAGCAAACTCAAAAAAATATAATTTTAATTAAAATTTTGTTTATGCAACCGTGGCTCTTAGATGTCTCTTCTTTAGTTACACAAATAGTATTCTGGATATGAGAGAGATGTAGAACAGCATCATCCTAACGACAATTCTTTAATGAAAAAGAATGCACTACTTACTTAATTGTACGATAAGACAATATAGAAGTTAGATAAGAGGATGGATACAAAAACTCTGGAAAATCCTTTGATCAATAACAATGCCCTAGCCAATGATGGACCACTTGACCAGCTACTGCAGTGTTTTAGCTTTTGAGTGAACTTTTAGATCAAATATACCAAACCGACTATGTTTTGATTCACAAAGCAAAGAAATCTTTGAACCCATGAATGAAGCTGAATTAAAAGATATATTCCAGAAGCTTAAGTAACATGCTTATCACTAATTGCTGATCAGGGCACAGGACCAGTCTAGTTTCAATGCTGGAAATTTTCAGATTACAACATATTAGACATAGAATATGATTAAAATAACAACCCAGCAAAGCCTACTTTATTCCTCTGACAATTAGGAAACTTATAATTTAAAGTGTGAATTTATCTGTGCCCAATTAATGCCTATTTGTTCTTGTGATAACCTTGTTCTTTAGTTTACATAGCTTTATCTGTTATTTACCCCTCATATATTTGTGGAAAACAGTCATATGCCCTCTATATTTATATTTTATATCTAAATTTTTGTAACACCATTAAAGTTAACTAATAATCATCAGTTAGTACTCATAAAATCTTCTGAACTTGAAAAGACATATGTAAATGTTGAATACCTTTTTTTAGCAATAGCCATGATTGTAAGTTCCTTACCATTTCTCTCCTGAAGCAAACACAGAGAAGAAATCTTAAGAAACTATGTTCTCAATTGCATTTCTGACCAAGCTGCAAAACAAAAATATCCAGCTTGGACTGTTGTGCAAAACCTAGTTGGAGGCTATACTACCAGTAACTTTTGCAATTAATTGTAATCATTATGGAACTGATGTTAGTGCTTTGCCTTGGAGTGATAGGCAAAGAGTAAACAACCTGTTTTTTAAAAAAGATACAGATATAAGTGAAGAGGAAATAAGCAAAAAAGTAGTTCCTCAAGCATTTTTGCAGGAAACCTAGCTATCATGCGCAGGCCTCTTTTTGTCTTCTCTTTAACCAAAGTTTCTCTTCCCTACTCTCACTCTGCTCTGTTCCAAACAACTGAATGTCTGAAGAAAGGGCTAACACACATACTTTCAAAAGTGCTTCATCATATATGTATATATTTATTTATGTCTGCCACCATCCTAATGAAGTGTCACGGAAAACACCAGCAGTAAATAATAATCTCAGCCAAGGAAGCAGAGTGCTCATGTGGTTTTCAAGTGACATTTTCCATACTGCTTATTAACCTGTCAAAAGCATAAAGTTGTTTAATAAAGTAAAATAATTTCTCATTCATGACACTAATTATGTCAAAAGACACATTTATATTTGAAGTCTTGATTGATTTCATTCTAAGAGGACCACCTTTTAACATATTTATTCTGGAAAATTACACCACCACCCACAATGACAATGACCTTGCAGAGAAAAGAGAAGCTCAAGTACCTTCTCTTTTCTATATATAACATACATTATCACAACAGAAGTTAAATATAATTTCCTTAATGGAAAAAGGATGTCCTTAATTGCTTTATATAAAAATCAATTTAAATAGCAGAACATGGAAAATGTCAAACCCTTAAAAACTTACTAATTATATTTCCAAATATGATTTACCAATTACAGTTCTGTTATTGACAGATTTAGAAGACAGAGGTAATTTCATGAGTCCAGGAGGAACACTAGTAACTTGTGTTACAAAACATATAAATGGTATATAATAGCATTGTATTTTAAGAGATACCACAGTACAGTCTATCTAAACTAAGGCATTTGTCAAAGTTCTATAATACTTTTCCCACCTAAAAGGTACTTTGGACCTAGATGAAGGACCAAATTTGGGTAGTGAGCTACTTGCAGATTTTTAAGACCAGATGAGAGTATAAAATTATCTGGTCTGATTATGTACTTTTTGGGGTTAGAATACATATCTGCATATTTGGAAAAATAAACACACATCACTATTAGTGCTACCAGATTCACAGAGGATGACATGCAACTTTGAAATCCCAGCATTTAACCTGTTGCAGAAATACTAGGCAGCTCTAGTAGCATGTCTTCACTATCATTTTAGTAGTCTCCAGATTCAAATAAATGAATGTTTTCTGTTTAACTGTAAATACCACTGGTAAGATAATGACCTTACTGGCTTCTGTGTTGCCAATAATTTCAAAGTTCTCTTTCAAAAGGAAAATACATCATCCTGCTTATATTAAAATGGCTTGTTGTTTTCCTGTACTCTTTCTTACAGCTTCTATAACAAAGGCATTCTCCTTAAAGAAACATAAAACCACTTTACAACACAGCAATCAGCAACACTAAACTCACAGACCAAATACACTGCTTTGCTCAGCAAAGGTAAAGAAATGAGGTGTGAGATCAAAGTTGGATTCAGATGAACTTAGATCAAACTATCTGTGAATTTAAGTCCAGCCAGACCATCTTGAGTTCCTGGCAAGAACTGAAATAGGTCTTCAAAGTAGGCCTTTTGCTATGTAAAAATATGTATGTATCATTACAAACTCAAATGTTGCATATATTGGAGCTGCCATGGCCAAACCAGAACGTCACACTGAAGAACAGGTCTTCTCCATTGTACAGTTCTTCTCTGGCTGCCAACAGTTCCTTCCATAATTCAAATGCCCCAAAACCACCCTACATGTCCTCCCCATGCACTCTCTATGCTTGAAAAACTCAGGCTATGGGCTGAAGAAAGGCTCAATATCTGTGTTCTTTGTATCATATGTCTTTTCCATCTGACAGCAATTCTACAAGGAAATTCAAAGAAATCAAGAATACAGTGCATCTGGAGAGTAAAATAAAGGTATGTTTTACGCAGCACAGTAGCAGTCCCGCTCTGCTCTTGGTCACAGATATGAGGGAGTTCATTCACCTGAACTGGTTGTTGAAATAACAACTGATTCTTAAACTTCATATTAGAACTAACATTGAGCATGCATCTTAAGAGTTAATATTTTCTCAGACTGACTTGGGTGGCTTGCTCACCCTTCTTCTTTCCACTCCAACTGGATTTTGCCTCTTCTGAAGCATGCTAAGGATGTCTACTTACCACCGCATGTGACTTTGCAGAACTCTTTCTCCCTAAACTTGGTTGACCCCTTCCCACTTTTGCTCTCAGTGTCACAAGCCTGAAGCTAGAGAGAGCCCAGTGTTATCAGTGCCTCCCTTTTGAATCTACTACAGCCAGTGAGCAAACAGTATCATTAAGTGACGGAAGAAGAGCAATATCAAGTTTCAATTAGACAATTCAGTGATAGTCAACTTTTCTTTCACCTAAGCTTACCATTTGAACAGCCCAGCTGACTAAAGAGTTTCTTCTGACTTATACTGGGAGAGATGAGGCTTACAATATATTTCATGAGAATGACTAAGCGAGGAGGCTGAAATCAGTCGTAAATCTTGTCTGGAACAAGAATGAGAGCAGACCCAGGGTACTAAGGCTGAAATATTATTCTTTTAACTTGATTGGTTTTGTACTCTAAAAGCTTTTGGGTGAGGGTTGTGATACTCTTGCTTACTAGATGCTCTTCTATAACACAGACATGCCATTACACTCTTTGTTCCCTACAGCCATTTTATATAGTGATTCAGTTCCAACACAGAAATACTTGCCCTCTTCCTGATTGATTATGTTCTTTACAGCTGTTGATGGAAAAGACTGTCCACCTAGTGATACCCTGAAGGTTGCAAGGCACTTCATAACACCGTCAGTCATCCTGTCACACCCTGCTATTAGAAAAACTCCTTTCACTTCTGCCATAACTGGTTTCCACTTCACTTCATGCCACAATGAGTTTTCCTCACGTCATTCTTGTTAAATTTAGTTCCACAACTGAAGAATTTAATGTCTAAGTACTCTACGTTAATCAAAGAACTCTCTCTTCCATATTTTCAACTTCACATAATGTCTCTAATCAGATATTATCTTTTGTATTTATTGGAACCAAAAATGTCAGAAAAAGGGATCAGTACCACAGTACAGGAAAACATGGGAAATTAGTTCATTCTCAGAAAGCTTTCTGTTTTCTGCCACATATGGACTGATGTAAACACAGAAGCATGAGGTTTTAATGTGAACTCTGGTTATTATTTTTATCTATTTTACTTTAAGCATCAGGGAATTCCTTTCAAATGAGACCCAGGCAAATCCAGTTTGTCTCTGATTCAGTAACCAAGTTGAGCTCATGTCAGGCTTCTGTCTGGGAATTTCTAAAGCAAGGTGAAGTTGTTCACTGAACACTGAGTTGACAAGAAATGTACCTGCTTCAAATAATATATCTGCCTGTATCTCCATTTTATCATCATTTTCAGCCTTTCCCATTAGCCATTTTTTGGTTGGAACTTAGTCAAGAAATTCCCCCTTTGAAATTAATAAGGTGGAATGAAAAAGAAACAGAAGGGTAGCAAATCATGGCCCTTTACTCATGTACTTGGATGAAAAATGTCACACTATACCTTGAAATGTCAGACTTATTGTTCAAAATAGAACATTTCTCTTGCAGAGAGTTTTAAGAACTACATTTGTTTTCCAGGCTATTCTTTTTCTGGCTTGTTAAAAATGAAGATGAAATTTCATGTGACTACTTAAAATAAACATCTAAAACCTGCAATGTAGAAAGTTCATGTTTGTTTAGCATTGCAAAATGGCATGTTTCAGTTATCAGAAAATTAGATTGTGTGAAGTTTACACAGACTTATGCTGCATAACCATTATTGCCAGACAGCAGTATTTGAAAATAAATAAAATTATGGGTAGAAATATACAACAAAATAATGCTAAAAAAAATATCTACCAAACCAAAGCAAATTAAAAGCCAATATATTAAATAAAATGAAAACAGCAGAGCTGTTTATGAAGAAAATCTATCAGCTTGGAGAATGAGAACTGATACTGTTACTGATGCTTTTCAAAGCAGCATGTCACACTGTCAAGAAATAGAAGAAGCAGTTAAAAATCAAAGCTATTCATACTAAATAATATTTTTAATTACTTTGATGGAAATAGATTAGTGATTATTGGAGCTGCCATGGCCAAACCAGAATGTCACACTGAAGAACAGGTCTTCTCCATTGTACAGTTCTTCTCTGGCTGCCAACAGTTAGTGATTAGATTGCAAAATGAGCCTAAACAGGGAAACAGCTTAAAACAGCAACTATTCCTGTTTTCCCCTTTTATATCTCTTTTCACATAAGCAGGAACAGAAATGAAAAACATTCAAGTACATTGCACCTACAGAGTAACAGAAAGCAAAAATTTACTGTCACTTCTAACACAAGTACTAAAGTGTATTGGATGAAGTCAGTGTGACAGGCTCTCAGTAAGACGAAGGTATTTCTTTACAGAATGTTACACTGAAACTTTTCAGGATATTTTGCATGCAAAATAATTTTGTGAGTTCAAGAAGCAGTTGAACCTGTTTATAGAAATATCTGTCCGGGGTTATTAGTACAGAACCATTACGTCTGACTTGTGAAGCACCTAAGCAGCAAATCACTGGAGATACTCTGCAGAGTATGCTGGAAGAGTATCACTCGATGTTTGTCCTGTGTTTACTCTCTTCCCTTGGCATTTGCTTTTGGTAACTATTGAAGGTAAGATGCTGGGATAGCCATACCTTTGGTAGCTGTTGGCGTTATATTTTTATGAGAAAGAAAATGCACTACATTCCTGAACTTCTGGAGGCAATGCCTACCACCAATACCAACTCATGGCCATGCTCTGCTGCAGGGCAGTGGCAGGCAATCAGAATTCCCTCTGCTTTCCGCCTTGCACACCAGAGAGCCTCCAGCCAGCAAACACAGGAACATGGAGACTCTCTCTACCATGTGGCTTTTCCAGAAATAGAGAGATATTGCCTTGATTATCTATGTGTAGGAAGAATAAAAGAAAGCAAAGGAAGAACCAATAGAGTAATGTTCAAGATTGCCAGGGTAAAAAAGAAATATTTTGAGCAGCGCTCAAGTCTTAACAGCCTTTACTGTTGGAAATCCTTTGGCAATCCATGGATATTCTCCTCATTTAGTGGTTAGTCTATGCACTGATCAAGAAATGATGAACAGATAATTAAACAGTGTGTTATATGGCACAAATATGAAATCCAGCTTTGCTTACAGCATCCCTTCGTTATCAAGTGTTTCCTTTCAGTACAGTTGTTCTTATTTCTTTGCTGCTTATCTATAGAAAGTTCAGTTAAAGCAGGATGTGCAATAAATCCACCTCCTTAAGAAGCTCTTGTACAGCACAAGTCTTTGCAGGTTCTGTTTATATGGACAGCAGCATTTTTAGTTAATCTCACACTAGCTTTACCGATCTTCTGTGGAGAAATCCAAAGCACGGAAAACTGAAAGCATATTGTTTGTGAAAACCTCCATATGCTGAGAGCAACTTATTTCCTAGAGCAAGTGGCAAAACAGTTGGACCATTTCTCTTAAAGATGTGACAGCCAAATGCTGAGACAGAACAAAGACAGTGATTAAAATAAATGGCATAGTGAGTGGGGATGAATATGGTCTATCATTATGAACTAGATTCATACTGTGACTGGCAGGTGACAGACCAGATTCTTTGTAGTTTAAATTATTTTGCAAATGTTCATGCCAATTTATGTTCTTTTCATATTACTGATGTTATTACAGTTGCAGTATTGTAGCTAAATGTTAAAATTAAAATATGCCTGTTTCTCTTTATTGCAACGAGACCATGCTTTCACTGTTTGGACGTGTAGAATCAGGAAAAATCTTCCTTTTCTTCCTCCTCCTTCTGTACCTCTCCACCCCACAGTTTCAAACTTGAGATTTGTACTTTATAAAAGAAACCCACAATCTCCATTTACATAAGCAGGCAGAATCTCAGTTAGCTTCTCCTGTGACGATTAGAAGGTATAATTGCAGTCAGTATATTCACTGACTTCTTGTTTCACTAAACATAGGTTCAGAGCGTTAGTGATCCTAAAGAAAAATACTGACCTCAGTTTTGCCTCAGTTAATACTTCCTTTCCAAGTTAATTGCAATTTTCTTGTTGGTCAAAATTAAACTTTATATAAAACTGTTATACACTAAAATTATGAAGAAATTAAGAAGCTTTTATGCTGAAATAGTAAAATGCAAAAAGTCGGGTCAGGTTCTCAAAACTGAAAGCCACAGCTCATTGAATTACTGATCAAGAACACGTCTTGATGCCTTATCTCTAATTCAATTATATTACCTTGTAGCAAAATAAATGCAATACAAGCATTAATTGACCTTATTTACTACCATGGAAACAGCCCTTCTTGCCTTTAAACAGCTTTGCAAACAATAACTAGTCTCCAAAACTGCTGGGGAGACAGGAAAACACAGTATCTCTGAGGATCTGAGTCAAAGCAGCGAGATGACTGAAAAAGGAGATTAAATTCTTAATAATAGCTATAGCCAATACAGAATTACTCCAGCTTTAAAATAAAGTGAACTTCATTACACAGCTAACGTACATAACAGGTCGTGTCAGTCTCATAAACTTACATCTTAAATACGTATGTCAACGTTTGGAACAAGTCCCAAGTATTGGAATAACACTAAAATAAATTGATTTATATTTTGATTTCTGCTGTAATTAAGCTTCTAAAGTACTGCTTCACATTGATATTGAACACAAATGTTCAATTACTTGCCTTAGACCAACTATATTTTTGCAATGCATTTTATAATAGCGTCACAAGATGATCTTGCTTTCTCAATGTTACAAACATGAATAGTATAGGAACAGCATGGAAATATATTCACTTAAGAGCACAAGAATTGTGCTATAAAAGAAAAGTTTTAGTTCAGTTTTGCCTCTAACACAATGGCTGTTAGGGGAAAATCAAAAGATGCGTGAGCAAAGTGGTCTTTCATTTCGGATGATGTCTCAGCTGACAAACTTAAACTTTAGGGACATCTGCAACTGGCGATTGTACCTGGACTACCTTATTTTATAGTTTCTGAATGACCTATCCTCCACTAATCTGTCTAATCTCTTGCTTTGAATTTATTTATAATTTTGTCTTTTAAGACTTCCCATGGCAATGCTTTCCATATGCAAGTTAAGTGTTATGTGAAGTATCTCCTGTCTGATAATCTTGGAGGCATCCAATTAAATTACTGTATGTGACAATTCTGTTCCCTATTCACTTTCCCTACAGAATTCATTGAAGTCTGCTGCATCTCCCTGTTGCATCTTTAATGCAGCTCTGGCTTGAAGCATAGTCAGAGATAACACTTCACAGGAGCACAGAAGACACAATTTTAAGTACTAGATCATTCGTAATATAATTCCAGTAATGTTTACCATTACCTTGGGAATCTTTTCAGTCTTTCCCGGCAGAACAGACTACACGAGGTGCTCAGAGAAGAGGGAGCTGATTTGCATAATGCCATGCACTAATATGAAAGGGTTTGCAGTTCACTGGAAAGTTGCTATTATCACAAAAGCTGGGTTTGGGGTTTTTTGTGTTGCTACTGGACTATTAGCCAGATATCAGCCTTGGTGTTCAATGTTTCCTTTCTCTGCAAGCAAGCGAGATGTACTTCTCCTCTCACCCATCCCATCCTGTTTCTCCCAACCAAAGTCCTAGAACATTTTTGTAGACAATAATTTTATGAAACTTCCATTTTCTAATACAAAAAAAAAAAAATGAAACAACCCTAAAACCTTTTGATTCATGAGTCTATCTTTATGCAGCCGTGATAAGAATAAAAAAACCAACAAGAAAACCATTGCTTTTCCATCAGTGGAAGAAATGAGGTTTTAGTTCCTTTCTCATTTAATCTACACCTTTAATTTTATAGAGCCATGTGAAATATGTCTAATTTAAGAACACTAACTTTGGGGTCAGACCGAGTAGTAGATTCAGCTATTTTTGGGACAAGGGTCAGGAAAGCATAACATGATCTTGTGAATTCATTCTAGTTCCCAGAAAGCCACTTCTCTGTGGACAGGGAGTTGGTGATATAGAAACCAAAAATTCTATTTCCAAGTGAATAATAAAATTTGTTGGCAGGGAGGAAAACGCAACATTAGAAATTTCAAGAAAATTAAGGAAATGACAGGAAAAGTCACTCATTAGACAAATCAGTGCAGGATTACAGGGGGAAAAGAACTATTCACCATAATTATACCAGGAA
Organism: Harpia harpyja; assembly: GCF_026419915.1. Lineage (NCBI taxonomy): Eukaryota > Metazoa > Chordata > Aves > Accipitriformes > Accipitridae > Harpia > Harpia harpyja. The sequence goes on from NC_068957.1 coordinate 10,880,004, forward strand.
AAGACAAAAATTTACAAGTAATTTTGCCTATGAAATTCGCAGTGCTGTGGAAGTCTGGGAGAGAAGATATCATCGTTTACTAGCTCCATTGGCTATTTTTTTCTTTTTTACTCTTTTCTGCTTTCACAAAAGGCATGAAACTAATTTACTTTAAAATGTTTATTTGATCTGATTGTGTTATATAAAGAGGTATATTGGTAACTCTGAATGAAATGTCATGCTAAGAAGTTATTTTTTCTTTTCTTCTTGGATTCATGTGAACTAAGATTTTGATTATAAAGTGAAAACTCTTTCTGTTTACTGACTCACTGATGTTAATACTTTTCAGCATTCTTCTCAGGTCAGGCATTATGGTAATCATAAAAAGTTGCCTGAGAAATTAATTCCCTTATCCGCTAACAAAAATATTAAAAAAACTGAACATACAAAGGCAAACAGAGAGATTTTACCTGTGAACCAATTCATTTACTTGTGGATGTGATTAGGCTCATAAAAATGTGTTTGCCAGAGATCTAACAGCACAGAAAGTGGTGCTCTGAGAGGCTTTTTTTTTCTGACAGCATGACTAACTGGTGACAGTGGTTTCAGTTTTAGTTATCAGTGGTCTGGTAATGAACTTCTGATCTTTATAATTAAATGTTTGGAGGCCAGTTACATTTACAACTGGCTTAATTAAATGTTAGATTTGCATGTTTAGATCAAATTTGGCTTTAAAATGATACTCTGTTCTTAGACACAGGTATACTGGGCACCACAAGTAGTGTTTGTTAATAATGTGTTGATGTAGATAGTCAAAAGCAGCAGCAGGAAAGTTAAAGCAAATAATAAGCATTTGTCAGCTGTAACAGCTACGACTGAATCCGACCTCCATAGTAGTGTAAGGTGAATGCACTATAGCTAAGCAAGGAGCCAAGGCTTCAGGTCGTAGAAAGCTCTGACTCCCTGTTTCCTCCTCCTCCTTCTACTGAAATAGACAGTTCTGCCTCCTGTTTCCTTTTAAAAATATTATTATACAAAATAGCAAAATTAAACACTGTACTTCTATCCTTACCATTAGACAAGTGTTTTCTCTAACAAAGCCTCTAATAAGAGCTGCATGTTAAATTTCAATTCCTCTTCCCATGTATTTAACCATACTCTGAAAGAACGGAAGAATACAAAAAGGCGACTTCTTGGAAAAAATATGGAAGTTTAAATAAGCGGAACTGCTAAAGTCAGAGAAGCTCCCACTGAAAAGGCCCAAACCCTCTAAATACCATTCAGCCTGCAGCAGGGATAGACTGGATGACCTACTAAGGTCCTTCTACCTTTTTCTCATTCCCTGATGTACCAAGGAAGCCATTTGCTGTTCACAAGTGGTGTTAGAGTTGTAACCCCCGGCACCATACCGCAATATTGGGCGCCATCTCCTGGCAATGTGCAACCTGGGAACTCGGACAGACGGACACACACCGGTGTTCCGTAGTGGGATGGACAAGAGCAGCCTGTTTGATCAGTAACTCCTGGAAGTACGCTGGCTGGAACAGTGACAGCACATCCCATCCCATGCAGCTTGTGCTGTCCAACAATCCACAGTTTCTCCTGAGCAATCAGAAATAAACTCGATAGCTAATATTTTACGTCTAAAAAAGTACGCAGATCAATTTCAGGAATGTTTTGAGTTATCGGTGGGTGAAAATCTTCTCAAATGCATACAGTAATCCAATCAAATTGATAGTTTTTTCCACTTAGTGGTTGCAAACCCCACATTTGCTTCTCTGGTCATCCCACCTCTACTCCTCTGTGCAGAGCAAGCATTTTTGCAAGCAGAGGAGACAGCTTTGTAACTCAACCAATAATGGAAACAGATCTGTCAGCTTCCCATGTCTATATCCTGAAAACTCTCCAGACCATATTTGAAATACTTGCATAAGATCTACACTTTCCAATCACTGAAGAGTAGACAGCCAACATTCCTGTTCTTCAGTATGTGCTTTCCCAGTATGCACATAGCCTTGTTTCATACTCTAAATCATTGTGTTTCTAAAAAAGCTTAAACTAGCTCATGACAAAAAAAACCCCAAACTACCAAAACCAACTGCTGCCTTGCCATGGATACATTTGTTGCCATGGCACAGAGCAACAGAATAAAACTGTGTGGTGGGTTGACCCTGGGTGGATGCCAGGTGCCCACCAAAGTTGCTCTATCACTCCCCCTCCTAAGCTGGACTGGGAAGAGAAAATATAATGAAAGGCTCATGGGTTGAGATAAGGACGGGGAGATCACTCACCAATTACCATCACAGGCTCGACTTGGGGAAAAAAAATAATTTATTACCACTCAAATCAGAATAGGATTATGAGAAATAAAACCACATCTTAAAAACACCTTCCTCCCACCCCTCCCTTCTTCCTGGGCTTAACTTCACTCCTGATTTCTCTAACTCCTCCCCTTGAGCAGTGCAGGGGGATGGGGAATGGGGGTTGTGGTCAGTTCATCACATGTTGTCTCTGCCGCTCCTTCCTCCTCAGGGGCAGGAACTCCTCACACTCCCCTGCTCCACAGTGGGGTCCCTCCCACGAGAGACAGTCCTCCATGAACTTCTCCAATGTGGGTCGTTCCCCTTCACAAACTGGTCCAGTGTGGGTCCCTTCCACAGGCTGCAGTCCTTCAGGCACAGACTGCTCCAGCGTGGGTCCCCCGTGGGGTCACAAGTCCTGTCAGAAAACCTGCTCCAGCGTGGGCTCCTCTCTCCACTGGTCCACAGGTCCTGCCAGGAGCTTGCTCCAGCGTGGGCTTCCCACGGGGTCACAGCCTCCTTCGGGCATCCCCCTGCTCCGGTGTGGGGTCCTCCCTGGGCTGCAGGTGGATATCTGCTCCACCGTGGACCTCCCTGGGCTGCAGGGGGACAGCCTGCCTCACCATGGTCTTCCCCACGGGCTGCAGGGGAATCTCTGCTCCGGCACCTGGAGCACCTCCTCCCCCTCCTTCTTCACTGATCTGGGGGTCTTGCAGGGTTGTTTCTCGCACATATCACTCCTCTCTCTGCTGCTGTTTTCATTGCGCAGCTTTTTTTCCCATTATTAAACATGTTATCCTAGAGGCACTACCACCATCAGTGATGAGCTCGGCCTTGGCAAGTGGTGGGTCTGTCTTGGAGCCGGCTGGTATTGGCTCTGTTGGACATAGGGGAAGCTTCTGGCAGCCCTGCACAGAAGCTACCCCTGTAGCTCCCCCACTACAAAAATGATGCCATGCAAACCCAATACAAACCAATCTTAAAAGTGAAAATCTTTGCAAGTTTTGAAGCTGGCGGCAATATTTTAACCCCCTGCACAATCCTGTGGTATGAAAAATTTTGATGCTATGCCAGCACCTTTGGTATATGACAGTAACAAAACATTATTACATGAAATGCCACACTGGTATAAGTTCTGCCACAGTCTTAATTTTTTCCACACCAAATAAAGTTTGTTTCTCAGCTGGAAGATGTCCTGATAATAGAAATAATTCTTTATTTATTTGGTTTCCCATGTGAGACTTAGTTTACTGGTTCAGTGCTTCTTCCACTGGTCAGTCTGGACAATGTATACCAAGAACTCTTAACAAAAGCTCCCATCTTTGGACCAAGTTAATACCATTACACAGTGGCTATGTGTCTGTCTGTACAAGATAGGCAAAGTACATCCATTAATTTACTTTCTTTTAAGTATTAGAAAATCATTAACTCATTGAACTGGGCTTTGTTTAAGAATCTGTAAGGGTGGTTATGTAGTGTTTTCCCTGGCCGGGCTACAAAAACTCATTCAATTACAATTCTGGTCCCTAACGGTTTGCCTCTTATCAGAGTCATGCCAGGAATTTTAGTGTGTTCAAAAGTCTCTTTGTATCTCTATTTACACTGTCTCTCAAGGCCCTGATTTTTACCTTTTGTTTTGCCTCTTTTAATAAATGTTGTGTTCAGAAATGCTAGGGTAGATGAATAACTAGATTTCACCCAGATGCTTGTTCTCAATCATGTAATTCAAAAAGGGCAGTACATGAGAGCCACATCCGCTCAGAAGCAAACCCATGTCTGCAAGTGTTCCTCTAAAGCAGGCCTTTAAAATCTACTCCAGAAACCTGCACCGTCCTCCGTCCTCCTGGAGTAGGGTCTCCCTACCAACCACAACATTATTTCAATTTGCATTTTCAGTTCCTCATGTTATTTTTCTTCAACATTATATCTTACTGTTAACTCTCAGGGATCTACGCTAAAAGAAAAAAATGCAACGTATTTACTTATGGTAAGATTCATGTATGGATCTTTCTCCTGTATCATTGCAACCAATTACACTCTACATAAAATCCTGAAAGCTGCAGAGCATCTATCACCACGAGTGGTTTCAAGTGCTCTCCTTGGACTAGGAAGAATTTCTGGATGAAAAGGACCAGGTCTTGTCCCAGAGAGCATTGAGACCAGCAACTAAGTAACAACAAAATGAAACCAACTCAACCTTGACATGTTCTTCTTTGGCTCAAGTTCTATCACTTACGAATGTCCTTGATTTCTATCTCCTTAAGACATACTAGACAATAGCTGCTGATATTTGGAATAATTTTGCAAGGCGTAAAAGAGTAAATCCAGAGAAAAGCTGAATTTTTACTGCTCGTTTGCTCATCAAGAGCATTGCCCTGAAGTCTTTAAAGATAATACCTTAACAAGGAATTCTATATAAATTGCTTGCATTCCTTAATGTCTTCCATCACAACTGAGCAGTCCTGTCTCCCACCAAAGAGTTTCATCACAGACAGATTTGAGAGGAAAAGCAGAGTATATAGAGTCTGCTGTTGTGCAAATGAAGTCTGAAATGGGAAAGAGAAACCAAGGACAGAGTAATAATTAAACATGGACACTTTCAGCTGAGTTAAAGAAAATATGCAATTATTTTTATCCAGAAAATATACACTTTCAGAGTTTTATACAAATATTTATAAGGACATTGCAATTAGCTAAAACATAGCAACTCAGCCTGCAACTAAAGATTGTAAATACAGTTTTGCAAAGTGAGCTGCATTTGCTAGTTAGTCAGATGGCCTGAACCCCTTGTGACCCGATTTATAGCAGTAGTCTCAACATCTAGGAGTATGAACATTCATACTGACAAAGTGGCAATGCAGAAAGGTGGCTGTATATATATAGATATATTTTTACAAGTGTACATTAAAGCAAACAAATTTTTCTCTTCAGGACTGAATTTACCCTATTCCTAACACACAGAAATTTATAGAATGTGATATAAAGTAATGAAGAAACATATTAGCTTTGATATGTTAGTTATGTAGTATTTTTAGATGTTATCTGAAGGATTACTTTGCATGTAACCTTAAAATGTTTATCCTGAATCCCCAAACTGTTCTCAGATTTATAATCCATCTGCAAATATGCTGTGCTTTTCAATTTAAAAAAGCTTCTAATTGCATGAGTTGGAGAAGATTTCCTCTGTAAGGCTACTAATTAATGCAAAATTATTGCTGAGAGTGAGATTCGGAGCTTCATAAAAGCAAAGCTAACTTTAAAGTAGTTTGTTGGGTGTTCTCCTACTGAACTGTGCCTTGTCCCTGAAATAAGAAGTTGCATTGCTGAAAGATGCCAAGAGTTTGTGAAGTAACATGAGGGTACCGATTTTTCTTATGGATGTTTGTTTCTTTTATCTTATATGCATGTTGAGATCCTCCAAAAAGCCTGCACATCAGCCATTTGCCAGTGAAATTAGATCTAATTGCAGAAGTAGGGTGGTAATCAGCTGCTTAGAGTGTCCTGAAATTAGGAAGGTGAAAGCATGGTCATAAAGCTGTATGTTCCTCCAAAGAACTAGCAGAATTCTTGAATATTTTTGTCCTTTTACCCACTATCACACAGATCAATTTATTCCTCCCACAATTTCAGTTTTTAAAAATTTGCAAACAGGTACTTTTTGTGATGAAATCAGTCTTTTACCCAAAGTCTCATAATATTGCTGTCTTTTCAACTTGGTGGTGTGAGTGATTGATAGGGTTCTCGTCCCTTTAAAGCCAGGATGTTGTTATCACATAAAGCTGTCGTTTAAGACAATACATGCAACCTAATACAGTGACTCAAAGGAACAAAATTAAACAGGTGAATACACACTTACAAGATTAAGTCCTAATCCTTTTTACCCCAGGGGGCCAAAAATCCATTAGAAATTTGGTATTGATACAACTTTCTGTATGTGTAGATGTTTAAATCCTATTTTTTCTCTGTGAAAATAATTTTACTACACATTTATATGCCTGGAAATGGTGCTTACTTCTGTAAACATCTTGAACCACAGCTGCACATTGTCATTAAGGAAAAGTCCTAAGGAAGAACTGTATATGTTAATCTTATTATAAACTCTTTCATTCAAAAAGCATTTTGTACTAGGCCTATACAAATTTTCTTAAATTCAATACACTGTTACACTGTTTCTTGTAGAATCATCATCATTATTTTTCATCTTCAGGTTTCATAGTGGTCTCTCTGAACATTTTTCTTAGATGTTGTCCCTAATTAACTGACCCTGTACCCCAGTGGATCCACCCATAAAGAAGCAGCTACATAAGCAAATAGTTCCAAACTTGGTAATGAATATAGTAAGCAGCTTTGCCTTATATGAAGCACAGCACTTTCTAATACAGTATTTGCCATTCATTGTTCCTTTTCACCACTTCTAAAAATTACTGCTGGTGTAGTTGCATGGAATTTTCAATCTAATTTTCTTTTTCCATCAGAGTACTTATATGTTCTCAACTGGAAGTGCAGGAGTAATCCAGCTGAACAGTACTAGTTGCAGTCTAAAAGTTAAGAGCATATAGAAGGATCTTGCTGAATGAGGATAGCTGATTTCTCCCACTGAGAAAGCAACACAGGTCCTGGAATAAACCCTGAGACTGGCAGTGAAAGTCAGCTGGAAGACTACGTTTGCTGTTGTATCAGAGAGACTTCTGCTCTCCAGAATACCCACACTGCTGAGCTTATTCAGACTAACAGTCCCAGCAGCCCCAGTCCCCTACATACGTAAACTACTCCTCACCAGTGACTTAATCTGAGTAACAGGAACATGAAGAAAGAATGAAAGTATGAGGCATAAAATCCTGTCCCCTTGGAAATGATGGTTGCGTTCTCAGTGACTGCCATGGGGATAGGGGTACTTTTTTTTTTCTGATTAGCAGAACATAACCAACATTGTAAACCTGCAATAAAAGACATAACTTGATACCACACTATTTTGCACATTTTAGGAAGACTCTCTATCCCGCTGTCTCTAGCAGCTATGCAAAGGAGTGCTTAAACAGGGTTCTAACTGAAGACACCTTTATAAAGCATATTTAGGTAGGGTTCTACAATCCTAAATTGCTGCCCATTCACTTGACTGGTTTAATCTACCACTTGATTACCTGGCCCTTAGGAATTATGTTTTTTAAGTCTTTTTCACTATGCAAGTTCCTTTATTTTTCTTGAAAAAGCAGCTGAGGTTCTTATCCAATAGCTTCCTCTTTAAAAACTAGTACTTAAAATTACCAGCAGTTTTTAAGGGGCTTGCAACAGCCACAAGTGTAGTCACTACTTTGTGTATTGTCAGATTGTAATTTGGTGGAGACAGGAAAGATGCTTTTTCTTTTCAACAAAGAAATACTTGGAAGTATGGGGTTCTCCACATAACAAAAAGAACCAAGTCAAAAAATCAATATGTGATTCATACTAATAATCTATTTAATATAATGATACTGAATTGCTATCAGAGCACAACACGGTTATATGATGTGAAATACTAAAGGTAATATATATATAATCTATATTTGCTTGTCTACAAGAAACACTTTTGCCTGTTTATAATTACTGTTGCTTGAATAAAGAACAGTCAGAAACTAGTGTGCAGCTGTTATGTTATCAAATAACACAAACCTGCCAGCAAAACTTCTAAAAATGGAGTTAATGTATTTCAAATTTTGCCTAGCATAGGCATATTTTTGCTCCTCTACAAAAAATTGTATTAAATTCAGGCACCTTCCAGTAAGACTAGAAATTTTGTAGTCATTTATGATTATATACTGAGCCTACATATTTTTGTAGCAATCCAGAGATGCAAGCATAAAGAGTTTTTGACTCTTGCACAGAAATGGGATGTTTTGTGGTAATGAAAAATGAACAGTAGAAGATTGTACTAGCAGTCCTTCCATTGGAAATAATTCACATGATGGCATGGCCTACCTGATATCTAGCCTGAACAGATTGTGGAAGGACACTGAAAGAAAGGAAAGGGTCAAAGGGTACAGACAAGAAACTAGCCAGAGACATTCATTACAAGACCATAACCATGCACTATTTAAAAAAGAAAAAAAAAAGAAAAAGAAACTAATACCTTAAAAAGTGTCAGAAAGGCCTATACTCCAGTAAAATCTCTTTAGGGCTAGAATAGTATAACATTAACCTCACATAAGCATATATATGCATTTCTAACAACTGTGCTAAATAAACAGCTATTTTTTAAAATATGCTGCTTTTGCTCTAACTCAATTTTAAAAATCTTGCAAGCACTAAGTTCCTCTACAATATATGGCACTAGGTTAGGAAGAGCAGTTGACCAGTACTTTTTCCTTATTAGCTTCACAGCATAGACATAGAGAGCATGTGTGCAATTGCAAACTACTTAAATATTCCACACAGATCTATTTTAAGCACTCATATTTCAATCAATGGTTCAGAAGGAAGCTGCAGTATAAACACACTTCATTCAACCAGATTTGCATATTGGTGTCAGTAGCTTGAATCAAACCAATTAGACCATGTAGTTATCTATGGAAAACATATGGCAGACTGATAAAAACCCACTTCTATGTTTAAAATCTACAGTATTTCATTTGCATAGCAAAAAGCAGCTGAAGGAGGATGTTATCCCTCAAGGACTAGACAAACTGATACAAGGAGAACTCCTTGGGCTGGATCCTCAGCTAGTATAAATCACACTGAATACACTGGTGAATGGAAATGGAACTACTCACTCTAAAAGCAAACGGGTGCTCATATAGACACTGGATCAAGCACTGATTTCTCTTTGTTCTCAGTTCCTTATCTGTAAAATGGGGCTATCCCATTTTCTCACCCACTCTTATTTCAACTAGAGCAAAAGATCTTCAGAAAGGGCATTGTCTATTACTTTGTGTTTAAAAAAAAAAAAAAAATTTGCAAGAGGGACACCATCTTGTTTGAGCTACTGCCCTAACATGAATAATGGCAATGGTACCTCAACCTTTTTATCTCTAAGTTCTCCCTTTCATGATGGCCCAAAAGCTTTTCTTAGCTCATGTTTATCTTCAGCAATAAATCATGTTTTCATTGCATCCCTGCCTCATTGGGGTGCAAATAACAAACCAAGAAAAATTAAACTGTAAAGCAGTTGCTGAGGAAAGAAATAAAGAAGGACAGATAACTGAATTTCAGTGGGAAAGACAACACTGCTTCTAAACATCATCTCTTACTGTTGCTGCTTCCCATATTAAAAAGAAAAAAAGTAAACTGCTTTGAGCAGTCAGCGATTTAGCTATAAAAATATCTGGTCTGCACAACATGACTAATCATCTCATCAGTGCCACGTTTAGATGACCAGACCTATATGTTGTTCTGGCAATATCTGTATGCTAAGCATTTAAGCCCTTCTTAATAAGATGTTCATAGCTCCTAGACTGCGCTTTTACTGAATGAAGAACCTGCATGATTTGTTGGGTGACATCATTTACAAACAATGACATTGCTGTCAGGAATGAATATAAATTTAAAAAAAGAATGAATCCACTATCATCTATTTGAAATTCAGGCTTAGAACTGTATAAAGTGACAATATATGCTAATTTCTCCCCCGCCCTACACATTCTTCAGCAAGTAAGTCAGTTCACTGCAGATAAATTATTCCACAACTACTGAATCATGAAACGCGAGGAGACATGGCCATGGGTCAGGACAACACAGTAAATTTTTTTTTTATTATTTTCATACACCACCCCCCCCCATACATATATTTATACATTTAAAAAAAGGAAGATCCTGGTGTCAAAATCACCCACATCTAGACAGTAGTTAGAGTTCAAGGAGAAAACAAAATGTCTTTTTCTCATTGGTATTCAGATAGCACATGCTGAAGCAAGGAACTCTGCTAAATGTTGTCCTGCCTGTGAACCCTGAAACAGCTTCAGTCCCTCGTGAAGATTTTACTAAGTTTCTATGAATTACATTCAATAGCAAAGTTAGTAATAAAAATAAGTTTTGGAAGTATTAAAACATTTCAGTTAAATAAAATACCTACCACCTGAATGCTGAAATTAATTAAGAATCACACTAATCTCCGCTGATACCCCAGAAAAGAATGTCTCCTTCTGCATATCCAAATCAAATACTTTCCCAGACCAGGTGGTTTATTTTATCATAGAATCATGTATGTTGGAAAAGACCCTTAAGATGATCAAGTCCAACTGTAAACCTAACACTACCAAGTCCACCACTAAACCATGTCCCAAAGCACTACCTCTACACCTCTTTTAAATACCTCCAGGGTTGGTGACTCAGTCACTTCCTTGGGCAGCCTGTTCCAGTGCTTCACAACCCTTTCTTAATATCCATTCTAAACCTCCCCTGGCGCAACATGAGGCCATTGCCTCTTTGTGACAGATGCACTCAACTCCTTAACAAAACTAGCAGTAGCTTGGTACAGGGTCCAAAGGAGGTAAAGGCCTAAGATGTAACTGGGTCAAGAACTTGGATCTCTAGTTCTAATCTGTTTCCTGAAAACCCACAAAGGAGCAGAGTGACACAGTGAGCATCAATGCATATCAGCTTGGAACACCAATCATGTAATTAACACATCAATAGTGGGTGGCTTTTCCAAGACTTATTTGTCCAGAAACAAAGAAAGTTGTGGGTACAAGGAGTCTCATGCATACCTTTCCATTGCAGGCAATTTGACTACAAGCCAACCACTTTATTCCATAAATATGACAGCCTAAGGGAGCCTTCTCTGAACTCTCCCTGCTAAGCAGCCTGGCTGCATGGTGGTGGTCTCCCCTTGAGCTGGGACACCTCTCAAGGTTGCTGCTCGAGGCAGAGAGAGATTTTACCAACTGCAGAGCTTTGCTAAGTGACCGATATTGTGCATAACCTTCTATTATGGTAACTTTGATTCGTGTTTTGGTAACTTTGATTTTTATCTTGGTAATTTTGACTCTGCCTTGGTAGTTTTGAATCATTGTTCAAACGATTGTGCAGTACAGGAAGTGAACCTTGCCATCAAACTTTGTTAAATAGCACTTTTACAATGTCATATTAAAACCACTTTTGCTAATACCTTTGACAGTGACTCTTTAAGCAATCTACATCACCCATTCATGACACCCTCTTCCTATCACTTCTAACTTGGGAGAAGAGACCAGTACCCACCTCATTACAACCTCCTTTCAGATAGTTGTAGAGAGCGATAAGTTGTAGAGAGCGATAAGGTCTCCCCTCAGCCTCCTTTTCTCCAGACTAAACAACCTCAGTTCCCTCAGCCGCTCCTCATAAGACTTGTGCTCTAGGCCCTTCACCAGCTTCGTTGCCCTTCTCTGGACACGCTCCAGCACCTCCATGTCTTTCTTGTAGCGAGTGGCCCAAAACTGAACACAGTATTTGAGATGCAGCCTCACCAGTGCCAAGTACAGAGGGACAATCACTTCCCTGCTCCTGCTGACCACACTATTGCTGATACAAGCCAGGATGCTATTGACCTTCTTGGCCATATTCAGGCAGCTGTTGAAGAACACCCCCCGGTCATTTTCCACAGGACAGCTTTCCAGCCACTCTTCCCCAGCCTGTAGCGCTGCATGGGGTTGTTGTGACCCAAGTGCAGGACCCGGCACTTGGCCTTGTTGAATCTCATACAATTGTCCTCGGCTCATCGATCCAGCCTGTCCAGATCCCTCCATAGAGCCTTCCTGCCCTCAAGAATATCAATACTCCTGCCCAACTTAGCATCCTCTGCAAACTTACTGAGGGTGCATTCAATTCCCCTCATCCAGATCATTGATAAGGATACTAAACAGAACTGGCCCCAGTACTGAGCCCTGGGGAACACCGCTTGTGACTGGCTGCCAACTGGATTTAACTCCATTCGCCACAACTCTTTGGGCCCGGCCAGCCAGCCAGGTTTTTACCCAGTGAATAGTATTCCTGTCCAAGCCATGAGCTGCCAGTTTCTCCAGGGGAATACTGTGAGAAATGGTGTCAAAGACTTTACTAAAGTCTAGATAGACAACATCCACAGCCTTTCCCTCATGTACTAAGCAGGTCACCTTGTCACAGAAGGAGATCAGGTTAGTCAAGCAGGACCTGACTTTCACAAACCCATGCTGACTGGCCCGATCAGCTAGTTGTCCTCTATGTGCCATGTGACTGCACACAAGATGATCTGCTCCATAACCTTCCCCAGCACCAGGGTCAGGCTGATAGACCTGTAGTTCCCTGGATCCTCCTTCTGGCCCTTCTTGTAGATGGGCGTCACCTTTGCTAATTTCCAGCCAACTGGGACCTCCCCAGTTAGCCAGGACTGCTGATAAATGGTGGAAAGTGGCTTGGTGAGCCCTTCTGCCAGCTCCCTCAGTACTCTTGCGTGGATCCCATCTGACCCCATAGTCTAGTGTATGTCTAGGTGGTGTAGCAGGTCACTAACCATTTCCCCTTGGATTATGGGGGCTTCACTCTGGTCCCCATGTTGTGTCTTCCAGCTCGGGGGCTGGGTACTCTGAGAACAACTGGTCTTGTTATTAAAGACTGAGGCAAAGAAGGCATTAAGTACCTCAGCCTTTTCCTCAGCCTTTGCCACTATGTTGCCCCCTGCATCCAATAAAGGATGGAGATTCTCCTTAGCCCTCCTTTTGTTGCTAATGTGTTTATAGAAACATTTTTTATTGTCTTTTATGGCAGTAGCCAGATTAAGTTCTCGTTGGGCTTTGGCCCTTCTAACTTTCTCCCTGCATAACCCCACAACATCCTTGTAGTCCTCCTGAGCTGCCTGCCCATTCTTCCAAGGGTCATAAACTCTGTTTTTTTCCCCAAGTTCCAGACAAAGCTAGGAAGGAAGGATAGGAAAGGAAGGAGAGGTGACGGGGTAGTCCTGTATGTTAGGGAGCATTTTGACTGTCTACAGCTTGATGATAGTGATGGAAGGGTCAAGTGTTCATGGGTAAGAATCAGGGGAAAGGTTCTTTTTCAAGCTAAATGATTCTATGATTCTATCCCTTCTGAAGAGTTTATAGGCTCTATGATCAAGCTCCATTTTTTGGTTTTAGTTTAATCTTGATACTGTATCACATACTCTTCATTGGATATTTTCAAAGTGGCATTTGGCATAAAAAGAAAAAAACCAACAATGTCAGTATTATTTCTACAAGATTTGACACTGACAGAAGCAATTCATAGTGAGTGATTCTATTCTCAAATATGAGAGTTGCAGGATTGAGTTTTTGGTTTCAGCTAGGTAAAGAACTGGAGGTACTGGACAGAGAAGAATCCAAATATGATATGGAACCATCCATGTGGTTCAAGTGTAGGTGTCACTTAACAACTTCCCAAAAAGCAAGCCTGGATACTTATTCAAGGATGTTTTAACCTCTTGGCTCTAAAGCAATTAATGCTCAGCAAGAAAAGTGCTATATCCTCTGCCTCTCACTAAAAAGCACAGCAAATTTTATTCCAAGTGCTTTATCCTGCTTATTGTTCCAACAGATTAAATACTTACACAATTGATTTATTTTTGTGTCAGGGTATAATGTCTATCGAACTCTCTTAAAATGTATCAATGAACATTAATACTATCTCTTCCTTACTTATGAATTATCCATGTAGATCCTAGGAATATCTTATTGCTCTAAACAAGGGATTCTGCTTGTCCTCCACATAACCCTAATCAACTTTTTGCAGTCAGCTTGGGAAGACAAACAAAGCTTGTCTCTTGCCTTAGAGTCAAGTCCAGTTTTAGCTGGTATAAAAGGTCTGATCTGTTCTCCTACCTTCCAAGACGGCTCCCAAAACAAAAACTAGTCTCTACTTTCCTTTAAGTTTTGGTTAGAATATACAGAAGAAGCAAACCTGAAAGAAGTATCATTTACTGTTTTAATCTTTTCTCTAAAAAGTTCTTAATTTTTCAGGAACTAAGTAACACCTTATATGCAATTCATTTATCTTTCCGAGACTACATAAAAATTATAGAGCTAGACAAAATATCAAACTCCTATAAGCAAGCAACTGAGTCAGTAGTCAACCAGAAAACTTTGTTTGATCTCATTAGTTTTCACTAGACATAGAATTTTGTCCCAACTCTTTATGGAAACTCTGGCCTTTCTATCCTCCTCCTCTGTTCTTACTCTTGCTAGTAGGATTTGTACAATGGAACATTTTTTAACAGCAGATGTTATTACCTTTCTTTTGATTTTCTTCCTACACTGCATGTTTTTCCATTTTTCATTTGTTGAACAGAACAGCCAAGAAATTCCATTTTTTCATTAGGAAGAGTTACCCAGTGTTGGTAACTTCTTAGCAGTACTCTTTGTTTACCCGGAAAGTATCTTTTCCCATACAAAATGGATATTTGAAAGCACCCTGAGAGCTACATCATATTAACCATTCATAATGAAAAAAAAAAGACTCAGCTGTTTATAAAGACTTGTTCCATGATGACCACAGCAGGGGTTTCTAATGGAGGTGTAGAACAAAATAGTGTCAATATAACCTCTAAGCATTTTCTTGATTCAAATCCCCTTTAAAATTCACTTAACAATGAATGAACTGAAAGAGCAGAAAAACAGTCACCTAAAAAGAAATCAGCAGTGATTGAGGATGTATAAATTAGGGTTCTGGGGTGACCCACAACCCTTTTATGCTATTTAATATCTTCAAAGGTAGCACAGTGATGAGGAACGATAATAAAGGTGCTTGCACAGATTGGCTTGGATGAGTGGTTAAACTGTGACCATTTTAATTTGGCTATAGGAAATTGTATATAGTTGGAAAAGGGGAAAGTAAGCTACATAAAGATGACTGAATTTGGAAAACAGTAAATCCAGAAGTGAGTCTTGAAAGTTGAACCTAGATAAATTTATGTTAGGATTAAGATAAATGTTTAAATGGGTTGTGTCTTCAAATTTGAAATAATATTCCAGGGAAAGCTGTAAATTCTTCCTTGGCCACCTTAAAATCAACATGGGCTCTATTTGGTATTTGTGCTTTAGTCCAATACAAAGTACTAAGCCTAGTAAACGAGCGACTAGGTGGTTTAGACAGGAGGTCCGACCTAGTCTCATGCTCCTTCCAGTTAGTTTTTGGGGTTTTTTTTTTCCATTAAAAAAAAAAGTGTGGGGTACTTGGAAAGTAATGGGCACATAGTGAACAATCCAGACTCGATGGAATTGATCAATTTGTGAGCCAAGGATGTTTTGTAGGCAGCAGGCTTCAAGGACGCTTTGCTTGTGGACACATATTTAGCTAACGGTAGTAAGAGCATTCAAGACGCCTTTAGAAGGCCTTGAACAGAATAAACAAGAAGACAAAAAAAGAAAGATGCCAATTAGAAGAACACAGGTGCGCATTCCACGATAAAGGGAACTTGGCACAAAGAACCTCAATTCTGCAGCTTATCTTGACCAATTAGACTGAGACAAGTTTCGCATGTTTTAGTTAATACAACCAATTATGCCTTATGTTTATGTGCACGTACAGTGTTGATATAACCAATCATTAGGTGTAACTAGGCACGTGGACAGCTCATGCTAACCAATCTGTAATTTGTTTATGCGTGAACAGTAACTAGAATGAACATACAAACTGAGCTATCTTGGCAATAAAGTGGCATCTGCTTGATCATATTGATTGTGTGCAGTGTCCGTGACTTCCACGTCAACAAAAAAGCTGGTACTAGAAGAATGAATTTATTATTCTGAAAACCCAGCTAACTCCAGGACTCATAACATTTAAGCATTGAGATTGCTATATGCATTGTTCTGCAATGGGTGAACTACTGCATCCCTCCCATCTCTGACCCTGCTATCACTCTGCATCTTCAGAAATACGTGGCTTAAGGACTTCAAGAGTCTGTCAGAACTCCATGCTCACAGAATTATCAAAAACAGTGCTCCATAATAGCACAGCTTCCCACCTCAGAAACTCTCCAATGTCTAATGGCAACAACTTTACACTCTTATATTAAAAAAGTGAAGCAAAACTTTTATTAGTTCAGCTGAGGATGCAAAGAGAAAACATAATTATATTTAAACATATAAGCAGGCAACAAGTCACATGGAATTATTTTAAATGTGTGCATAACACAAGGAGAAGCACCAGTTTAGTAAATTGTCTGGAATACAGTAAATATATATTAAGAACAAATACAATTATTGAACTGAAATCCTTCTTTCATAATTTGTCACCAAGAAAACAACAGAGAAAGCAAAAAGGAAAAAGAAATCCAAGAAACTTATCATTTCTTCACTGCACTTTGTCAAATACATCTTTCTAAATTCTTTTAATCCTCAAAGCAATAACACTTGCTTACTCTGGGTGTTAGTATATAAATACTTGCAGCAAAGGTGAATTTTTTTGAGACTAACAACATTTACAAGGCCATGTACTGTCCTTGCTCTCTAGAAGAATTCTCTGATGTCAGTAGAAGTTAGATTGAAGGTCACTTATGGCTCAAATTGCTGTTGATGTTATATTGGAAGGATTTATTTCTACATTGTTAACCTTTGCTTTCAAAGTTTTATTTCTTGACCATGGGGAAAAAAAAAATCCAAGGCTGTTACTTTGAAATATAATGTACAAGGTGTTAGGCTACAAAAGTCAAAAGTTATTCTTTAAAATATTACATTAATGTAAGGGAGTGGGGGGAACAAAACAAACAAAAAACCCCCCACGAACCACTGAAGCAAGTCTCAAATGTGATTGACTTCTATAAAAAAAAGCAATGGCTGTAATTTTGGTTTCAGACAAAGATAACAGGTAACAACATTTTGTAAATTTCCACAACTGGTCACAGCTTGTCTCAATTATGGCGAAGTACATCATACTAAAGCACCTTTTTACCTTTCATTTCATGGATTCTTGGATACAGTGCATTCTTGGATACAGTGCAATGTCACAAGGTATTCTGAAAATGTGACAGAGGTGTTGTCAAGTGACATGTTTTCAAAGAAACTAAAGCAAGCAGTAGTTGACACAGATCAGGAAGACCAATGTGTCAGGATGGTGGAGGAAATTGGGAAGACAAGATTCCTAGAAATGTTGAATGCAGAGGCTGAGCACTGCTATACTAAAGGCTCTGTTTCACAGAAATACCTTCGGATATCTGTAGTAGTTGCTGCCTTGAAGTGCTTCTCTCACACTCCCTTTCTTGGAAATTCCCTTCCCACCCTCTCTGTTGGAGCTCAGCTCTCTGTGGAGCAGCTGCTGAAGTGCCAAATTTATAGCTAAGGACATTAAGTTAAATCAGAACTTATTTGATACCCTCCTGTTCTACACTGCCCGTTGTGGCAGCTCAGACATATTTGGAAAGGAATATAAATAAATGCACAAAGGGCTGCCCTTAATAGGATTAGCTAAGTCACCAGCTCCCACAGCTGTTTTCAGATCCACATATGTGGGTAACATCGGAAAGATGGGTACACTCCACCTTCAAGTTCATCAGTAACATTTCATTCTCAGCTGTGACAGGCTGAACTTGTTATTCTTCATTAGAATATTCAGCATAGTTAAGCATGGTTTAGAATTGAATTTATAGGTTCTTGTAGCCCTTTTCTTTCTATTTTGTACATAAAAGCCTTGAGTTCTACATCTTTTCTTTGATTTACCCATTAATCCTTTTTTTTAGTTTTGTTTTGAAAGGCAAGCATATCTGAAAAAAATGACAAAGTTCAGTCTATCTTCATGGAGTCAATTGATCAATATAAATGGGAGAATGTGCTGTCTCAAGAGAAATGATCTCTGATAGGTGCCTTAAGATACGCTATGGAAGCTGAATCAGCAAGCCGTACTGCTGCTGTCCTAGTTGGATGTAAAGTGCATCAACAGAGAGCATAAGCATATGCTGGCTTTGGAGATAGTTCCCCCAGAAAGGAGTTAGCGGTAAACTCCTCCTTATATTTGCAGACAAAACCGTTGGATAGTTCAAAGGTAAGAAAAAGTGAAAAATACCCTCACTTTAGCTCTTGCTTTACCTATAGATTTAGAAATGTTAGGAAAACTGTGTACAATATTAGTATTTACAGTAAGCAGAGAAAGGGTACTATGCTGCCCTGTTCACCTGATGAAATGATAGCAATCAATGAATTAAAATCAAAACAGACATGCAATTAGGTTCTTGTTTCATAGTATGTCCCACAGTTTCAACCATGCACTGCATCCTAAACATGTATGCCAGAATTTAAAAATGAAACATTACCAGCTAATGTTTTCAGGATGTATTATAGAAAATGTCCAATATTCATGATGCAACAAGATTAGACAGACCTAAGTAGAAGGCAGAAATTGCCTGGCCCCCTGTCATGGGGTCAAAGAAACATAACAAACATTAGGGATCTTCCTGGAAACATGTTACTTCTAACAACATAAACAGGCATGTGCATGAATTCCCCTAAAACACCCTAGCTCTGGGTGAACATGAGAACAACAGTGGATATATGAAGAAAAGACTAAAAGCCATTGAGAACTGATGTCTTCATGCATTTTTCAAGCATCTGAGCCTTTAGAACTGACAGAAACATATATTGTCCCTCTTGATGTTTTATTTTGGAATTGGCAAGGGATGACAACAACAATGAAACAGCTGTGGCTCAAGCTAACGAATATTAATTTTCCAACACAAGCACTTGTGAATGTACATCCATGTTTTTTGTTACATTGCTTTATGCACTATTATAATATATGTTTGAATAAGGCAATGACTAATACAGTATATGAAGACAGAATGGGAAGTATCTTTGAAATCCCAAACTACGAGATACAGGACAGAAACACAGCGAGGAATTCAAAGAAAAAACCTCTAGGGAAACACTATCATGCAGGTACTTAACCTGCTAATTATCCACCACACATGCAGATACTAATGTCATTTCAAGGGTAGCAGGGCTGTTCACCATTCATCAACTCTACTGCTCCAACAGCCTGCTTTCCTGACACAAGGTAATGTAGCATAACCAAATATGACAATTCACAACACTGTATTTTAGCAAAGAACAGCATGAAAAAGCATCTCCATCTGAAAGACACTTCTAATCTGAAGGACTCCTGGATTTCAAACAGTGAAATATCACTTGGCATTTTAGGAGAATGCATATGTATTCAGGCACACGTGAGAAGAACCAGTTCCAGACTGTGTGCTGGACTTCAAAAATTTGCAGTTAAATTTATCTTTAGTACCTACCTACTACCTCTACCTACCTCAGATTTAAAGCACCATATTTACAGACAGAAACTTTAGAACTAAAGGGAATCTGATTGCAAATATTGACTGACTTAAAGGAACAAACAAACATATATAAAAATTATTGCCAACTGATACATGTACAAATCACTTCTTTTGAAAATAAAATACATTTTTTAAATTAATATTAAAGTTATATATAGCTAAGAAAGTTGTAGAAACTTTTTTCATTGCTTAGCTTAGTCAAACATTATCCCACAACCATTTTGAAGTTGGCCAAATCCTTAAACATTCTAGTAATTTAGAAGCAATTCCTGTTTATTTTTAACCCAAATCACTGTAACTGCCCTGTCCTTCAACTCTGTATTTAGAGAATCCTAACTGACAGGTAATTCTTACTCACATAAGAAATATAATTAATTTAGCTATAAGTCAACATGGAATTTGTATAGTTTTCCCTGTTTGCTTGCTTTTACGTAGTCCTCTACGATACTCTGTGCTCTCTGGCTGACAAGGTTCCAGGGAAACCTTTGGGTCTAACACAGTAGCATGAATAAAATTAGAAACATCTGGTGAAAAGACACCTGACTGAACATGTGCAGCAAGCAGTGAAGTCTTTCCGGAGGAAATCGCTCTTTGAAGAAGGGTGCTCTCCACACTGTATTCCTTATCAGATAGCACTGATGGAGCCAAACTGCTTTAAAATACTCATGGTAACTTGTTAATAACATTGGGGCTTTGCTGAATCAAAATTATTCTAATAAGGTGGCCAACTACCAAACAATCAAATATAACTGACATAGTGCTGTTTGGGTAAATAGCTTCCATTTCCCTTCTTAGATCTTACATTGTTTCTTCTTAAATTTACCCCCTGAAGACAGGGGATGTAACAAAGAGACATTCAGCAGAGATCAAAGGAGCAATGTTGGGCCATACTCTATTTCAGTGAAGAGGTTATGATTATAAAAAAGGGGAAAAAAAAATCAGGTCTCTCCACCAATATGTTCTTGGCATACTTTTCTTTCTCTAACTTCCATTTTTTTCCTGGAATCCTTTTTACGTTATTACCCATTCCCCCATTAAGTTGCATTGTTTCCCAGAAATGTTTATGAGACTCCCCTCAACAAGTTATTGAACTTCATTAGCCTGCTGTTTCACCCCTTTTCCAGTTTATTGATGAAAATGTTAATTAACACTGAAGACATTTCCAGATAGTTTGATACCTACTTTCCTGGGCCTGTATGGAAGATTTTTTACAGCATGTCAGGAATATATCCTGGAAAAAAAATTCTGCCTTGGTAACAACATCATCAATAGTTAGAGGTCTACATTTAGTAGTAGTGGACAGCCACAGTGTATGTTCAGTTTGATCATCACTGCTTTGATCTTATTGTGCTGTATCTCATTATTAACTTAAAATGCAGTATCATTTAGCATATGGTACATTAGGGATTGCAGCAGAGAGAGACTACTCAGGACTATTTCCCCTTTAACAGCAGTACATTTGTAATATCCTGAAGGCACAGCAATGAATCACATTCTATTGCAGCAGCAGCGTAACATGGACCTGTCATCAATGCACACAATGGACTTGAATATAGACATTTTTGTCTGAAGTCAGCTGCAACAGTCATGGCTGGAAGTTTGTGGGCAGTGATGCAGCCTTTAGGGATATAGGATGGACATTGGGCAGTGTTACAAGCATAATACACCTCTCATCTTTTCTATCTAATTTTCTGTCTACTGATGATAATAGGAATTAAGAAAAAAAATCCCCTAAAACAAAGAACACCCCCCACCCTGCAGCTCTAAAAATAACACATGCAATGAATAGAGGCATTTGTTCATTAACTTCCTTTTCATCCGGTGCAATCTTCTCCCTTTGATATTGTAATTTGGATGAATTTATCATCACTAACATAGTTTTTAAGAACAGAAGAAAGAGTAAAAAATATTCTGCTGGTTATCCTGTTCTAAATACAGTGATGATTAGTAAGGTGTCACTGATGCCTTTCCACTATTTTACGTTTTGACAGAAGATCCTCTAGGTGCTGAAAGGTAATTCATTTCCAAGCTCTATCAGTCCTCAGTTTCTTGCCAAAATTTCCATAGAGACAATACACTATGGTGCTGAGTTTTATGACATGAATCTCTTCCACAAGTAACTAAACTGAGAGCACAAACTTATTTCACATAGGCCATCAGTCAGTCTTTACAGAGCAAAACCTTTTGGTTACTGCTTTGCCGGCCTGGTCTGTAAGTAGTGATTCTAGGAAAAAGTTTTGGAATATCATTACCACCTCCCTGGGCCAGTCAGACCTCTATTCAAAATAAACAGAAAATATTTCATATGAAAAAAACATTGATCAAGAATTCAGAAGAGCTAGATTTCTCATGTCTGTCAGCTAGCCACACCATAATTTTTATTTATCTTATCCCTTACAAAGAGTAGTCATTCACATATTTCTATCAGCAACAGCATTACAGAATTTGAATAAACAAACCCTGACCTTTACCAGAGGATGCTGGCAACAGAAGGTTGCTTTCTAGACATTAAATATATTGAGATTGGTATCAGTAAAGACATATCCCCAATATTCTTTTTTAGTCTTATGGGAAGCTCAACCATCTGCCAAAGCATCAGCTGGTATAAGCTGATGTAGCACAACTGATTTAAGAAAAAAAATAATTAAAAATTCCAATTTGCAGCAGCAGAAGCTCCAACATTTTGAATCAGTGTGTTTCTGTCTTCCTATAAATCTGTTGTTTCTATAATTACGAAGGCCATTGGCAGGACTGAACAATATACAAGCCCACGCAATCAGATGTGATGCAGCTGAAGATCCTGAGGAAGCTGACTTTGATAGACCATGGCACTCAGGGACTTTCCTGATGACTGGAGAAATGCATATAACCCATCTTCAAGAATAGCAAGAAGGACATTCTGGGGAACCTCAGTCTGTGGGAAAATTATGGAGCAAGTCCTCCTCAAAGCCATTTCTAGCCACAAGAAAAGAAACGAAAAGTGACAAGGAAAAGCCAAAGTCTAGCTGGTGGCCTATTGTTATCGGCACCTCTCAGGGACTGATGTTTCATCACTAGGCCCAGTATTTCTCAAGGACTTTATTAACAACCTGGATGGTGACCAAGAGAACACCCTCTGCAAGTTTGCAGATGATACCAAAATGGGGGTAGTGGCTGATATATTGAGGGTTACTACCTTCTGTCTGGCACTTGGGAGACTACATGTGGAATATTTTGTCCAGAGTTGGGCTTCTCAGTACAAGACATTAATTGACACAATGGAGCAAGCGCAGTACAACCAAGATGATTAGGGGGCTGAAGCAAGAACATGGGTTTGTTTAGCCTTAAGAATATATGAGCATGGAAGAACTCACACCTGTCCCTATATTGCTGACAGCACTTGCCTCAGTGCTTCTGCTTTCAGAGTATGTTTTCACCATTAATCTTGGAGGATCTTGCCTGACTATGAGCTATTTTGGTATCCACAGCAGCATTCTGTCCATGAAGAGAAATACCACATTAAGGAGGAATAGCAGCAATTACAAACTGTGACTAAGTACACACAGCAGTGAGAAATTGTAATCCTTATAAAAACTGCATCCAGAATATACTTATTATTGTAACTAATAATAAAGGCACATCCCCTGAAATGTAAATATAGTCTATCTTAAACTGTAATAAACTTTAGGAAAATGCTATTCAGCCAAACAAGCATGTTATACGTCAGTCTTCACAGTTTCCAATAAAAGTGGACATTATCAGGAGTAGACATTATTGCTTTTTAAATAGAATTGTGCTTAACATTGTTTAACAGACGTATGATGATGATTATTATAGGCTGGGCAGGCTAAGCTAAATCTTACATCTCACTGCTTCCATGCCAATTTACTTTAAAATTGTTATTGTAAGAGCCCTAATAGGAGCAATACCACAGAATCAGCAAGTCTCATCACTGTTGCTATAACCAAATATATCCAGATGCTGGTACTGAAGCATGAAGATGTAGTAGAGCGCACATGTTTTAGCCCTTTCACAAAGGCACAAATGAAATGAGATCATTCAGAAGAAACCTACTGACTGCACCGAGCTGAAACGATCACTCACTACCTCGCAGGTTGTGGATGCGGGATTTGCAGACAGCACAGGGACCCCAGCACTCTCAGGAAGGTGGCAGCCATCTGATTTCATTAACTGCTGTTGTCCAGCAGGGCCAAAGCTCCTGGACAAGTCAAGTTTCTTTCACATTATGAAGATTTTTTTATTTCTATCCAAGAGTACTGCAGACAAAACTATAAAGGGTAGGACTATTAATGAATAAGCCTTAAAGGAAGCAACTTGTAACTCACAGCCTCACAGGTTTGGAAACTGTCTAAGCTTTAATTTTAAACTTTATATAATCTCAAATATAGACCACTTCAAGATTTCTTACTACTTGAATTGGGCCACTGCCACAGTAAGCTTTCCTGTAGATGAAATGGAGAAATGAAAAGCTGATATTTCCTTTGTTTAGCAGAAGTTTTTACTCACTCAAAAATAGGTCTTTGCTTCTGAATAACCTCAGAAAGTAAATATTCATAAAACAAAGTACTGAATGTATTAATTCCATAGGAAACCTGAAACCATCCATATCTAATACGTACAGCTGATTTTGGATAATGCAAATCACTTTCATTAAAAAAGGGAGAAAAAAGACATTTTGGCCTCATACATGATTTTTCTTCTACATTAATCACTGGTCTACTTCAGTTTCAAATCTGAGAAGTTGGACAGAAAACTGAATACCACAGGAGCAGTTTGTTACCTTTTACTGCTGTTAGCACTTACCAAGTTATCTGTGGCTCAAAGTGTTCTGTTATGGTCTGCTCACTGGATCTTACCCAGTCATTTTCATTGTAAAGTATGACATTTTGGCCGTTTATCCACTTTCTTTTCTTTTTTTTTTTTTTTTTTTTTAATAATGTTCAAATGAACATCTTGAACAAATCAACAGCCTTTTATCTTCTGTAGGAAGAGTAGTTCAGTGCAGTCACACATACAAACTTGAGGACAACGACAAGTTTGTTCCAATATTTTTGTCCCACCTCTTTCAGAAATGGATAGTTTTCAGTTACTATTTAGCCTGCCAGACAATCAAAATGAAAACGATTCTCACTTACAAGGCTTTCCCTGGGTTTGAAAATCCTATTTTTTAGAAGTGTGGTTTTGATTTATACCTTAAATTCTGCAAATATAGGAAAATATGAGACTAACTTTTAATTTAAATAAGGATACTTTAGCTCATTACCTTGGCTGATAAATAAAGCTTTAGAAACCTGGATATCTGCCCATTCAGACTGTTCTGATAAGTGCCTTATTGCATAATCCTTATCTGAATATTGTGCAATAACTATAATCCTGACAAAGCAGCACAACATGTAATTTTACACAAACATCATTTTCTAGTCATTCTTCACATCACTGTGAAGTCCTAAGATCAAACCCAGACCACTCAATCTGCAAAACTAGAACAAGAGTATGTGCTACGCCGGGGCAGAGAGACACAGAAAGGAGACCAGAATGCCCCCAGCTCTCTGGCAGGTGCTCCACAAACAATGTACCTGGGCTACCAAGGGAAGCAAGGGCAAG
This sequence comes from Harpia harpyja, assembly GCF_026419915.1. Classification (NCBI taxonomy): domain Eukaryota; kingdom Metazoa; phylum Chordata; class Aves; order Accipitriformes; family Accipitridae; genus Harpia; species Harpia harpyja. The sequence continues at coordinate 10,905,111 of NC_068957.1, forward strand.
AACTCTTTCTGTGAGAGCATCGATCGGCCACGGAAGGCTTCCTTCTCTTCTGTGCTGAGGTGCTCCAGGCACAGGAGAGCTGGATCATGGAGTGTAATAGTTGAGACGACATTCATTACTTCCTACCATAACAACAGAACATTTTGCTTTCCACCCCGAGGGTCGTAATTCTCAGTTATTGCCGAGCTGAGACTTCTGCTGCAAGTGTTTAGAAATATTGCTTACATATAATGGATTCTGATACATTAGTGAGGCTCCTCTGGGACTCCCAACAATAGAGCATGCCCTCTAGCAATTCCCAACAGCTTAGCAGACCTACAGATGCTACAGTTTGCAGTGTTTTATTCTTATGTCACCACTGTGTGGCCTAAAATTAGTGCATTGCTACAAGGAAATCTGGCAGTTCCAACTGTAGATAACTATGCTGCAAGTGAGGACACCTTTACACTGTGGCGTGGTGGTTCCTTCCACAAGCTTGAAGAGGGCTGTCAGACAGAGCTCTACTCTTGCCGTGATGCGGTTTCCTCCCTGATCACTGCTGCCCTTAGCTACACAGTGCAGAAGAGCAAGACTGACACATCTCTTGACTGACAGTTTACCTTCAGACTCCTGGATATCACCATTTAGCTGCTTCTTGAACACAGTGGTAAATCCCATCATAACCTCCTGAATTCAAGGAGACTGAAGGGGAAATCCTCCCCTCCATCTTCTAAAGATCACATCAGAGCTACACAAGACACAGGAGAGAAAGATGAGGAAAAGATACCCCCATAAATTTGATTTCTATTCAATCTGCAAGATATCAACTAGTGCTGTGTCAGTTGCAGGGCAGTGCAGCAGGCAAGAAAGAAAGCACAATCTGAAATTCAGTTGAAAGACTCTGGCACAACAATGATTATGTTTTATTGCCGCTGGAATTCTGTTCCAATTTTGGTTTTGTTTTACTTTGGGAAGCTGCTCTTGCATATTGGAAAGTGAACATGGTATGAACACTTGCTTTCTTGCCTTTCCACTATGTGAAGGTCTCCCACATCTCTTCCTTTTCGGAAAACATTTTAAACCAAAAGTGCTTGTCCTAGTTTCAGCTGGGATAGAGTTAACTGTCTTCCTAGTAGCTGGTACAGTGCTATGTTTTGAGTTCAGTATGCGAAGAATGTTGATAACACTGATGTTTTCAGTTGTTTCTCAGTAGTGTTTAGACTAAAGTCAAGGATTTTTCAGCTTCTCATGCCCAGCCAGCGAGAAAGCTGGAGGGGCACAAGAAGTTGGCACAGGACACAGCCAGGGCACCTGACCCAAACTGGCCAACGGGGTATTCCATACTGTGTGACGTCCCATTTAGTATAGGAACCGGGGGTGGGGGCGGGGAATCGCCGCTCGGGGACTGGCTGGGTGTCGGTCGGCGGGTGGTGAGCAATTGCACTGCGCATCATTTGTACATTCCAATCCTTTCATTATTACTGTTGTCATTTTATTAGTGTTATCATTATCATTATCAGTTTCTTCTTTTCTGTTCTATTAAACCGTTCTTATCTCAACCCATGGGTTTTGCTTCTTTTCCATATTTTCTCCCCCATTCCACTGGGGGGGGGGCGGGGAGTGAGTGAGCGGCTGCGTGGTGCTTAGTTGCTGGCTGGGGTTAAACCACGACAGTGCTATAGCACTCTTCCCAAGAGGCACAGTTCTTTGTCAAAATATGTGCAGGGTATTTTTTCCAAGGTTAGTGAATGGAACATGACCTACAACATCTGGTAATGGCTGGAAACCTACTGTGCCTCTGAATTAGATTCCTATGACAGATGAGGTGTGTCTGCCAGGAAAGAGGCTTTTAAAATGGGCCATATATTATTTTTTAATTTACAGAGGTAACATACACAGCTCTTCAGATATATTTTAGGAACTTTTTTCAGGAAAGGAAGAGCAAGAGGTGAGATAGGCATAGAGAGGATGAAAAGCACAGGGAAAAGAGTCCCCATGACTATTTCACTATCTACATTCACCATCACACCCTAGCAGGATGTGGCCTTTGCAACAAGACAGGTGCTAAAAGGCTGTTCAATCCCTGGGTCTTGGACAACTCTACCTCCTTTGGTGGGCTCAGAATACTGCCTTTCTCCACTCAATCTTCAAGGCTACTTCCAATTTTCAAACCTATTCAGTCAGTAAAGTAGAAAAAAATTAAAGCAATTTAATTGAACATTTGCCAGGACTCCTAGGAGCCCCCAGCCTGCTGCAGTTCACAGTACAGGCAGAAGAAGATTGTTTTGCTTTGGAAATTTTGGTACATGTTGCCAGAATTACATAGCATGGGATTTTCACCAAAAAAACTTGAACTCTAAACAAAAAACAGGCCCCTAACATGCATGCATGTATACACACAGAGTGCATTTCTGAGGGTGGCAGTAGAATTTGCTGATTGGGATGTGGAAACCCCCCCCCCAAATAGGTTCCTAAAGATTTCTATGCAGAATCCTGTCAGCTTCAGTCATAAGTAAAAACTGAGTGAGAGACAGACACAACCTTAACAAAAGAATAGCCCTCATTCCAAAATGATCATCATGAGAGATCACAAGATGCCCTACACATAGATATTATGGATACAAGAAAGAACATTCCTAGAAAATCATAGGGAAAAAAATGACACTATCAATCTTGAATTTTGACCAAACACTCAGAGTCATGCACTACTTCAAGTCTTCCTGTTTTTCCAGCCTTAGCCCCCAGTGTCCCAGTCTCAATCCTCTCTTGTAGAGACTCAATCATGCCAAGGTGTAGCAATCTCATGTTCTACAAATATAAAGAGATGACTCCCATGCTCATTTTCATTTCCATCTCCCATGTCTGTACCAATAGAAGTGCATCTGCAATTTCTAGTATTTCTATTAATTTGGATTTCTATAACAAGCAGAAGATAACGGCACATAAATTAAATATGTATTTGAAACTAAGGGTTCTAAAGTTTGATTTTTCAGCTGAAGTAATAATTTCCATGCACAGCTGTTTGGCCTCTGAACATCTTAATTAAAATCTTTTGGGAGGATAATAATATTTGCCATTCAATCGAATATTGGACAATTTTACAGCTGATACCGAATGTTATAGAGTTGAGTTTTAAAGCATCACTGGCAGTAATGACAACTAAAGATAGAGCTGATCTAAAAATCTCAGGGAATAAGTTTCTCTTGCTCTCATTACCAAAGTGGAAATATTTTTATAAACCAGTGTGGGACTTTTTTCTAATGTCAGTATAAAAGCTAGTTCATGTGCAGTATAGCTGAAATTTAGTGAAACCTGGGCATTAAACTCTGCATGAGCAATTCTACACACCTGCTATGGAAAACAATTTTTTTTTAAACAATGGCATTCTGAAGTCTATCAAGCCCTGCTGCCTTCAACACAAACCACCACCATGAGGGTAGCTTCACACAGAAAATACAAGCTGTCAGTAATACCTAGACTAATTACACTATGTAAGGATGGAATTCTCCATTAATGTGCCTACCTTTCAATACATCCTCAAAAAAATTAAAGAAAACTTTTAATTATTATACAATTTGCGTAACACATATACCAAAGCTTTTTAAAACCTGAACATCATATAGCTTAAGGGATGAATCAGTGAAATTAAAACTTTGGTTTCATAATGTTCTTTGAGAGCCTCCTTACTCCAGGCTCTGGAGTATTTGTTTCAAAGTGCTGCCAGGGCAGCACTTCCCAGAGCACCTTTTCCCACCTTCACCCAGCCCATCTTAGATGGGGAGGTAAAAGATCTAGCAGGGTAGACCCACTGTAAGACAGACCTTGGGGGAAAACATCCTTCTGACCTCAGCAGAAGGCTAATTTAATGTCCTGTATGTTGCCTTTCTCTATTGTCGTGGTTTAACCCCAGCCAGCAACTAAACACCACGCAGCCGCTCACTCACTCCCCCCCACCCAGTGGGATGGGGGAGAAAATCGGGAAAAGAAGCAAAACCCGTGGGTTGAGATAAGAACGGTTTAATAGAACAGAAAAGAAGAAACTGATAATGATAATGATAACACTAATAAAATGACAACAGCAATAATGAAAGGATTGGAATGTACAAATGATGCGCAGTGCAATTGCTCACCACCTGCCGACCGACACCCAGCCAGTCCCTGAGTGGAGATTCCCCCCCTCCACTCCACAGTTCCTATACTAGGTGGGACATCACACGGTATGGAATACCCCGTTGGCCAGTTTGGGTCAGGTGCCCTGGCTGTGTCCTGTGCCAACTTCTTGTGCCCCTCCAGCTTTCTCACTGGCTGGGCATGAGAAGCTGAAAAATCCTTGACATTAGTCTAAACACTACTGAGAAACAACTGAAAACATCAGTGTTATCAACATTCTTCACATACTGAACTCAAAACATAGCACTGTACCAGCTACTAGGAAGACAACTCTATCCCAGCTGAAACCAGGACACCTATCAAGGCAAAGCTAAAAGGAACATTACAGAGGTTTATGGATTCTTTCAAATAGCTCTGCAGCAAGCCAGTGCTGCAGAAGTCTCCTAACACCTGGGCTAGTGTCTCAATTGTAATTCCAGCAGTGTGTTGTTTTTTTGGTTTTGGTGGTTTTTTTTTAATTTGGTTTTTTTGGTGGTGTTTTGTTGTTTGTTTGTTTGTTTTTTTGTCTTTTCCATATTTAACAGACACTATGCTTAGCTGTTTTGTACTCAAAGATTTTATTTCTGGTGGAAAGTAAGTACTTACTCATCTAATACAAAACAGAAATTAGCATTGGAAGTTAAGAAGAAAGCCTACTATATTTATGGTTGGTTGGCTTTTTTTTGTTAACATTTGCAGATGATTTAAAATCTAGATAAAGTTGCTATCTATCTAGTGCAACAGCAAAACAATTAATGTAAAACCACATTGGTTAATTATTTCTGTGAATAAATGAATGACTCAATACTTCAAAGTCATACAAGTAACCTTCCTGTAGCCCAGTTCTTATTGTCAAGAAGTAAGGAGAAATAAACTGCTGCTGTTTTAGAAAAGGAGGACAGAAATCCTCAAGGCCTCAATTCTGCAATTAGATGCATAATACTGGAGGCCTGTGTCTCTGGAGAATCCCACTACTTTGAAATAAGAGTTTCAATTGACTGCCATGGGGTACCAGACTAGTGTGGACGGTCTGTCTCTATCAGAAAACTTGATGAACAGGACATACTTGAATCACTATAATTTGCAAAGTTTTATATCCAGTTTAAATCAAGTAGATGGACTTTAAATTTCTGCCATAAAGAAAAAGTCAGGATACCGTTAATGAACAGGAAAAACAAAGACAGCATCCTAATTTCATGCTCTGCAATAGGAAGAATTTCCTCACTTTCTGCATACTTGTTTTTACCTTCCGAAAGTAAATTGTCATTTGCTGGAAGAAAAACAAAACAAAACCACAATCTTTTCTGCCTTCTGTATAACATATACTTTGAATGTTATCACCATTGAAAGCCCAGGGAAGTGTCTGTTCCTTCCTGCAGTGAACTTAGTCAGCATTACACGCTGCTGTATGCATGGAGTCCATGCAACCAAGGACGACAAGAGAATCTAGGTACACTGTAGATATTAAAATGTGCCATTTGAATTGCAGCATAGAATATCTCAGGTTGGAAGGGACCCATAAAGATCATTGAGTCCAACTGCCTGCTCCTTGCAAGACTACCCAAAACTAAACCATATGACAAGGAGTGTCATCCAGATGCTCCTTGAACTCTGGCAGGCTGGGTGCCGTGACCACTTCCCTGGGGAGCTTGTTCCAGTGACTGACCACCCTCTTAGTAAAGAACCTTTTCCTAATGTCCAGTCTGAACTTCCCCTGATGCAGCTCCATTCCATTTCCTCATGTCTTATTGCTGGTCACCAGCAGGAATGGGACAAGGCCCCCATAGTGGAAATACTTATCAGGGTTTTTTTCTGTTTTGGTTTTTTGTTTTGTTTTGGTTTGGTTTTAAGAGCTCCTCTTTGCCCATTGTGTAGGCACAGAACTTGTTTCACTGTATGCTACGAAAAGAGCTTCTGAGTTTTCTCTAGGGTGAAAATCTCCCTTCCCATTTTTAATTTCACGCACTGGAAAGATAAAGTGTGATGTTACGCATATATTTTAAGGATGCAAGACTGAGGCAAGGAGCATTAAGTGTTTAGTGGCTTTGAAATAATCAGTAGCTTGAGCTGCTTAAGCTATCATTGCCAGAAAATGTAGCTTTTTATACTACCTTTTGGGCAAACGCTAATAGAGCTAGGCTTATCTGGTGAACAAAGACTTTGGTGTATGTAAGCAACGCTGGTGCAGAAGCAATGTACCTGTACTAACAGGCAACTTGTGCAAGCAAGCTACTGGAGCAGGCACAACACAGTGTTAATATGACTGCATCCAGACCAGAGATCATGGATGTCTGACTGGGTCTAAGCTCCTCTTTGCCTGCAGGTGATACTCTGAGGACCTCCACAGAGCCTGCATGTTCTGAAAACAGGACTTACAGAGAATCTGCAGGCCCACCTAATGAGGACTGCACACAATAAGGCCACCCTAGCATTGCATGGAAGGGAAAATAATCTCTCGACATAATTGTATTATCTTAATCATAGGACTGTCCTTTTTTCCTTCTACAATCTCCTGCTCCATATACTATCTATCTTCCACTTTCTGCAAGTGAGACGGGAGAGGTTAATATGAAAAAAACCCACCCTAAAAAACAAACAGCCCCAACAATACTTAAACTGAGAGGAAAAATCTTGCAGTCTTTTTTTTTTTAAAAAAACCCAAAGATTAGCTACCTGAGAAATGCAATTAATCTTTCCCTAATTGTTTTGTTTTGACGTTCGTAGCAGCTCTTTTTAAACTGAAGCCCAGCATGTATATGTCCTCTATGGAACAACAGGTTGTTTGCAGGTATTTTCTCAGAAAAAATATACCATCTAGGAAGCTAACATAAAAAGGCAAGAACTTTGCACTTTTCCATTTCTCAGAGAATTGGAAGGAGACCACAAAACCACCGATTTCTGGCTAAGAGAATAAAGTATATTTTTAATTTAAAGGGAATTATTCTGGACTTTGATAAATCAGCTTCATAAGAAGGCTTAAATTAAAATAAAGTAAAAGGGAGCCCTCAAATGGCATTTGTTGAGAGAGAGACTGACACTGAATTTGAAGAGATTAAATTCAGATTACTATAGGTCCATATGCTAATTATGAAATTCAGATTAACTATAAAATCCCAAAGCATAATCAGGGTTCCTTATTTCAAAGTCATGTCCTCTAAGTTGCCTGATTCAGGTTTTATAAATAAGCTCACCTTGCTAATTCTAGTAAATGAAAAGAGCTTTGCCCACTGCACTGGAAGTAACTAAGGGATCAGTCAATACTTGTGAGTGGGAATACTAGAAATTAGCCTTGAGGGGAGCAAAGAAAAAAGCATGTAAAATCTTAAAGGAGCTCTTGATCCTTCAGTGTCTCATGCATCAAGCAAGAAGGATACCCTACTGATAGGATACTATCAGGCAAAACACAAAACTGCATAAGCAGGGCTCCCCTTGAAATCTGGACTAGAGAACCTGAGTACTACTTAAGGACTAAACAGTACACGTGACTAAAAGTTAATTTCTTCAGAGAGGCTAATTTTTACACTAAAATGCTGTCATAGAGATATTATATATAAAATAAATGCAATTAAATACATACTTAAAATTAAAACATGTTGAATTAAAACAATTAAATTTCCATACTAAAACTCTGACAAATGTTAAATGATCGATTGCTCACAGACATTGAAGGCTTGCTTTATGCTAGTTAATACAGAGACTTTCTGGGATTCTTATTAATTTAAGACAAAAGAGAATGTTCCTGAACTAACAACATGGGGTAAAAAAGATTTTGTCCTTCAAAAGATAACTAGGAGAAGCTGGGCAACATATTGGGTCACCACAGTACAGTAGATGAATATATAGTACTTCCAGTACTCAAGGGAATAACTAAGGCAGGAGACCTTGAGAGGAGAATATTTCTATCTAATTTAGATTCCAGAACAGAGTTTAAGCTGCTTATCAGCCACCAGGTAAGCTTCTGTCTCTTCAGAAGAATACAACCCTCTCCCCTACTATGCTCTAAACAATTACAGGTCATACACAATCTCAATTTCTTCCCAAGGTTGATTTACTTAACCGCAAGCTGTTATACTTTTCCCCCTTTCCTCCATCCATCATAGAAATTACAAAATTTAATTACTGCTTTGAGAATTATTTTTTTGGGCTCCTGCATAGTTATGTTCAACAATACAAGAATACAATCAACAGCAATTTCCTTCTGTGACAGTACATTTCAGAAGCTGTTACTGAAAGCAATCAGGTAGACCTTATGTAGTTCTGCCACTTCTTGAACTTCTAGAAAAAGTTTTTTTTTCATTTCTCCTTGATCTCTGTCACTGGACATATTCACAAAGTTGTCCAATTTTTTTAATCAAAATTGAAACCCCAGTATTTTTTCAACAAACAGTTCCTTTCCATAGCAGAGATTTTTCAAAACTCTGGGTGTGCTTTGCAACCTCTGCCACTGGGCATTATTGCAGTTCCAGTTTTCTTGTATCTATCTTCCACGAATTGGTGTGTTCCTCCTTCTAGTCAGGGATACTTATTGTACGTTGGCTTTGCCCTTCAAGTCCAAATTCCTAATGGAAGTGTTACCTAATCAGGTAACCCAAGTTGCAGAAGAGAAAAGAAATATTATTTCACAACTTAGTTGCACAATTCCTAAATACTAGAATGGGGCACTTCACAAATGATATTTCGAGTGTCAACGGGTCTACTTTTAGTTTTACATAGCAAATGAGGTTACTAGGAAAATCTCATCTTTCTTGTTTACCAAATAAATTCATTTTAAGGCACTCCAAGTCTTATCACAAAATTCCTCCTTAAAGTATCAGCACAACTTGGAGCCCTCAAGGGAGCCACAATCCACTGAAATTACTGGCCTTATTCCCAAACTCACCACAATAGCACAAAGATCTGAGCACAGTGATCGGGGCTCTGTGCAAGGGTGGGAGGAATCAAAACAAACATTCATATGGTATTTTAAAGAGGAACTAGAATAGAAAAAAGGATTTAAACTAGAAATTAATTGGTATAAGTATTGAATATACATAACATTCCACTGTACCAAACAAGCAAGCACACTAAAGGTTGTATCTTTCTGGTTTCTAACAGAATTGCGCTGAAGCAGGTCACCATATCTAACAGTAAGCACTTTGTACTATCTTGTGAAGACATTGCTGATCATTGTGTGGTCAGAATTGTCCTTCTCATTTTATTTAGCAACAGGAATACTGTGGTTTTTTCAACCTATGAATATTTTTTTAAATAAAATACCCGCAGGAGCTAGATGAAGATAAATATATTAGTAGCAGAACTTCACTGCAAAATACATCATTACATTTGGTATTTAGACTCTCTTTAGCCCCTGGTTACAAAACATGCATAACATCCTTTGCCTCTAATCACACGCCAGGGTGGCAAAAATCCGAAACATCAGGAACATGCTACAAGCTCATTATTTCTCCAAATAAAAATAGTGTGAAAATACATAGCTATCTACACTCAGTCTACAGTTAAATCCTTTTATGGACTGCAAACCTGACTTATATTAATGAGTCCTTTGAACTGGGACAGTTAGTGCTATCAAGAATAACCCTGTAAGTTCTAAGAATTTGCTACTAGTCATGAAAGTGGTGATTAAATTTGGTTTAGCATTCATTAACCTGGCAAAATGAATAGAGACAAATGCAGGGAGAACATTTCATTAGCTGCAGTTGAGCTTCAGATAGTGTTGTGGCCAGTCGAGCAGCTTGCCCACCTCCTCCTTCTCCAAGGCCAGAGCTCTCCTTTGGAGCACTTCTGAGGGGAGACAGTTTCCCAGACAAAGCCTACAAATTGTTCTCAAGCTGTCTGACCTTCCTCTGGAGTCACTCACAGCTAATTAATACTTGGTCCATTTGTCATCTTGTCTGTTCTTCCCTCAAATAATCAATTTCCTTAAGAAGGATGTGTTCTAGCACAGGGTGGCAAAGCCTGCACCTCACCCATGCTACTCTTTAGGAGATGCAGCCCACTCAGACTTGGTCTCCATGTCAGTAGTTTTGTTCTTTAAGAGCAAATATTGCAGAGACTGCAGGAATTTGGGATCTGCACACAGAAAACATGCAGCTTAGTGTACAGGAACAGCCAGCATCTTTCTGGCAACGCTGCTATAAATTTCAGATTCATCAGTTTGCAGATGACAGCATGGAGTCCACAGAGACATCTTTTAAATAGTTCAATACAGAAGAGAGGTGAATTATTATCAGTATTCCTTTACAAGTGTAAAAAATAAAATTTTAAATTGAACAGTTGACAGGATCTTTTTCTTTGATGTCATGGCAGGATTATCAAAGGCTACTTGAAATGCTGATATGGAAAAAAGCCTCTGGAAGGTATACAGGGGAAATCCTCACTGCCTAAGGTAATGTCATGGGTTAACCCCGTTAGGCAGCTCAGCCCCACACAGCTGCTCACTCACTCCCCCCTGGTTCGATGGGGGAGAGAATCAGAGGAGTAGAAGTGAGAAACCCCGTGGGTTGAAGTAAGGACAGTTTGATAGGTAAAGCAAAAGCCGTACATGCAAGCAAAGGAATTCATTCCCCACTTCCCATGGGCAGGCAGGTGTTCAGCCATCTCCAGGACAGCAGGGCTCCATCACACCTAATGGTTACTTGGGAAGACAAAATGCCATCACTCCGAATGTCCCCCCTTCCTTCTTCTTCCCCCAGCTTTCTATGCTGAGTGTGATGCCATATGGTCTGGAATACCCCTTTGGCCAGTTTGGGTCAGCTGTCCCGGCTGTGTCCCCTCCCAACTCCTTGTGCCCCCCCAGCCTCCTCGCTGGTGGGGTGGGGTGAGGAGCAGAAAAGGCCTTGGCTCTGTGTAAGCACTGCTCAGCAACAGCTAAAACATCCCTGTGTTATCAACATTGTTTCCAGCACAAATCCAAAACATAGCCTCATAGTAGCTACTGTGAAGAAAATTAACTCTATCCCAGCCAAAACCAGCACAGGTAATATTATGATGACATATACTATTAAATAGCGTAAGGAGAGTGACTATGGGGATTACACATTACTTGAGAAGGGCTGAGCCAGGATTCAACCAGGCTAACAAAACATAAAATTCATGCAGGCTTCATGAAAAGCCCTATTAATTCCAGTGCAATATAAAAATTAACTGAAGTCCTCATCAAGACAATAGTCAGTCTAGAAGAGTGCTGTACCTGCAGGCACACGCAGGTAATTCTTTACAGAACTTTACAACCTTCACCCACTACTATTGCAGTACATCTGGAGAGAGAGGCAAAACTTCAGCAATTGCAAGTCTTTGCGAAGCTATTCAGTGCTAACCATAACAAACAGAACATCACTCTGGTACCTGAGAGGAGAAAAAAAATGGGGCTGTCCAAACCTATAGCAATTTCAAGCCTAGTATTAACCCAATATTGCCTGTGGGTTAGTATAATAGAGCACAGATTTGTCTCATTAGGCTGTCGCAAGCATTTCTAGCATAAACTTCTACAGAAGCAAATGTTAAAGGAAGTGAGTACTGTTGCCCATTACTAGACAGACACCTTCTATATCATCCTTACTTTCTTCCTTCTCCTCCTTTCTGTATCCTGCCTCTTCCTCAACTGTGCAGGTCCAAGAGTAAAATAGCATTCCTTAAAAGCAGAACAGAAAGCTTTTGTCTGGTCTATTGTGCTGTACTGTACTTTAATTCAGGCATTTGAGGCAATGCCCAACTAAGAAAGCAATGTGCAAAAGGGACTGGAGCCAATGGGCACTGAAGTTATACTGACATAGTTGCCAGCAAGGATATCTGTGAAATGATGGCCTCACTCTGGCTGCCCTTAGCAGTTAACTAATATTTCAGTGGAGCAAATGAGATACAGCTGTATGCACCGCTGACATGCTAGGGAAGCAAACTAATTGGGCAATCCAGTCATTAAACTCACTAATCATGTTCAACTGAAACATTCCCGCAATGAGTTTGGAAAATACAACACTGAAACCTGTGCCTCAACACGAGTTTCTAGAAATGCAGCTCTATATCCTATATCATATTGCTAGACTGGTCCAAGCTACTCCAGTTATTTCCAGGAAGATTTTGTATTTGGATAAACGTTTTCTCAAAGATTTCTACAACAAGTAGCTAAAATTTCTTCATAGTTTTAACTCTGCACCTAAGCACAGGCTTTTCTGTTCAAATAGCTATTGGAGACCTAGACAACTCGCTAACAGAAGCAGATGTCAGCTTGCAGCTATTAGGAACAGGGCAGTATTAAGATGAACATACGTTTGCGTATTAAAGATGTTACAGCATCCTTTTTCTTGGCAGTAAGATTTTGCTTTTGCAAATACCATTGACAGAAGAAATATCTACCAACCCAGTAAGAATCCTATGAACAATATTCCATATGTCAAGAGAATGACATCTAAACTGAGGAAAAATTCACATATTCCCATTAAGACAAAATTAGCTATAACCAGAGGTTAATGAAATAATGCAATCACTTCCTTTCACAGCTTCTCCTGAGAGTTAACAGGATTTTATTTCAGAGGAAATAGAGAAAGAAATGTATATGTTACTCTCTTTGCCTTCCACTGTACATTTGGGTTTGGAAAGACTGGACATTATTACATGGAGGAGATTTTATTAGGCAATGTTAGAGAGAGCTTGAAACATTAGTAATAAAGTTTATGCCCTTTCTAGCTTCCTGTTCTCTTTTTAAAGTAGAATGATGGGAAGAAAATGTTAGCTGAAGACCTGTTTCATTTGGGTTAGCCTATACTGAACATTTAGGTGTAATCTGAGTAACTCCAGCACAGAACATTATTTATGCGACAGCTGCAGTCAGAGGCTGAACCAAAATCATATCATGCTATGCCCTCTACCATTATAAAGTGAGATAAAATAGTCTCTGTCTAGAGAGTTTACAGTCTAAATTTGGGCTATAATCTTGCAAAAGTCTTTGGATATTTTAAAAAAGGAAGTAGTCCAACTGGTTGCAATGGAACTTCTTGGGTACATCTCTGTTGCACCAAGGAGCCTGGTATTACTGCAGGTAAGTTAATGCTCTGAAAAAAGTGGGTGAGCCTTCCTTACACAGCACTCAACTCAAGCTAGTTAGCATGCTTCGCTGTCCTCCTTCCGAGGCCAGGCTAGCATCCACAGGGACACCAGACTGGAGATGTGTCATCTTGCGGGCTTTGTTTCTTGTCATGGTTTAACCCCAGCCAGCAACTAAGCACCACGCAGCCGCTCACTCACTCCCCCCCCACCCAGTGAGATGGGGAAAAGAATCGGAAGGAAAAAGGTAAAACTCATGGGTTGAGATAAGAACAGTTTAATAGAACAGAAAGGAAGAAACTAAGAATGATAATAATAACAATAATAAAATGACAAAAATAGTAAAAGGTTTGGAATTTTCAAAACAAGTGATGCACAATGCAATTGCTCACCACCCACAGACCAGTGCCCAGTTAGTTCCTGAGCCGCACTCCCCCCAAGCCAACTCCCCCCAGTTTATACACTGGGCATGATGTCACATGGTATGGAATATCCCTTTGGCCAGTGTGGGTCAGCTGTCCTGGCTGTGTCCCCGCCCAACTTCTTGTGCCCCTCCAGCCTTCTTGCTGGCTGGGCATGAGAAGCTGAAAAATCCTTGAGTTAGTCTAAACACTGCTTAACAACAACTGAAAACATCAGTGTGTTATCAACATTCTTCTCATACTGAATCCAAGACATAACACTATACCAGCTACCAGAAAGAAAATTAACTCTATCCCAGCCGAAGCCAGGACATTTTTAAACACAGACTTTGTGTAAGTGCTGTTCATGTGTACTTGTACTTTTGTGATCAAAGATAGTCATGGTTCCCTAGAGTGCTTCAGGCAATAGGCTAAATGTATGTTGTCCCCACACCCCCCAACAGAAGTGTAAGACATCGCTGTGGCAGTCAGTCAAAAATGATTGAGTACATATGGATAAAGTGCTGCTGCATTATTCCTAGGCAATTGTACAATTTGCATAGCTGACAGTCTATGCCTGTTTTATGGATGTAACAGACAAATGACTGATGAGGACAACAGATGGACAGCCATGTTGCCACACATAGGTGAGAACAATTTGAATTCAAGAATAAGCATCATGGATTTCAAGGAGAGCATGTTTCTATACTTCTAACCTCTAGAAAGGGCACATTAAATTCAATACAAGTTCCATCAAATTAAGTAAGGGTTGGAGGTTTGAAAATCTTGTCTTTTTCCTGGAGGGAACAAAGCAGAAAAAACATACATCATTTCTCAATAATAGTCAAAGTTCCCAAAATATTATTTTCTGATCATCTGATTATGTATCAGATGAAAATTGTAGTTCAGGAAAAATCATCAATGACATCCTATGGCTGTAACAAAACTGAATATATCTAACAACTTTCATACTCTATTATTCCAAATCTGGAATGGTTATCCTGCAGGACCCAAGATAGCTGAGGAAACATATACAATATACATTCAGGAGTCTCAGCAGATGCAAGTAGTATTCATTATGATTCTTGATGCCCAATGATTAATTTTGTAGCAAACAGATCAATCTGCAGCCTATTTACAGAAGAATCCTTTACTTCCTACAGCTTCTACCATGCAAGTATTTGTAAGCCATTGTTTTGTTTTTCTGCCAAGGATTGTTGTTCCCCTCCTCTCATAATTTTTAAAAAGCCATGCATCATTTACACAGATAAAACAAAATGCTCCTCTTCAACATATTTCTCCATTTTTATTTTAAAATTAAGAGTTGAATAATAAATGGCAATACCTACACCACAAAAAACCACAAAAAGTATTACTTTCCCATTAGGACTAAAGTTCTAAATCTTTTATCTTCTGCTGATAAAGGAAGGTACCATGTCCGGTGATAAAGTCAATGATTCTAAGAGGTATTAAAGTCGGCCTTATTTTTACATGCAGTCTTTTACATGTTAAAAAAAAAAGCTTTTAATTTCAACTGGACTGTAACTTTAAAAGGGTGGATGCTGCACCTCCTGCAAGAAATTGTTTTCCTTCAGTGCTTACAGATGCTTGACGTGGTCAAGGAACTACTCAGACTGATTAAAAGCAAGCTGCTAATAATTAACTACTCACAGATGTCTCCTGCAAATCTGACATGACTTTGATTTGTATGCCAAAATAGACATATTCTGGCAGGACACCTATGAATCATTTCTATTGTCATCTGCTTGAAACTTTAGAGTTGTTATATTTAATAGTCTTATAGGAAAATGGAGACTGAACACAGTTATTATCCACTGACTGTACATACTGTAAACACTTAGATTTTCCCCACTTTGTTCAGTCTACAGATTGAGTTTAAAAAAAAAAACAAAAAAAGTAGCTTGGGCACAGCAGTAAATCCCAAAAAGCTAACCTGAGAAAGGTCAAATTTTTTTTCAATTCTGGTCAACATTAAAAAGTACTTCCATTTTTGGTATGTTATTAAAGACAGTGTTCCACCGCAAGAAAATTGAGATTCCAATAAAGACTGGTGTACACGGGGGATCTGACACCATTAAATGATTGGGGGACTTCTCAGTGAAACTGTATTTAACCCATCTCATTGTACTAACCTGTACAGTATACTATAGTAGAGGTACATCTTAACTTCACCTTGGGTTTTTTTTCGACTGTCATTCCTATATTTCAACCTTCACAATCCATTTTTAGTAACGCCCTCATCAGAAAACTGTTGGGATTTTTGAATTCAAACAACGGGAGCATAAAAGTTTTTTTCCTTATCCCCTAAATTCAGCTGAATAGCTGCCGTTATTTTTAACTGGTGCCTTTCTATTTTTAATTGGGTCCTAGAGCTCTGAGGAAGCATCAGAAATGCAGCAAGGTATAAGAATCATGACAACAGATGAATATACATTAACAGCTCAGCTAATTTAAATAAATACTATTTTATTACTAGTGGAGCTACAGCCAATAAGGCAAGGGTCTGCAGGTTTCTCACATGCTGACTGAACCAACAGACTGACTGCCCTAAAGCACCTGTAGCCTCCCTTCTGTGTAATCCTCTGCAACCTCGTTCATGCCAGCCCCAGAAGCTCAGCAGCTGGTGCTCAAGGTCTGCTCCAGTACAGCAGTCGTGTAACCTCAGATCAGATCAGCGGAGTGAAATTGTGAAAAAAGCAGTAAGAAGCCTGATCTGAGGCCCCCATACCACCACCCTCCATCCAATGTCTCAGGAGCTGCCCTTGCCCTCAGCCCTTGCCTCTGCTATGCTGTAGGTATGATGTAGGTGTAGGTAGCTATCTGCCTTTCTCTTTGGCTTCTTGATGTGAATTCAGATGTGCCTCATCTTTAGCTTTCTCTAGCATTTTCTGGACTGCCAGCTGCACCCCTTTTCGCTGGCAGCACTGTCCTGCCTGCCTTGCTGCTGCCCTTGCCTCCTGGCTCACCTCCCTTTGCAGAGCCCCTCTTTTGCTGGTCCCTGACATCTTGTCCGTGAAAGAAATGCAAACGATTCCCCACTTCCCTTACCAACAAGAATTGTCATTTCATTAGAAAGAGTTAATTAAAACCTGAAGGAAAATCTACTCTTAATTCCTTCCTCAAAACATCCTTCAACATTCCAGTGACAACTCCAGAAAGGAGGGCAATTGTCAGAACAATATTTTTGGACTGAACTTGGAAGTGCACAGAACTTCATTTCACACACAACAACATATGATCACAGAGTAAATACATGTTGTGACTGCAAACTGTTCTGGAACTTCAGCTCAGAGGCTTGAGGTTGCCAGTTTACACAGCCTCCAGAAGGAGGGACCTCTAACAACTGCCGTGCCATACGATGGCTGACAGCAGGCAGCAGCTCTATCCATTTCACAGTGGATGCTCCACCTGTTCTCAGACTTTCCTGAACAGAGTTGTACAAACAAGACATAGGCAGTAGATTACTAGTTTGCAAATGAAGTAAAATCTTTTTAACTTCCAAGGAAAAGATATTTTTAAAATTACCTATAAATGTACTTAAGGTAATACTTTGACCCCCATTAAAATCAGCTACAGAATTCTGTCAGCTGTGATAGAAAGAGAACTTCAGCTACAGTGAAATCTATTACAGTTCCTTCAGAACAGGTTTTTTAGTAGAAGCAATTTTAAAACTATATCGTAAGGTTCACTCTCAGTTACATATATTATCTTCCTGACATTATTGCTCTGAGCAGAGCTGCTCAAATGCAAAGTAAGAACATTTTAAAAATGTGATTCTTTGTTAAGGAGCAATAAAGTTTTAAAGCAAATTTGATTGCTATAAAAATTATTTAAAACCCAGCATGTTTTGCTGAACATTTTCACTCATAATTCAGCATTCAAATCTCCTTTTCAGTATTGACGAATGAAACTGGTCAAAACTTGTCTGAATTTATCATAGCTACTGGTGTCTGAGGTAGCTCAGTGTTGTGATACTTGCATTTGCTGAACACAGCATGGAACATCTCATGAAGGCACAGATATAATTTGCCTTGTGTACTGAACGGCTCCACTGTATATGCTACTTTTAAAATAGGATATGATCCCCACAGAATTTTCAGAGAGCTCTGAGTATTCCTGACTTTTGCTGGCACAGTGCATCCATCCATCCATTCTCACTGTCCTTGGGCTCTGGTTCTTTAGCAAGGGTTCTGGCTTAATAAAATTCAGTTTAGCCCCTCATCAGAAAGGGCATGGTACACTTTCTAAGATGCAGTTATCTTATACACCAGAACTAACAGTTTGTCAGATTATGTGAAAATTATTTTGGTTCATACATATGAGAATGAGTAGATTAATGAAAAAACTGAGTTAGATACTCCTCAGATTTCAAAAGGTGGAAGATAGGGAATTACCAAAGATCCTGGATTATCCCAAGCAGAGTCACTGTAAATAGGAACATAGCCAAATCTCAAAATGGTGAATAGAAGAGTCTTTTCACCCAAATGTTGACCTGGGATTATATGAGTAGACTATCTTTCTTTTAAAAGAGCAAAAATTACTGAACTGCATACAATCTTGATGAAAGCTGAACTTCATTAAGCTGCTGCAGTATGAAGTGGATTTGACCTACTGTGTAGGTAAAATACACTAAAAGCAATGACTATAATCACAGTGTTGTTTAGAAGATTACACTGGGGTAGTTTTTGGTTTTCTCTGAAGTATTCCACCGTCCAAAAATGTTGGACAATGTTGTTCCATTCCATCGAACAAAACTGTTGAAGATTTACCAAGTGCACAGCCTATTTTGGTAGTAACATTTCAAAAGCAAATTACTCAACATCAGTCACTCAAAATCTACCTAGCATAAGGACATTTTAAAAATTAGAACTATGACTAATTTAATAATGGTATAACATTTTTCAGCAGACAAGTTATCTAGATGAAAATATCCAAAACATGCAATCAAAGACAAGTTATATAATGTGTTTGGAAGTGACCCATGTGCCTTTTGAGCAGAAGACAATTAGAATAAATGACAAGAAAATGTGTGCTTCATTTATCATTGGAAACACTCTATTGGTACAGTAAACATGAAACAATTTAGAAGATTATGTGAGACAGTCTTGTAAGACCTGGTGCAAGTTTCAAAAAATTTAATTGAAAAGTCATACATGAGAATGCTTTTTCAAGCTAAAGCAGTCCCCTGAGACCTTATTAAGGCTGAAAAACCCTGATATTTGCATGAAGTCAGTAACCACATTTTGTTATATTTTATAACAATCACACCAGTAAGAGTTATTGCTGAAATTTAATACCACAGCAAAACCAAAAGATATGGGTCTTTAAGGTTCCAAAGGGCAAATGGAAGTATTTAGTTTTGAAGACTGTCACAACTTTCTGTTCTTTTGCTTGATGGAAAGTGTCCTACAGTAAAAGTATTTATACTATTTCTCTTGAACTATACACCAACACATATGTTCCTAAATAATAAAAGAAATTAGGTTTTTATCTACATTTCAAAAAATAAAATTATTTTAGTTCACTGGGAAATATATTATCTTTCAAACTGTATCTTTGTTTTCTCATTTGCATATTCACCATAAATGAAAGAATATAATAAAACTTGAATATGTAATAAAACAAGTATTAGTATTACTAACAATACAGAGCTTCAACAGTGAAAGTGTGGCTGATTGATAGCATGCCTTTGATGAACACATTACATTTATGCAGCAGTTAAAGTTTTTTCTTTTTTTTCCTTCATATTAATCTGTGATTTGGTAATCAAATGTCTAAGGGTGTTCAGGTTCTCATCAAAAAAAGCTGTGGAAGCACATTATGTTTTCTTTTCACAATAGGAGCGGATGGGGCTCAGTGAATGCAAAAGAATATTCATGATACAATTCACCTTCTCCTGAGTCAGGTCTGCTTCTTTCTTCTAAAGCATTCAGAGCTCTGCCTAGCTTTAGAAATGGCAGTCAACATGCTTGAACTTCAAAGAATTTTCACTTTTGCTTTTTATCAGGCCCTGGAACCTTTAGGCTGCACTTGGTCTAATCCAAGACTTACTGTATCTAAGGTCAAGGACAGCCTCTTTAAACAGAATTAGGTTCTGAAATCCCTCTGTCCTTCAACATTTCTTTTTCCCCACAGAAAAGTATTTATGCACTGAATAGCACAAAAATCCCTTCTGAAAGCAATCACACCACTTGTATCAGCTAGCTATGCATGTACCAGCACAAGTAGCTTTTATGGTTTCTTTCGTAAGTGTAACTGCACCTTTAGTTGCTTAAATATTTTTGGAAATCTGCCCTTCATGACTGAGCCAATCTATTCCCTTTTTATTCTCTGAAGTTATCCATTCTCAGTTTTCCTACCTCTTGCATCAAATTAAAGTTTCTCAGGACAAAAAAAATAATTTACCATAGTGCCTTCTGAAGGACTTTCTTGGGTACCAATAACAAAAGAATAACAGAGCAATAAGTCACTTTCTTCCAGCTCACAGGTAAAGTTTATTAGAATTAAGTTAGACCCTAGCATTATGCATCTCTTTCACTTGTTGTACAGCTCCATCTGCACACTTCAAGCATCATTTCTCCTGATTTGCTGCTCAGGATGAAAGAAACCATATGCACATTTCAGAAGCTAAAATAGCAGTTTTCCCTTTTTTCCCCATAAAGCCTCAGGCTGAGGTTGGTGGTATTCAGTGCTTCATATTGTCTCCCTATCTAAGCATCTTTGTGGGCACGTACAAAAGGAGAAATAATAAAGATGTCAATTTTTCACACAATTCTGATCATAAAGAATACATGTAAGGAACACTTTTCAATATACTTGCTTTAGTTGCAAGCACTTCTGAACTATAAAAATGATTTGACAGTTGTCGGATCCAACAGGTGGGAGAGATCAATTGTATTGCTATGACTGAAAAAGATCATTACAAAATATATTGTTGCATGCCTCAAACATTATACCTGCAACATTCAAATATGTCTGTTTTCTCAGAAACCCAGTGCTTCCAGAAACTGACTTCATACTTAAACAGTTTGAGGTTCTCAGTATCTTATCATCCAGGTACAACACTCTAACTTACAGATATACTTTGAAAGGAAAAGAGGCAAAAGTTACAAGTTACAGAACAGAAAATTTTGGGTGGAAATGATAAAAAAAAATAATTCTTCACCATGGCAGTGGTAAAGCACTGGAACAAAAGCCAAGAGGGGATCAGGAATCTCCATCCTTAGAAGTATTCAAAACTGCAACCTACTCTGACTTTGAAATTTGATCTGCTGTGAACAGAGAGCGGACTAGCGACAATCAGAGTTCCCTCCCGAATTAAATTATTCTGTGATTCTCTGATATGATGTTACCATGTATATAAATCATGAATGTATTTCTCAGTAAGCACTGACACACTGGACTCAATGACCATCTTTTGAAGAATATGTAGGTATCTGCTGTTGAGTAATCACTTGCAGCGTGGGAATTCAGGGCATCCCTGCTTCATAAATTGATCAGCTGGAATTGAGACAGTATTGGAAAATGCGCATCTGTTCTTCCTATGATACCGAGCAGTGTAAACTATCTCTCAAGTTACTCTTTCAAGAACTGTTTCCCCTTTTCCTGTCCTGAGTACCAGAATAAACCCACTGGGTTTATATTGCTGCAGGCAGATTCCTTCTATTCAGAGTAGATGGCTCTCCTAGCCCTTGTGGCAAAGTGTGCTGGCCCGGAAGGATTATAGTCCCCCCGCCCCTCTTATTCTGGGTGGGGTTTTTTGGTGGTTGCTGTAACACTTAACATTTTTCTCTGCTGCAGCTATTAACTTCAGGTGATGCAACCCCATTTGAGTTGTTTTATTTTCTTGAATTATGATTAGGAAAATCCCAAATGGATGGTGTAAGAGTAGTATGTTCTCACCATACACCATATTGGTTTGCATAGCAGATGAACTGCTTCAGCACATTCTGGATTTTTCAGCATTTTCAGGTGCTTTGTTCCAGACCACAATCAGATTATGCTCTTCTCAGGAATGTCTACCTTGAAACTTGGTAAGTGGCTGATGAGTCAAACTTGTACATTTTTCTTATATTCCAATGGTTCCTTGTACATTCTTATAAAGAACATGAGAGTTCACCAGCCCACAAAAATCCCCTAATTTTCCTTTTCTGTACTGCAGTCTTTTAGCTCACTTTCTCTGAGTTAGTGGTTTTAATTGTCTTGGCTTCATTGTTCAAGCAATATAAAAATTAAGAAATAAAACTACTATTTTTTTTTTTTCTGTAACCCATTGATTTCAGACAAAAAGGAGGAATTCTGCTCTGCAATCATCTGCTGCAGTTTAAGAGTGATTCACCTAACAGCACTTTTCACTGTGCCATTTTTAGTGTCAGTATTTTTCTGGGTTTGTTTTACTCTCGGCATTATGTATTGTTCAAAAATTACTCACAACTGAAGAGCTCAGAGGCCTCTTCTATTCAGTCTGTTCTCATGTAACACAACAGCCAGTTCCAAAAGGCTTACGCAAAAAATCTTAAAAATAGTTTGGTTTTTTTTTTTTTGGTGTCCTCAGAACTGTGACATATTTCAGAAGGAAGCACTGATGTTCATCTTTGCATGTGGTTACTGCTGGGTCAATTGTCCCACCTGTAAGTCAGTGGAACAAGATATTCAGTGAGCCAAACAACACACTTCAGGGCTGTTAATGTTATTCTCCACCATGTATTATCAATTTGCCTGAAGCAGTGGTAACAAATAGTTGAAAGAAGACTGAACTCCCAGTACTGTTTTGCTCACAAATGCTCAACTATGCTCAATGTTTTTCTAAACAAAACTAAAACCCACACGGGAGTGGGAAGTCCTGGCAGAATATGTTACATTGAGTCTATTAAAATGAAACATCAGTTTTCTGTGTTTTTTAAAGTAGCTGTTTGTACTGCTTTTTATTAGCAAAATGAGTCTTATCTCAAAGATTCACCTTCAGAATAGAGAGGAGTATTTTTAGTTCTAATTCTCAGTCAGCGGCTGTCACTTTCTTGCTTTTATTGTATTGAGAAGACATTCAGTTTATTTTTCCATTCTTTTGTCTCACTCCTTGCAGAACACTGACAAGCTGTGTGGGAAGCAGCAGCAAGAAAAGGAAAAAAACCCACTAACAAAAAACAAACCCACAAAAAACTCACAAGGTAGACAGTGGTTTGGCCTAGACTTACTTAAAATCTTGGGGGCAATGGAAGAGGTCTGCCTCGGTGAAATCCCCTCAGTGAGATCTTAGTCAACCAAACAAAGCAGTTAAGTACAGTGCGATCCACGATTTAATTCAAGCAGAGTCCCTTCAAGTGCTTCACTGAAAGGGAAGTAGTTCTGCTTACAACAAGCAGCCTAATAAGACCTCTACTATCATCTCAGGTACTGTGGCTCTGCAGTGCTCAGGGACTCACCTTTGCCCAAAACTCATATGTAACAGACAGGACAGAATTTGGTTTCTATTATCCTACCAGAGCCTTAGGGAATGAAAAAGGTTCTTTCCAAGTGCGTTACCACTAGCTTCAGTGGAACAATAGAAGAATGGATAAATCTGACTTACTGTCATCAGTTTTGATGAGGATAGTGCCATTCTCTTCTGCAGCACTTGAATCACAACCTACAACATGTTTTCCATCTCCTGAAGAAGCAGGAGATGACTCTCTTGACAAAGCACAGTTTTATTTCTCTCCGTTACCCATGTCCTGAGATGAAAGTGATCAGTCAGGGTAACGGACCATAACCAGGAAGTAAGTAGTTCTAAACACAGAAAACAGAATGACAGGCTAATAAATAAAGTAACTCTATATCCTAAGCCTCTCTCAACTTGAGGGATATAAACCCCCCTCTTATTTTCGTTTTCCTTGCCCTACTATCCAAAGATATGAAGTTTTAAAAATCTGTCTCTGCAACAGAAATAAATATTGGCATCTATATAATTAAAGCAGTAAATCTTTTATTGGGAAACGGAGATAAGGAGATCCTAGATTTCCTGCAAGCTTCTTGCTAGTTACCAGCACTTTAATTGTTGCAATTTTGAATTCCTACAAGCACAGCGATAAATATGTGGATATTGCATTTATATTTGTATACTACTCTCTATAATGCAGATGCACAGCTTCTGATCCCTCACTGCTTATGTACCTGGTACTGTCACCTCCATCTGTGCCTCTACTGTTCCTCCAATACTGTAAGATCTAGCGTGACTATGACAAACTCCCCGTTGGTTGTATAAACATCATTCAGATTGCAAAATCAAGGAACTGTAATCCACAATCTGCTGCTGAAGGACTCCTGGTGTAGAAGAGAATCTGGTTTAGTATATAGCTGAATTCTCCACTCCCATCTAGTAGCAATGTTTTATACTCAGCTTGTGTGTCCATAAGTAACACTTTATGAGGGCCATTGGAAAGGCAGCCCAAAAAATATCACAAAACAAAAGCAAGTTTAATGCAATGAAAACTCTTAAAATTCACTCTCAGAAAAAAGGTCCATTTGGGGAAAGGGAGGTAATATTTAAAAACTTAATAAGGTAACAAGCAAACACATGAAAGCACATTTTAAAAAGTAATTCTTCAAAAAAAAGAAAAACCAAACCAAAAAAACCCCAGCATTTACCAACAGCTACCACACTGTGGCATCCTATGATAGCACAGTATTTCACTGTGTATTCAAAAGAAATTAACACTCAGAACAGAAACACTCCTGGTAATCTACTGCAAGGTATGTGGATAAATGTTGACCTTTTAACAGCAACAAATCTAAAATGGTAGATTCTTCCTCTCTCAGAAGGCTGGGTAAGTTATTGTCTTTTAATTTAATCTATAACATTTGGAGTTATCTATGAAGCATTTCAAAGTTCTCCAAAAAAAAAAAAAAGTCTGGGTATTGATAACAAAAAAGATTGTTAGTTAGAAGGAAATGGAAAATATGACCATCCATGTAAAGTTTGTTTGGCTGTAATTAGTTATTCCAATTTTTTAGTTGTATAACAATATTCATGCTATTGTCTACAGTTTTACTCTAAAATAATAAGCAGTACTTTGTTTTATCTTTGTAAAAGGAGAACTCATTTTATAATCAAAATCATTTTATAATCAAAGCATCTTCTGTATACATAAGCCACTAACATTGGGATAGATACTTTATGGTGGATGTTGAATGGTGCTAGAATAAATTGAAAATCTTCTGAAATTATACAGCACAGCTGCATTAATACCTAAAGATTTCCTCATGATTAATGATATTATAATGCATACTCAAGGAATGAAAAATAATTTGTCTCACATAATGGGTTACCACCTTGTCAGTTCAAGAGACTCAATTTTGCTGTGACCTTCCAATAAATGCAATTCAGTCACAGGTTCATTAGCCACATTTTTTGTATGACCTAGAAAAATACAATGGAAATCCAATTTTGAAGTCCATCAGAAGTCTGTTACAAAATCTTTTTCAATTTCTGGGCTGACAGCAATAATGGCATGAATATATATTGGAACAGGTGACTGATCTGTAAGAACCACCCAGTTCAGTCCTATGGCTTCTCATTCAGGTGCACCAGGCTCATCAGTTGTTCCCAACACCTGCCAGATCATTAATTTTGTAGCACATGCTTCCTCAGAAGAGACGTATAGGAATGTATGCTTCCATTTTTAATGGAATGTTCTTACTTTATTGGAAGCCATCTGCCAGAATGTTGTTTTCTGGGACACTTTCGGAGGAGTTTGACCGTGTAGAATCTCCTTACACTTTGACACAGCAGGTCTAGAAAAACCACAACCTAAGTCTTTTGTTATAGGTAAAGGTTTGCAGGCTGGATAATTCGTTCAAGTGGGGGGTATTGTTATCTCAAGTGCTGTAGATGGTTATCACAGACCTATGAATTTGTTATCTCAGCTGGAAGAAAATTACTTTCTGTAAAATTGCTCATCTCAGCTATCATACCTAATGCAATGTGGATTAAGACAAGGAGAACTGACTAGACTGTAGGAGGAGCACAGCTAGATCTGCCACCAAGAGCTTAGAAATGTGACATGACACATTGTACATAAGCTGGGAAGTAACAGTATGGCAAGTTGGTTAGCCTGAAAAATACAAGCCTCTTTCCCTGAGGTCTGCTTGACATCACATCATGAATAGCTATTAAATTGCTTTTAGGTTTATTCAGTGCACTCAGCAGGTATACAGCAGAAAGGATAAAAGATTATATGCCAAATTAGACACAATGGTCTTTCAATGTGTGAATGACTCTTTGAAAATTGCTATCTGATGAAGTACAAGGTCACAGAGAACTACCCCAGCCAGCTTTGAACCTAAGCTTGGGTTCAAAATAGTACAGTTGTAATGATGAGATGCCCTGTCCAGACTAATAAAATATACACACTTAGTATTACTTCACCACCTTACATGCAGTTGTACTGATTTATACCTTAGTCTCCAGTGCATGAGAACTTCCTCAGAGATCTTGATTTCAACATACTGCTTTGATAAGCCAGATGCAAAAAACATACCCCCAAAATCTTGCAAACACCCACCCCCAGCCCCCAAAACAATGAAGTTTGAGTGTATGAGAGAGTGCTTGTTCAATGGCACAGAAAAATGACCAAAAAACCCACTGAGCACTGGAAAAAATTAACTTAAGTGTATGCCTACAGCATATGCTACTACGTTCATTTTGTTTTTATCTTGCCAACAGGGGTAACCACAGCTACAAAGACAGAGCAGCGTGGAAGCTGATTTCATGCTAATCGAGCAAATACTTCAGTATCTTGGGATACTTTGATTACTAAAACTCATGCAAGCCATAACCCTGTAAATTCTCCATATAGACAATAATATATCCTGAGACAGAATATACTATATTGGTACCTTTTGCCTATACATAGAGAAGATTTCTCCTGGTTTTTTTTTTTCCCCATTTGATGGCTATATTCAATATACCCTAGTCAATGAAGGCTGGACTTTTCAAAGATGCTCAAGTATCTATAAAGCCTAGGGAAGATTTTAAGAAGTACCTATGGATGTTCCCAAAGTCAGGTATCTTCCCAAACTCAGGTAGTTGATCTGGGAGGTCTTTCTTTCAGTTTCGTGCTCTTCTCTGATTCCTTTACTTTTTTCCTTATGTTTCAAAAGTTTGCTGTATTCACCTAACAGTTGTATATCCTTTAAATCCATCCCAGAGTCTTTAAATTCAAAGGAAAAAAAAACATCGTCACCCCAAATCTTTGCTTAGAAAAAACAGCACTTTTTCTCAAAAGTAAAAAAAAAAAAAAATAAAAAAATTGAGGGAAGTGTCTTTCAGCCATCAGTTCATACAGTCACGTTCTTTAAGTTTTGCTCAGTGAAAACTCTCTTCAAATGATCTCACTGATTTAAAAAAAACAAACCCTAAAATAGCATCGAGAACAAATAGATTCAGGTGGCAGGAGATATCTCTTGCAATTCAGACATTTTAGGCCATTTCTTCTTTCTAACTCAGTTGTTGTTTGGGTTTGTTGGGGTTTTTTGCCTTTTTTTTTTTTTAACAATCAATTTATAATTCTGAATTTTACTGCATGTATAAAAATATTATGTATAGTCAGAGAAACAGAAACTTTACTTCTCTGCACTCCCCCTTTATCCCAGTACATTTTTTTTTAAAAAAACACAATAGCATTACCACTGATAATAAGGTTACCCTGGCTCTTTCAATGTTGAGAAATTCAGGAAAGAAAAAAAAGGTTCAAGATATGATTTCTCTATCAGAAGGAGGGATCTGAAAACAATCAAAAATACATTAGGATGGGTGACATGTTCAGTAAATTGAAGGCAAGACAATTCCTGTAAATCATCATGATGTGGTAGATTAAATTTAAAGCTTCCCAGGATATGGACAACAGAGTGTTCTAGCTGGGTACTTAGAGATTGACATCAATTAAGACTGTATATTTGTTTTTTCCTCTTGCTCCTAGAATATGTCATGCCTTTCTCATAAGTTGCTTTTTCCAGTTGGGGGGAGAGAAATAATTGGAACAATGATATCAAGAAGAAATATTCTACCTCGGTCAGAACTATACTTCTAAGAGAGTGTTTCTTCAGGTACCTCAGAAAATTTTCTGTTTCATTGACTTCATCTCACAGTAAGCAAATAAAGTTTATCCAATTAGTGAAATTCTAAAGCTGAGATGTTAAAGAAACATTGTGGAGAAGGAAGCACATTTGCACTATAGAACAAAGTAATCTTCCAGTGTTTATTGTCAGAGAAATTTAAGTATCCATAAAGGACCTAAGACTACCTTGTAGCTGAGGTGAAACAAACATTCTAAAGTAGTCAAAGTAGTGGACATCCTCTTTGGGTTAAAGTAGATTATTCCACTAGCAGCAGGTAGGCAACACAGATGCATCAGATGACATTTTGTTTCATTTTAGGGAGCTGAAGTTTAGTAGAGCACATAGCCACAGCCTAAATGCTCATATTGTTTTGGTTTAAACTCATTCAGTGAGTCAGTAATTATTTTTCGTCAGGCCCTGATCACTGTTAAGAAATAAAGTGTTGCTATTTGACAAAATTTTCTTATCACAGTCAAAGTGGCACTCACAACAGCAATAGCATCTTGTTTAGAGATGTCTGCTCAGGCATAGCACTTTTATTAGGGGAAAATGAAAAAAACAGATGAGCCAATGACCTCTGTACTGCCTTTCTAAACCATTCATGAACAGGCATGATTTTACCTGAATGAGACAGAGTTTTGTAGCTTTTCCTTTGTAAATTCCAGACAATACAAAATAGTCAAGAACAGTAGCAGAGCATAGGAAATGTGCTAAGCAATCTCAGCCTACCTGCAAACTAGCGGGCAAGGCAGGACTGTCACTGGGCCCGTCCTTTAGGACCCAAAGTATCTAGGATAAGAGCGTAAGATGTTGACAAAATGACAAGTTCTGCAGTCTTCAACCCTCTGTGGTTTTCCCATACCAATGATCTTGCCCTGCTAACCCTGCATCTTACTGGGGACACACCCCAGCACCACCATCCCATATCCCAGCACCACCTCATTATAACCTATGACAGATTATTTAATGAGAAAGCCAGAGATTACTAAAGACAGCGGACAACACAAGACCAGGAAGAGAACATCTCACCTGAAAATATTGAGACAAACCTAGCTTTTTAATTTGATCTAGCAGTCTTTTCTCACTTGCTTTAGTGAGAGTATGGCTTCATTTGAACTAATCCCGGTTCTTGTTTTCCAACCCAGTCTGTATATTGTTATGAACCTGCTTGCACAGTAGTGAAAGATGGAACATGATCAAAGAACCCAATTTAATCAATTAATGAATTTAACAAATTAAGTGGCATAGACTAAACTGTATCTGAATCTGAGTTACAGTTACAAGAAGGGGATCTAAGACAAGACTTAGGACTATTGGCCTGCAGAGCATGCATACCAGTTACTAGTAAGAGCAACACTAGTAGCCTCCGTGTGGTACAGGATGATGAAGAGAAGAAGCCTTACATCACCATAGAAGGAAGACTGTGCTTATATCACGGGTAGCAAGACTGTGGATGTCTTTTCAAAGTCATACCTCCCTGCAAAGGTGGAAACCCTTGGAAGTGGAGAACACACTATGGATTCCCTCACTTCTTAAACCTCCAATGAAAATATAAATAAATAGTTTAAATAATTTAAAAAAAAAAATCCTGAAGTGATGTCTCTTTTCATCCACCACTTCCAGCGACACAGGTGTTACTGGCTAGGCAGCAGTATCAACTACCACTCATTTAATTTTGTTCTTAGTCCCTCTGTTGTTATGCCAATGTCGGTCAGCAGCTCAAGACAAATAAAAGTTAAGGTGGCAGACCTTCTGAATTAGCATTTTTCTGTCCATTTTGTGGACCTGGAAAGAACATTTCTGAGTTAATCAGGAACAAAAGGACTGGGCTTAGCTACCAAGGGTACATTCTGACAAGGCAAATGACACATGTTGCTGCCTCCCATTGCCTCATTCTCTGCTCCAAAACTCCCAGGCATCAAAGGACACTGAGGCTTGACAGTTATAAGCAAAGCAGAAGGTATTGTGTGCACCACAAAGCAAAATAATCCACCCTCAGTTAACACTGATCCAACATATAATGACAGAGACATTAGCAGGTGTCCCTGCAGAACCAAAAAAAATAATTCTATACCATCTCTTGCCTAATTTGTAAAATCACCAAAAATTATACTCTAAGAAGGATTTCTGTTCACTCAGCACAGTATAAGTCTCACAGGTTGCTATTTTCTTTAGTCAGTGCTGTTGTAATAAAGCATTCCGGTAGCTTAATTCCATCAGTGCTTGCTGTAGCTATAAAGTATGCCAGCTATTAGTTTTAATTTATTGCCTAATTTCGTACAAAACTACCTGTAAAACTAATGGAGAATGATCGGTTATTTTTATTTAAAAACACACACACAAAAAAAGCAACTTCTTCAAATCACAGTGAAAAATAAGAAATTATATAAAACTATTAAATCTACAGAAAGGTTAACTTCTAAATGCTTTTAAAAGTAGGTCTTGCCGCACACCATTGTATTTCTCTTTGAGACTTAACCTTACTACTCTTGTAGGTTCACTGTGTAATGGTACAGGAATAAAGATATTGTCTTTCCTGATGCTGACAATGTGTGAAAGCAGGACATTTGTGTTCAGATAGCCTCCTTCTACCGAAGTCAGATGCAGAAGTCAGGGGGACACAGTCCAGCAATCAATGAAACCTGAAAAGCAAACATTGATCCTTTCTGTGTGTCTGTAAGGGCTACCGATAGTATTTCCATAGTGTTACTCCAACTCTTCTCACCTCTGCAGCTGAAAGTTCACAATGTCTTGGTCTAACTTTTTCTGTGTGTGACATAGAAGGGAGAGACTGGAGAGCAAAAAACCCCCAAACCTCAGTATATTCTGACCTCACTAATGGAGGGGAAGTGGTACAACTACATTTTTATGATATTCTAGACGGGAGGAGCTTGTGTTTCCTTTCCAGTTTTTGGAGAGATGGTCTGTTACTAGCAGATAGACAACAGGTAGAAGCAAGCACACAGGTAGTATAAATTGATTGTAGTTCATAACACCTCCTTCCTTCAAACAACCTTTAGCTTAGAAGTAAAAAGGAAAAAAAAAACCCTTAAGAAAATAATGTAGTTTGTAAAATACCTTCAACAGTATCCCCCTAAAAGCAGATAAATTACTGCATACTGAAAGACATGTTGATTTGACCATCTCACATTGTAGAGCTGAATTATGAAAACTTATTTCTGAAAGCCACAGAAAGTGTTAATTATTTTTTCTTCCCACACTATAATGAGGTAGTTTTATTTTTACATCAGAACTCTTTCATAGCTCAAAATAACTAGTCACTGAAATTAAAGGAATATGAAGTTGGTGGTTTTATTGTTTTAAAAACAGACTGTTTTGAATTAGTGCCATCAGAAGACAGATTTCAGAAAAAGAGTTAGGCAATACAAAACAACGGTAAATTATTTGGTTGTCCCCTAAGTAATCAAGACAATATAATGTGAAAATCAAGTAGGTATTTAACTGAAAGGAAACTTTTAAAGCAGCTTTCTACCTAAATGTTAATTTTGATCAAACACTGTAAAAATTCAAGACATCTTTGATCAAAGGAGTCCTTGAGCTAAAGATACATCCTGCAGTAAAGCCACTCAGATAAGTAACTTTGGGATTTCTCAAACCTACTGGCTTACTTTATAGTTGCATCTCAGAGGCTTTCAGGTTAAATGGAGAAATCTTTCAACTGATTTCCATGGGAGGTTTTCTTCAGAGGGGTTTTATTAGCTGCAAGTTGAAGAGATTCTTGAAAGTGTCTTGGTGGTTCCTGAATTTTGAACACACACACACACACAAGCAAATAAGAAAGAACTAAAGGTTGATGGGATCAAATAAAAGAAGGACGAAGGAACAAAGAAAAAAGAATCATAATAGTGGCAAGCTCACTCACCACTGATCAAGCGTGAAGATGTCTGGTATCATAAGGGAAATGAAACTCTACCTTCTGCAACACACATCCCTGACTTTCAGTCGATTTATTTCCAAAAAATTTAACAGTACTTATGAAAGTGCTACAGATGAAAAAGGCAGTGTGGAAGTAGTATATTATCTCTTTACAGAAAGACAAAGTGAAACAGAAAGGAGACAACTTGTCTGAGATGATCTTTTAGGCCTGGGAATGTCTTCCCCATGTCAGCTTTACATTTGAACCTAGCTCTAGTTTCAGGCCAGTCACGTTGTGACTACTTGATCTGCTATTCCCTACCTACATTTAGACCAACAAACAGATCTTGTTGCAACTGGAAACTGGTGTAACATCACTATCCCTTTCCACCAATATACCAGATGGACAGTCATGATTAGCATCAACAAAAAATACATATACATTTCTATGTGCCCATGCCTCCATGCAACATCAATAGCATATTTGATTCCAAGGAGAAGCTACTGCAAAAAAGTTTTGTCAGCAGAAGGAAGGCCAGCATATTGAGTTTTAAGGTATAACAATCATTGTATTATTGAGGAGCTAAGTACAAAGGAGCAAAATGAGACCTAGTTTCTAAAGGACATGGAATAGAGTCTTATCATTCGTATTAGGCACCAAGAAATATCTAGCAAAAAATTACCTCTTTCTAGCATTTTGTGTCTTTCCAGCTGGAAAGCTGATTGTGCTAATTCTCTGAGGATTTGCCTAGTAGAAAAAGGTTAAATAACTGCCACAGTAGTCTTTGGGGAATAAAAAGTACTTATCTGAAAAAAGAAGAGAATAGGAAGTCACACATTCTAGATGCTTTCTGGAATTGGTTCTTTCTGATGCAGCAGGCTGATTTGATTTGAGCTGGAGGGTCCACTCTGTGCTTAGCTAGCTGTGAATCAGAGATATATGAAGTTGATATAGGGGCCATTTTATGTCTTGCCCCCAAATTTGATCATGCATTGAGTGCCACTTGGCCAGGTCCCATAAAGAAGATGGTTGATGACTTTAACAACTCTTATGATTTTATTTTGTTCTGCATAGACACTAGACTGTAACCAGGAAAATGCATGGACAGGACATGACCATCAGATGGGAATAAGAAAGAAACAGGACAAGACAAAGAGAGGAAAAATTTCTCAGTTGGTGTAAAGCATTGTTGACAATTAAACTGAGATGAGCCAAGACTGATTCACAGCAGCTGAAGACCTGGTCTACTGATTAGGTAAGTGGTAAAGAATTACTTCTGCAAGATACTCCACTTTGTTCAGAAGAATGGAAATGTCCTGAGCTGGGTTAAAACTGTGTCAAAGCTCCCCTGCTGAATGTAACATTCCCATACCTATGGAGGTGAGTGCCTAGCTCAGATATATGTTTTCAGGAAAAGAGATTTCGCCTAGAGAATTTTGTGCATAAAAACAGCTGTAGCTAACATGGAAATATCTGGCTTGAGCCACATGCTGAAGACTGCCAGGAGTCTATGCGTGACCTAAGTCTTTGGACAAGGCTTCAACACGTTCCAGGTACCAGCCACCCCACTCAGTAAAACAAAAAGATGGGACTCTTCATAGTTTCTGTGGTAATTATAAAACACAATTATAACACAGTACAGGCAGTGCCCACAGATGACCACTTTCTCTTTAGCTGTTATAGTCCACATCACAGAAGTTGAAACATTTTAGGAAAGCAGACAAGTTTCTCTGTTTAAGCAATATGACTGTTTTCTTTCTGTGGCGCATACACTATAGTAAATTCTGGCTTCCACTTATATTCTAGATTTTCTTCATCATGGCCAGAGAAAAAGTTGATTCTTCATTTGTTTTTGTGCAGGAAGATATCCCTGTTTCAGCTGAACAGTGGCTCAATGGATAAAAAGGTAGGTTAAACTGCATAGCTTCAATTATACCAGATAAAAACCCCCTCATGTTTGATATATCATAAATTCAATGCATCTTCATAGCATGTAGCATGCTTTCATCTATCAAGAATGAGCTGAAACTTCTTAAGCCTATTGATTACCAACAGTTCTTGTAGATCAATACTGTGAGGACACCTGTGAAGACCTTTCCTGTTAAACAAGCATCTCCCCCAGACAAGTTGTCACTATAACATGGCCATTTTCCCATGCATAGCACTTTTAACACAAGTCCTAAGTCTACCTTCAGCACAGCAAATTCTGGAGCCTTGTCTCACTACCAGTTGACAACCAAGCTCCACGAAACTCCACTCCATCCAGGAAAGATCTTTGTTTTTAAATATTCCTAGCCTTTACCTCTGACATTGTGCCCATTTTCAATTGTTCTTTGATTGCTTCCTGCATTAACCCCTTTCTTGCCATGTACAACTTAGAAACTTATGAAGGAGTAAAGTGTAATAGTCATGCTTACAATTTCAAGGATTTAAAAATGAATTACAATAGTAATGACTCTTAGTACCAAATTTGGATTCCATTGCATCATCTTGGGAGATTTATAGTAAATGTTATTTAAAAATAATTGCCTGTAGAAAATACAAGCTTTTTATTTAGTCCGTGTACCATATGATTTAACAGAGCAAGACAGTATTACCAAGATTTGGGTTAGCATTATTTAATTACTTTAATATTAAAATAGGAATGAAAAGCCAAAACGAAAATTAGGAGACATTTCTACATGAAAGTCATTGATATGTCCACTGAAAACAGGAAGTATTTTTGCAATGCTCCTAAAAAAGGATGATAGCAAAGTCTTCATGCAAAACATAATAGACAGATTCAAAGTTAAACAGCCAGCACAGGATTTTCATGTACCCTAGCTGCTGACCTTGGATCTGCCTATACAAATCACTAAAACTGAGGGGAAAAAAAAAAAAGTGGCTTAAGATATTTCAACAGAAAATCATGGGCCAAATGTTTACAAATTCAGCCCTTCAAACCAAAAGATAAGATTCTGGAAAATATCTTTGCAATTTTACAAAAAGAAAATAAAAACTAAGTTCACCTTGTGACTGAGATTCAATTCTATGCAATGCAAAACAAGATAAAGTTTTGTGGCCAAGGTATAACTCTCTGAAGATATCATTTAGTAATCATACATCCTTAACTGCATTAGTGTTAGCTTGTGCATCTACGGATGCCTGTTGCTACTTAATTTTAAAAGGTTTCTAATCTTGTAATGAAACTGTATTTTTGACCAGCCACAAAACAGAATCTGATCTGAGCATTATAATGTAATTAATAATGGATTTTAGTGTCTCATTTGAAATAATTTATTCAGATCTGAGAAATACACTGCATGTCTATGATTGCATTATATAAAAAGCAAATAAACTACGTAACTGAAAATGAACCGCATGTATTATTTATCATAAAATGGAACTACCTGGAGTTTAGAGCTTGGGCCCAACTGGCTTGCACATGGACTCCTGTTTAGTCACTTGCAACTATACAATGAGAGATTGAAACTCTGCCGCTTGAATTTTAGCCTCTTTAACAGTGCTGGAAAAGTGGCTGGAAAAGTTGGGTCCATAGCATTCAAGACTCAAAATGGGGTTTGCATTTGGTGGGCAGATACCAATATTACAGTGCAACCTGTACCTTTATGAGCCTTTGCAGACTGCTAAAGGAATGAAAAAAGAAAAAAAGAGAGGATTTATATGGGCTTTGGAGACATACAGTACAGAATACAGTTGTTCTGATTTCCACCTGCAGGTTTTGCATCTTTAGATACCCCAAACCTGAAGAATATCAGAATATCTAGAGTAGTAATGCTTTGGCATCTGGTTTCTGAAAGCACTCTCTATGTTATCCACCAAGTCATCACCCATGACTGTAATAGCACACGGTAATTAGGAGATTAACAGGCCATTTTGAAAGCATGACCTATAGAACCCACAGGAAAACTGGAAACTTGTGTGTTACTTGACTGCTTTGCTGGCCTAGCCACTTACCTACAGTGTAGAATAGAGCTTTCTGGTGTTCACCTGATGCTACATATGAAGAAAGGTGAACAAGCAGACATCTTGTGTGCTTAAAGCACATAATACAGCTGAATGGGAGTGGTGGAAAAGCAAGACACCAGGCTATAGATAAGTGAATAATGTAGCTTATGTTACACCCACAGTAAGGAGGAGTCAGAGACCATGCTGACACTAAGAACAAACATTGCATAACCTCTGCTGGTGGAGCTTCTAACTAGAAAAGAGACAATGCTTCTGCTTCCTTTCCTTTCTTCGTTTACACTGAAACACAAATGAAAAACAGAGTCAAGGTCTGACTCAACTAGTACTTTCCATTTGATGTTAGGGTATTCAGGGTAGTAAAATCCACCTAGATAGGCTTGAGCAACTATGTTTTAATCTTTGCTCAGGAGCAAGCAGTGATCAGAACAATTCCAGTGCTGAAAGCTACATGCATATTTCAGTCTATCAGCTTATAGCCTTGGTGCTTCTCTTCTACAGTAGTAATGTGTCAGCATTTGAGTCATGTTATAATCCCGTTTGATTCAGTACAATGACATTTAAGCTGTATCATTGATAGCACCATAAATTCAGCAGGACTAATACTGCCCCCACACACACCAGTTGTACTTTTTTTTTTTTTGCATCTGTGTATATATCTATACCTATCATGCACACATGTAGACACATACTTTCTTTCCTCTGGTTGCACATAAAACCTAGAATTATGTATCTTTTCATTCCATCTGTTCCCAAAGTGATTGTAATTGAGATCATTGATATTAAAGTAGCAATCCTGAAAAATCATTATTGTTCTGATAATTCCTAACAAAGATAGGGACAGATCACCCCAGCTATTTAAAACAATGAGTTGTATACCTGGTATTACTAATTAAAAGAATCAGATTTTTATTTTTGGTTTCTAATTCTTTGCTTTTTCCCCAAACAGAATTTTCATGAGATTTAGCTTTGCAATTTCCATGTCTTGGTTCACCTTTTTGCAGAACGCTGCTATTCTGACATTATTTTCCTTCCAATTCCTTTTTTAAACATCTAAAGATCATAATATAGGTAGGTAATAAACTTACTTTTATTTTAAATGAAAACTATTATTTTTGTATGACTACATGACTCATTGTGATCAGCGGTACTTTAGAAAGAAACAGCCATTATTATGAGAAGTATGATGAAAGCTAAAACTCCAAGAACAAGTAGGATGCAGGCAAGATGATGGTTTGTTTTCTGGTGACTGCCGGGGATGGCTGTGTGCTCTCTATCTCTCAGAATGCAGCATTATAGTCCAGCTCACAAGTGTTTGCAAGATGACATTCACAAAGATTAAAATACAAATCTATGTGGAGATTTTGTCCAGAGCCTACTCTAATTTGATTGCAACAGCTGCTTAAACACCATATGCTAATATCCTACGCTTAACAGCATTCTAACCCTTTCCAGAGTAACTCACACTGACAATATTTCATTTGTTCTGCTTCTTTTAGAAATGGTGGTTAGCTGAGGTCTTTCAACTTCGCACCCACTGTAATCACCATAAAGTTAAAATGGCTGTTGTTAATTTAAACAAAATACTCTCCTTTTGACTCTCCTTGTGTTGCCTTCCTAATTAGGTTTTTGTAAAAACTTTCTATTGCCATCATTACATTTATTCTAGCAAGAATGTGGAGTACACAAGCAGTGTAAGACCAGAGTCTTGTACATGTGCAATTGGCAGAAGCACATTTAATATTTGCAAAACATAAGCACACATACTTGTCATGGATGCAGTCATGCTCTTCACTCGTAAGAGAGAAGCAACAATATACTTTATTGGTATAAAGTAGTGAGTTAACAAAGTTCAATGGTAATTGCGACTGGTTTAACAAGGTTCGATGGCAAGTTACACTTGATTATTTACTGCATAGAGGACAGGGTCAGACAAAACTGTCACGGAGACCCTCCTGTTGAGTAACAAGGTTCAGAAAGGACCCTCTTGCTTTCTAAACTCCTTCCTTGAGAGGAGTCTAGGTGCAGCAGGATCCACTCCTAGTCCCAGACTTGGTCAACAGTTTATGTCTAAAGGATTATATATGCGCAATCAATCCTTTATATCATCTAGCTAAGATTTCAAAGTTTAGCATGCTATTAATCACTTACTGAGAATCTGTCGTGGCAAGGAATCTCTCAACTTCAAGGAGTAACCTTGAGAAGCGTCCCTACTCAAGGGGAGATCCTAGCATGCAGCCCACTGCCACGCAGGAGAGCTCAACAGGCCCTCGGCTGTCCACTATTTATAGAGTAAGATGATTGACTTACAGTTATATTTGCATACCAGCAAGCCATCTGGCTCACCATTTGAGACAGCCCTTGGCTACCATGTTGTCATCCATCCCCCAAAGTCCAGAGTAGGATGGCTGCAGCCATCACAACCCCCACTGGTCGTTATGGCTTAAGTGGCAGGGAGGGGCACTCTACCACAATACTTGACTGTCTGCCCAATGGACAGTTGGCGAAAGAAAGAGGTGCAGAGAGAATCTTAATACAAAAACTGCATTTTACACATTGAATAGAAGAGCTTTGTGAGGAGATGCTGATAAAGTAGAAGATACTTTAGGAAAGGAGATTCCCCTAAAGCACCCCTATGTCATTCCTAACAAACTTCTATCATCTGAAATTACAGTCTGTTAACACAACTAAATTAGAGTCTCTCTAGGCAAACATCTCCAAATGCTCATTTACATTACTGTTGCAAAAGTTTTCCCAAAGTCTAAATTAAAATTCTGTTAAAATTTAAGCTTACGGTATTTTTATTCTATCCTCTGTCAACAGAAAGAAAAGCTTTTTCCTTTCTTTGAAATCTACAGACATGCCACCCTTCCATCCCTTCTTTTTTCAACTAAAACTTGCCATTTTTTCCATTCTTTCCCCACAGGTCATGTTTTCAGATTTTTTGGTCATTCTCATTTTTTCCTCTAGATTTCTCCAGTTTATCTGTATTTTTATTGAAGCACTGCCAAAACCAAAGCCCAATATGGGCATTTTAGCCAAGTTGAGAGGAAGGATTACAATTCTGATGAAGCAATCCAGGTACGTTTTTAGGCTGTTGTGAGACAGGTAACATTGTGGAGTTATTTTCAGTATGAGATTCACCACAACATCCAACAGCATTTCTACACAACTACTCCCAGTTGCTTTCTTAACCATCTGTAAATAAATATGGGCTCCAGCACATAACAAAAACTTACTGCATACTTTCAGTGAGTGTAACCTTCACTACCATTAGATGTCTATTTTTCTTTGACCATACAGAAAATTTAGACAATTAGCTCAGATGGCTACAGTGTAGGCATCTCAAGTTAGATGAAAGGAA
Organism: Harpia harpyja; assembly: GCF_026419915.1. Taxonomy (NCBI): domain Eukaryota; kingdom Metazoa; phylum Chordata; class Aves; order Accipitriformes; family Accipitridae; genus Harpia; species Harpia harpyja. The sequence goes on from NC_068957.1 coordinate 10,944,001, forward strand.
TCTCACCTAAAGTATTTTTGGATAGTTGATGTCTCTCATTAGTACTAGGTTTTGTCCTTCTATTGGGTTTATGTGACAAGGTTTTGGTAGCCAGAGGGAGCTACAGAGGTGGCTTCTGTAAGAAGATGCCAGCAGCTTCCCTCATGTATGATAGAGCCAATGTCAGCTGGTTCAAGACAGACCCATCACTGGCAAAAGCTGAGCCAATCAGCAATGGTGGTAGCGCCTCTGTGACAACATGTATAAGAAGGGGAAAAAACTGCTGCACAACAGCAGCCGGAAGAGAGGAGTGAGAAGATGTGAGCGAAACAACCCTGCAGACCCCCAGGTCAGTGCAGAAGGAGGGGGAGGAGGTGCTCCAGGCGCCGGAGCAGAGGTTCCCCTACAGCCCGTGGTGGGGAAGACCATGGTGAGGCAGGTTGTCCCCCGAAGCCCATGGAGGTCCACGGTGGAGCAGATATCCGCCTGCCAGAGCACACCAGACCCCGTGCCAGAGCAGATGGATGTGCCTGAAGGAGCCTGTGACACCATGGAGAGTCTGCACTGGAGCAGGCTTCTGGCAGGACTTGTCACCCTGCGGGGGACCCATGCTGGAGAAGTCCATTCCTGAAGGACTGCACCCAGTGGAAAGGATGCATGTTGGAGTAGTTTGTGAAGAACTGCAGACTGTGGGAAGGACCCACACTGGAGAAGCTCATGAAGGATTGTCTCCCATGGGTGGGACCCCACCCGGGAGCAGGGGAAGGGTGTGAGGAGGAAGGAGCAGTGGAGACAATGCATAATGAACTGACTGCAACCCCCATTCCCCGTCTCTGTGCATCACTCAGGGGGAGGAGGTAGAGAAATCAGGAGTGAAGCTGAGCCCAGGAAGAAAGGGGGGGGGGGGGGGAGGCATTTTAAGATTGTTATTTCTCATTTTCCTGCTCTGATTTAGATTGGCAATAAATTAAATTGATTTCCCCAAGTTGAGTCTCTTTTGCCTGTGACTGTAATTGTTGAGTGATCTCCCCGTCCTTATCTCAACCCACAAAACTTTCAGCATATTTTCTCTCCTCTGTCCAGCTGAGGAAGGGGAGCGATAGAATGCCTTGGTGAGCACGTGGTGTCCAGCCAAGCTCAACCCACCGCAGTCCTTTTTGGTGCCCACTTCTCCTCCTCCTCCTCCTCCTCCCTGGTTACATCTCCTTTCTTCCCTGCTTTTTATGTCCTTCCAGTTTGTCAATCAGCACAACCTTTCCTGACACATATTTTAACTTTTTAAATTAATAGATAAAATAGCATTTTCTGATTAAAAAGAATTTCAATGTAAAACCCTGCTTTATTCATGAGTAAGGATCTGAGCTATTCTCATCAATTTGTATAATGTGTTCTGCCAAAACTAGTCAGAGAGTATCCTGACACTCTAGAGAAAAAGCCCTATTGGTTTCTATGGAACCATTTATCAGGCATGATATTATGATGAACAATGCCTCACAATTTGGTGCCACATGAGCAAGTATGGCAGAAGTTCTATCCATTCATTTTTTGTGCAATTCAATATTGGGCAAAGATGACATAATTTGACCCTTAAGAGAATAGTTCATTTATGCAAACATGCGCTGAAATCATCTTGTCAGGCTATCATTCAAAACTAGGGCTAAGCAGAATCTATGTATTACTAGTTTGCTGTTCAATTCTTAAAGTGCCATCAACTTTTTCACCAACACATCAGTCAGCATAAAATCCCAGGACTCATTTGATATATTAGATTCTTATAGGGAGCTCTCCCACACTACATGTTCTTGGCCCACTCCATCTGCTCTCCCCTTTCATTCATCTTCTGCCTATGACTTTATAAATTTGTATGTCCTCCAAGTATACAGATGACCTAATTGTCTTAGTTTACACCTGTAGTAAGCTACAGTTTGCTAGATGAAGAAAGAAATTAAGATGTACATACTGCAGCTGTCTTGAATGTCTGGACAACACAGATAATTCTGTGACGTGGCATCATCTTTTAAACATCTCCTAGTGTTTTGTGTGTCTGTGTGTGTTCATTTTCAAGTACTATTAATGATTTGATTGCATACCATATGAAGCCTTTGGGAGAACTATTGTCCAACATCTGACACCTCACCATTCATCTAAGGTAATGCTTCCAAAGCAACTCAATACAATTGCCACTATGGCCCGTGCAATTGTACTGCTCAACTGTTATGGACAATTACAAATTTCCTTGTAGACCAAATTTTCTTCCTAGAGCTCAGTGAAATGTATATCTGGATGCAAGGCAGACCTAGCATGGGGAAGTACTTAAGGAAAACACCTATGAACTATGCAAGTCTGAACAATTTGTACCCTTCAAGAAAAATATAGTCAGTTAAAGGCCTGAGAGGAAGGCCTCCTCTAATGTAAATTAAATACATTAGCTTCTGCTACGTCGTTTTCATTCTGTGTGAAAAATGGTAATTTTATCAGGATAAAAAAATAGTGTAAGAATATATCTACTAAATTTAAAAGTCAAACTGAAGTCTAATGACTTTTGTATGCTCATGAGTCTAAATTTTTTCCATCTGTTTTGATCCTGCCTGGTGTTGAATGATCTAAGGGAACATAGTATAACAAGTACTTCTCAGAAGATGCTGAGCATCTTGCAGCTTTGTATACTTAGTTATTTGCTATATCACCTTTAATAATATAGATTCAAGTTCTAGTAGGAGATTAGGAGAAATGAGCAGATGATTAAAAGAACCAGCACCCAGCACACTCCCAACTCAAGCTTGGAAAGACCAAGTGATAAATACTGAGGTCTATAGCCCCTATATGAAATTCAAAGAGAGAATGAAATAGCAGAAAGAGGTTTATAACATCTTCAAAATTTAAGGCCTTTCTCAGTGTTTATTTACATTTTTTTCCAATATATATTACAAAAATTAGAGGGAGTACCATTGAAAGAAAACCAGAGGAGAAATGGTACTTCTATGGCTCAGATCACGGTTATTGGGATTCACAGAAATCTATGGAAACTAAGACTATTTACAGTGTGCCTGCAGGCAGATTTTACGACATCACTTAAAGTTGTCCTAGTACAAATCACAGAAAAATTCAGACTTAAGTTGTTTTCCAGTTTCTGCTGGAGAAATGGTGCACAAAGTAGCCCTCCCTTCCATAAATAACTGCTAAGGGCTAGATCTATTTGTTAGGAAGCTAACAATTTTTCACTTAAGTCTCTACATTTCTTTTCAGCACAGGATCTCCACAAAATGACTGCTTTTACCAATACAGAGACAATATTTGAAGAAAAGAAAGTGCACGTGCTAGTAGTGTTCCCTAGAGAATGATCAATGGATCATGATTTATCCATTTATCAATGATTTATCAATGATTTATCAACTTGCCCTGCCTCAGATTTCAGAATACTGTGTGCCAAAATAGACTGCATTAACCCTTCCTAACTAGTAAGGTGTTTTGCTTCAAAAGTTGGTTGTAATGGAATTATTGGTAGCGCACTACTTTGAATGAGTAAAACTATGACAAGCTCTTTCCTACATGAAATGCTACTGTAAGTAAAATGGGGGATTTAACATGAGGAATGCAATGAAATGCCTTGACTTTTCAAAGAATCAGCTGTTAAAAATTATTTTTAGACCAATATTCTTAAGTCAGCTTTTTGTAGCTGATGATACTTCAGGTGTCATTTCCTCTATTAAGAGGGTGCTGCAGAGATCAGTATTACCTTTCTTCATGATTATTACATAGACATTTGTACTGTTCACAGGTTGTTTAAATTCCATATCTCCTTTGGGAATCAAAACACTAAATACATTCTAGGATCCCTTCAGAAATGTCCATTCAAAGGAAAAATCAAAATCTCATATGAACATTCTAAATAATTATTTTGAATAAAAAAATGTGTGAAAGCAATACTCACAACATATAGTAGTGCTCATGCCTTACTTAAGTTTCTTTTAAGACCCAATCCTGCTAATGCCATTCATGCCAATGGTCTTACTGTAGTCAATGGAGCTATTTGCTTTAACATTTATCAAACCAGAATTCAGTAAGCTTATTTCAAGAGTAATTATGCCTATTTTGGGTTTTAAAATAATAATATAGATTAATACATAAAAATAGGTAACATTTACATATGTTAAAATATAAATACTATAAGCATAATTGTATAATTTATTATATATAGAAATATTACACACATATATACCTTTAGAAGGGCCAAATTTTGCAAAGAACTGAACAACTCCTACATGTTACTCACTAGTTTCTGTTGACCAGCTGAATAGGTCACAGCCATATTCTATATATCGGGGTCAAATCTGCTGCTTCTGTAAACTGGAACAGCTGAATCAGAATGGTTCCTTTATAATGCTGTCTGTATGGGGAAACAGTAAAGTGTGTACATCTGTCACTGCTTTAGCTTCTGCATGAGAAAGAAGAGAATACTCATTTCATGGAGAGAGTGATGCATTTTGCCTTCTCAAGCAAAGCTTCAGAATGTCTTTTTTAATTGCCTGCAGTTATAACTAAAACCAATAACAAATGTATGTAGCATATGGACAATGATTCAATGCACAATGAATCATACAAGACACTCTGAAGATGTAAATAAGAAATGAAAAAATTACTGCTTTTCAGGGCTTCCTGCCATGTACCTCTCTGTATGTATACCAATATCTTTTATAGAAGAGAGGCCTGGAAAAATCCATACCATTTTAAACACGTGTTCCATAATATTTTATTGTAGCCTATTTGCAGCTGCTGTGTGCCTTATTTATGATCCAACCCCACAGCAGATGCATTAATGTAGCTGAGAACACTCCAGGAAAATACACACACCAGGAAAATGCTTTTCAAGGACGTAAATAGCTGCAAGGCAGTTTTGCTTTAATTTCAAGTTAAACCTAATTAAAGCTAATCTCATTCTGAAAAGGAGAATGAATACCTTCCTATGAGCGTAGGTATTATACGCAGTACTGCACAATTCTGGTCAACCAAGCCTATAGGCATAAGTTTCTTGTTTCGCCCTAGGATGTTTTTTTTATGTACTTTATATTGCTAATGTAAACCTAAAGTATGTTAAACTAGAATTAGACGTATGTAAGTAAACCTGGATGTAGTCAGTGTTGTCTTTCACCCTTCTGCTGTCTTTTTGACCCAGAATCATCCTTTACACTGACCATGCATTGTAGAAGGCAATATCTTAAACACTGAAGTCCCAAACAGTTAGAGACTAGATAATTAAGCAAGGTGATGTCAGGCTGCCTGTGGTACATTCCAGTTATCCTAGATTTGTAACTTCTGCAAATGTAAACTGCCTGCTGAAGTTACTTGTACACTGAAATCTAGTTGGGAAGGAATCCAAGAATGATAATCCCCAGCACAGCTAAGCAGTGTTTTGTTTTATTTCATTGCTTCTTTGTATTTCTCTTGCTTTTGAGTTCATTGTAGCCATTGGTGGGCAAATGTATGTCAGTGGCTTGAAGTGCCACTGTGCTGAATGTGAATGAGAATACTCCAGTTCATCCTCAGGCAGTTTAAAAAACAACCAACCCCAAAACACAAAACCTAACACATTTGGGTACCAAACACTTGATCTGAATTTAAGATACCAGGTTTCCCCAGGTACTATCATAAATCTTTAAAAACAATATAAGGAGTTAGAATTGATGATGATGTTAAA